>NW_024704751.1:21228821-21575851 GCF_018977255.1 Callorhinchus milii | reverse complement strand
TCAGAAATCAGTGGCAGATGTGGTTTCAGTTTCATTTCTGGTGCACACTGCAGTCCTTGTAACCTTGTAACCAGGAGATTATAGTTCCTTTTCCACAGGGAGGGTTTTAGTGACAGGAACTCACATTGTTATTTTATTCTATATTTGCCCCCCCTCAGGGCACTGTCTGATGGAGGATGTGAGGACAGCATTAAATGGCAAAGATGGCATTTAGTCGCCTCTTGTGATCAGTGTTAAATGTGACCCGGACGCTCTTTGTCCCCGGACACAGGCGTCCAGAGGCACTTCTGTGGGTTTGTGCTGAGCTTCCATGCTCATTCTGACCATGTTGTGTGACACACACTCTCGCCCTCATCCAGTTATTGCTGCACACTCAGCTCTTTATGCCATCAGCTCTCTCCAGATTCCCTCCACCTGCCTTGGCCCATTTCCTCCCCTCTCTGTCATTTTCACACCTGAAGACCTTCCTCCTGGACCGTACCTACGTTACCTCCTCCCCCCCCCCCCCCCCCCCGCTCAGTGTCAGGCTCCACCAATCTTAAGCACTCCCTCTAAAAGGACAGGCTCTGACTCTCGCTGCCTATAAAAAAGATAATAATTTGGTCACTCAATCCATGACTGTTTGTGGGACGCTGCTGTACACAATTGGCTGCCACATTGCGCCCACAAATATGCAGTCTTCCAATATATGCACTTTACAGTGTATTCTGTGAAGTGCTTTGAGACGTCTCGAAGACGTGATAAGGCTCTGTATCAAATGCAAGGATTATAGATTACTATAGACCGAGAGGAAGTTCTGAAAAGATTGACTGGGCTCAAAATTGATAAGTCACCAGGACCAGATGGGTTTCACCCAAGGTGCTGTGGGAGATACGGGTTCAAATAGCGGAGGCTTTGGCCATTATATTTCAATCGTCATTGGACACAGGAGTGGTGCCAAGAGACTGGAAAGTTGCTAATGTTACCCCACTCTACAAAAAGGGGAAGAAGGACAACTCGGAAATTACTGGCCAGTCAGCCTAACTCTGGTAATAGGAAAGCTACTGGAGACCGTAATCCGGGACAAAATAAATCTCTAGTTAGAGGAACACGAGGTAATTAGAGACCCCCAACATGGATTTGTTAAAGGCAAATCTTGCCTAACAAATCTAATAGAATTTTTTGAAGAGGTGACTGCGAGGGTTGATGAGGGAAATGCGGTGGACATTATTTACATGGATTTTAAAAAGGCTTTTGACACAGTACCGCATAAGAGGTTAATAAAAAAACTGGAGGCCCACGGTATTAAGGGGACAGTAGCCGTTTGGATTAGGAACTGACTGAGTGACAGAGCAGAGGGTGGTGGTTAATGGGTGTTTCTCGCAATGGAAGGAGGTGTGCAGCGGTGTCCCCCAGGGATCGGTATTGGGACCACTGCTCTTTCTAATATATTAATGATCTGGACTTGGGCATAGGAGCACTATTTCCAAGTTTGCAGATGATACCAAGTTAGGTCGGGTAGTAAATAGTGAAGAAGATTGTGACGGACTGCAGGCAGACATACACAGAATGGTGGAATGGGCTGACATGTGGCAGATGGATTTCAATGTGGATAAGTGTGAGTGATACAATTAGGTGGGAAAAATGATAGGAGGCAATATAGACTTGGAGCTCAATCTTAAGGGGGTGAACGTACAGAGAGATCTGGGCGTTCAAGTAAGCGAATCATTAAAGGTAGTGGGACAGGTAGATAAGGCAGTAAAAAAGGCATTTGGTGTACTGAGCTTCATTAGTAGGGCATAGAGTATAAGAGTATAGGGGTTATGGTTAATCTATACAAAACACTGGTTAGGCCTCAGCTGGAGTACTGCGTCCAGTTCTGGGCACCTTACCTCAGGAAGGATATTAAGGCACTGGAAAGGGTGCAGAGGAGATTCACGAGAATGATACCAGGAATGGGGAACCTTAGCTATGGACAGGCTGGAAAAGTTAGGACTTTTCCTATTAGTGCAGAGAAGGTTACGCGGGGACCTGATAGAGGTCTTCAAGATCATGAAAGGTTTTGACAGGTGAGATAGGGAAAAGCTGTTTCCGCTGGTAGGTGTGTCTGTGACTCGTGGTCACAGTCTGAAGATATCTACCAAAAGAAGCAGAGGGGAGGTTAGAAGAAATGTTTTCACTCAGTGAGTTGTTAGAATTTGGAATGATCCGCCCGAAAGGGCAGTAAAGTCCTATTCGATAACAGCTTTTAAGAGAGAACTGGACAGGTATCTGGAGAAGACAGGTTTGCAGGGTTATGGGGAGAAAGCTGGTGAGTGGGGTTAATAAGTCAGTTGCTCTGTCAAAGAGCCGCACAGACTCGATGGGCCGAATGGCCTCCTTGTGCCGTAACATTCTCTGATTCTATGAGTCTATGTTTATTATTATTATCCACCTTTCACTACGCCACGCCCCGTATCTCCCACAGCACCTTGGGTGAAACCCATCTGGTCCTGGTGACTTATCAATTTTGAGCCCAGTCAATCTTTTCAGAACTTCCTCTCGGTCTATAGTAATCTATAATCCTTGCATTTGATACAGAGCCTTATCACGTCTTCGAGACGTCTCAAAGCACTTCACAGAATACACTGTAAAGTGCATATATTGGAAGACTGCATATTTGAGGGCGCAATGTGGCAGCCAATTGTGTACAGCAGCGTCCCACAAACAGTCATGGATTGAGTGACCAAATTATTATCTTCAAGCAGTTGATGGGCAGCTCACAGCTGGAGCCTCAGAGATCCCCTCAGGCCGCCTGGGTGTAAGCAGGAGCGGAGACAGGACCCTGAACCTGTGCAATCGCATGTGGCTCCAAGCGGATCCAGTGATCAGATTTACACAGTCACTACACTTTACAGACATTGTAAAATACGCCACTATATTAAATATAAGGGTTAATACAATAAAGAAAAATCCTTACATTTAATACAGAGCCTTATCGTGTCTTCTGGACATCTCAGAGCACTTCACAGAATATACTGTAAAGTGAATTGACTATATTTTGTGGGCGAACGCAGCAGCCAATTGCGCACAGCAGCGTCCCACAAACAATGGTCGAAGGGTTTATCATCTCCAGGAAAACGATCCGCCAACGGAATGTCAACAAGGTTCCTACTTACTACTACATCAACAGAGGTGTGTGGAGGAAGGAAACCTGCCCAACGTTTAGCCTTGTGTGGGAATTGAACCAGGTCTTCTCGCTTGCGAGGCGAGTTCTCTAACCACTAAGCTACAGGACTCCATTATTTTATTTGAAATAATTCTGACAATCAGAGAATTGATGAAAAAGGTGGAAGCATTCTTAAACTGTGCTGAGTGACAAGGAACTCAGAACAGAAGGAACCATTTAATGTGTGTGTAACCCTGCACTTAGTGGTATAAAATCCAAAAGTCCAGGAGATAAACACACTCTTAAAGTGCAGTGAAAACGTTGACTTGAGCAACACAATGGGAGGTATAAAGCTTTAATTCCATGAAAAGCATACCAATACAATGATTCCGTACTTTGATTGGAAGCGTTACAAGAACACTTTCCTAAATCCTTTTGAAGACCTTGATCACAAACAATCATTGAGCTCTGTATATCATTCACAAAGCAAACCCAAGCAAAAGTCCTGAAAGAAGAAAAAGTCCACACAGTCAAGATGATCTTCAACGTCAAACACAAAACACAAAACCTCAAGTAAGCTTGCAGTTCCTTGATCAGCCATTGTGCACAGTGTGACCTGTTAGAATTGGAAAGATGTACACCTGGTCATTCCTGTAATGTGTAAATGTAGCTTTACGCAGTCACTCCACTTTACAATATATTCTGTGAAGCGCTTTGAGACGTCTCAACGATGTGATAAGGCGCTATATCAAATGCAAGGATTGTCGTTATTTCTGTTGGGAGTGCAGGAGTAACGTTGACATTAGACTTAGCAACTCCATATAATGGGATCGGATGATTGGCTTTGCAACATAATACAAATTTGCATTTATATACCACCTTTCACATCAGGGGGACGTCCCAAAGCGCTGGAGAGTTGAGGGGTTGCCCCCGAGGTGAGGGTTGGTTGGTGGGTGTGGGGGACGGAGGAGGGGGCAACAAGGAATGTGTTTAGACGGCCCTTAAAGGAGGTGAGGGAAGGGGTGAGGCTGAGGGACTGCGAGATGGAGTTCCAGAGAGTGGGGCAGACACGCTGACTGCTGATGGTGGGGTGCGTGGGGATGTGAAGCAGGCCGGTACCTGCTGAGCGGAGGGAGCGACCAGGTTAGTACTGTTTGTTGTCGTGTGAAAAGCTTGAATATCAACATCTAAATTCCCAAATAGCAATCAGAGGCAGTTATAGGTGAAGCTTGACATTTACAGCCACACTGGAATGTCACTTTTATCCCAATCACAAGGAACAGAGTCACTGCTCAATGGTGACTCGAGAACAACCAGGAATACAAGTTACATCTCAGTCTCTGTGCTGTATTCTTTACAACGATTTAAGATTCTTTAGTCACTGTCAAAAGCCTTTTTAATACCGTAGCCAGTCGCAGCCCCTACTGTCCCGACCACAGCACTGCCAGCAGCTGAGAGTCCAGCCGCTCCTTCAGGGGGAGAAAGAAGAAAAAATCGACTTTTTAGTGATAATTTATCAATTCCAATAAAGTTAATACTTTCCCTCAATTCATTTCTAAACTTAGCTAAAATGAGGGGTGTAGGCACAAGCCCCACGTCGAGACTCTCAAGTTGTGTCTAGGCTTAGGCTCTTGTTCAGAACGGGGGACTGGATACCTGACCAGTTGAAAATGGTTCTACTGGAGGGGTATATAAATGGGAGACTTGTGTGAGCCTCACTCGTGCAGAGAGCCCAACGGAGTGAGGGCTGAACAACAGGTGAGAGTAGGAATTCAATGCCGAGGGGAAGGAGGTGCAGTGTAGACGCCTTTCATGTCGGGAGAACGTCCCAACGCGCTCCACATCTTCTCTCTGAAATCACTCTCCTCCCCCATTCCTGTCTCACCTCCTCTCTCTCTCTCTCTCTCTCTCTCAAACCCTTATTTATCAGGCTGGATCTGTCGAACCTGATGAATTAGACTCTGAGCGCTATCCCCTCTCTCTCCCCCGGAGCTGTCTCTCCCAGTCCCCTCCATGCCCTGCTAATCGCTCCCTCCAGGTCTCTCGGCGTACGCATTTTGGCTGCCGCCCCCCAATTCGAAATCCGCCCTTAAAATGACCACATTTCTCCTCCCCCCACCCACCCACTAGTCGACCTCTGTCGTTCTCTCCCACCACCCTCCTCGCACACTCCTCTCTCTTAGACTCTCTGCCATCGGCCTCCGAAATGTCCGCTTCCTCTCAAACGAAGACCTCGCCATCCATGACCTCATCCTGGATTGAGGATATCGACATCCTAGAGTTCACAGAAACCTGGCTGTCCCCCGATGACCTGTCCCCTCATCGAAGCCTCATCCCCTCCCCCACCGGCTACACTTTCCCCGACACCCCGCCTCAACTATCGCGGTGATGGGGTGGCGCTCATCTCTAAACCTCCTTTGTTCTATCCCCCTACTCCTCCCGCGCCTAAAGACCTTTTCGATCATGCTGAAGGATACCTCCCCCCGCCCCTCCCTCTCCCCTTGGCTCGTTGTCAGACTCCGCCACTGTGAAGCGCCCCCATGAAGGGCGCAATATAAATGTAAGTTGTTGTTGTCTAAGCTGATGCTCCAATGCAGCGCTGGGCGCAGGTTGCATTGTCGGAAGTTCCGTCCTTTGGATGAGGCGTTAAACCTGGTCTTCACCTTCAAAGGCTTCCATGATCTTGCTCCCCACTCTGTGACCCACTACCACCCTGCTTGCTCCCTCTGCTCAGTGGACTCCGGCCTGCTTCACATCCCCGCCTCGCCCACCCCCTATTGAAAGGCGCTAGATCAAATGCAAGAATTATTATTATTACCTGCAGACTGTAGGACAGCCACCAAACCACCTGCTGCTATTCCTCCTCCATTGGCTATGGCAGCCGCTGACATGGTTTTCGCTGCTATGGATCCTGCTACAATTCCAGCACCAGTGAAGCCAGCAGCACCGAGCACCACTGGAGCAGCCACCACTGCAACAACTGTGTGAGAGAGAGAGAGAGAGAGAGAGATATAGAGAGAGGAGAACAAGAGTAGAGAGAGAAAGAAGCAAGAGTAAAGAGAGTGAGTGACAATATAGCACTTTCACGTCTTCTAGATGTCTCAAAGTGCTTCACAGAATATGCAGTAAAGTGAATTGACAGAATACTTTGGGTGAAAGAGAGCGAGACAAGGCTTGTACAAGGGATAGACTGGGACAATAATAAAAAATAACCCTTATATTTGATACAGGGCCTTTCACATCAGGAGGACATCTCGACCCCCGAGATTATCAGCTGAACAGAGCATTAAGGCTTCACCTGTCTATGCCTCCCAGGATCAACAGTCAGTAATTTGGTTAATGGCTGTATTACTGGCTGTGCCTTCTAACGAAGCCAACCAGGAGATGTTCACCTACTGCCAGGAGTTGTGCATCCATGCTTGCACACTCCACCTTCTAAGCCAGTCTGGAACCTTGACATCTCGCTGGACCCCCAACTTTCCTTCCTACCCCACATCCATGCCATGTGCCGCTCTGCCTTCCCCCACCTCCATGACATTGCCCGGCTCCACCACTGTCTCACACCACAGGCCCCAAAACTCTCATACACATATTCATAACATCCAGGCTCAACTACACAAACTCACTGCTTGTCGGCCCCCAATTCCTCCCTCCATAGGCTGCAGATCATCCAGACTCTGCACGCCCGTGTCCTCTCCCGCACCAGGCTCAGCGACCCTATCACCCCCAACTCGCCCGACTCCACCGGCTTCCCATCACACAGAGGATACCGTTCAACATTCTTGGTCTTGCTTCCCCTACCTCTGAGATCTTCTATCCCCCCACCAGCCTGTTGTTTCCTCTGCTCAGCAGGTTCTGGCCTGCTTCACGTCGCCCGCCTCACTTGCCCGAAGATTGACCTTCTGCCACTCTGCCCCCATCCTCTGGAACTCCATCCTGCAGTCCCTCCGCCTCGCCCCCTCCCTTGCCTCCTTCAACACCAGTCTAAAGATCCTCCTCTTCGACTGTGCCTTCGATCATCCTCCTTTCCCCCTACCCTCCACCCTCCCCGATCCCGACCCCCAGCTCGGGTCTGAACTTGAACACTGATTGTCCTCACAGAGCTGTTGGGATGTGGTTAGGGCAACAACCTACATTTGAATAATGCCCTTCACGTCGGGAGGACGTCCCAAGGTGCTGGACCGTCAGGGTTTGAACCCGAGCAGGGGTTGGGATCAGGGAGCGGTGGAGGGTGGCTGAAGGCACGGTCAAACGGGAGGGTCTTGAGATGTAATTTGAAGGAGGTAACGGAGGGAGCAAGGTGAAGGGACTGTGGGATGGAGTTCCAAAGGGTGGAGGCAGAGAGGCAAAAGGCCCGACCATCTACGTTAGCTTTCAGGCGGAAACGGATAGACGGGGGTGGAGAGGCAGGTACACGGGACAGCGGGAAGCAATCTTTGGGGAGACAGTGCAGACACGATGCGCCGAGCGGCCTGATTCTGCGCTGTGGATATCTGTGGTGACGGTTAATATCCTACCTGCTCCTCCTGCAGTCCACAGAGCTGTAGCGCTCCAAAGTGCGGATCCTGGGGACAATAAAAAGACTTTCAACTCATCTGATGTTAAGCAACAGAGCGATTGAATCGGCAGCAGTCAAAATTAAACATTTTATCGTGCCAATCAGGATGTTATTAAGTGGAGTTTGCTCTTTGCTCTCAGTCAAGACAGCATAACTTTGTATCGCTATTTATATAAACCGTTTATTATTAAAGAGTTGACTATTTCCATCCTGGAATCCCTCCACTCGCTCACTCACTCCATCCTGCATTCAAACACCATCTCAAGACTTATTGTCGACCGCACCTTTCATCATCTTTCCCCTGACCACCCTCCTTACTGCCCTCCCCAGCTCGGCTGCCAACTCCTCCAATCATCCCGGTTCCTAAAGTGTGCGGGAACCTCAGATGCTGGGAATGGCTGCTGGCTTCCTCAGGTCTCCAGGCCTCACCTGTGTGGAAGCAAGCGGACACGATGAGCAGGATGTAGACCCGGTGCCACATTTTTCAGTCCTTTCAAGAAGTGGTTCAGTGAGATCTGGTCGAGGCTGTGACCACACGACCTGCACAAACAGCAGCAATGATTTCAGGCTGACATTACCAGCAAAGACCCAAACCAGCTCCTCAAGCACTCATCCCACCACTGGCTTTGTAACCTCTGCTGAGTTGGAGAAGCATTAGTTAGTACTCCAAGTACTCCATTGTTCCCCTCCCCACTCCAACCGTTTGAAAACCTCAAGGGGCGTATGAGTGTCATTGCTGTCTGTCACGCGCAAGAATTCTGTTTTTCAAGCTTCACAATAAATTGCCAACATTCTTATGTATTGAAGCTAAATGTCACTGGCAGAGCTGGTTTTGATTCTGTGACGTGAAGAAACCAAAACTGAAACACAAGGGTTTGTTCAGGAAAGAAAACACATACAAATGCTGTTTTTGTTTTTGGAGTTGTATCTTGTATTGTTGCAGTTCTTCTATTCTTTTATTTTGCTTTTTGCCTTTTCCGATATTGCTGGAATGTCACGAACCTTGGAACAGTCGAGGCTAAATGTTCTGAGCCACAGAGCAAGAGAAGAGATACCCTCACTCTCACCAGCTCAGCCAAACACTCAGACGAGCAACTCTGACTGAACACAGTGTAACTTAGCGACACCTCTATTATAATTGTCTTTTTGTTAAACATCAGGATGGTCCGTGCGAGTCTGTACGTTCTCACCCACCTGAGAGCTGTTTTCAGGCTGGTTTAAACAAGCTTGGCCTTGGCCTTGAGTATGTGACCCATCAGCTGATTCTAACTAAAATAGGAGCATTACATCAACAACTAACAAGAAAGCTGGTGCTGTAACAAACACACTGCTTACTGCTGAACCAATTTAACTCTTGTTTCTAAGAAGTTCCCCGTCAGTTGCTGATCTCAGTCGGGAAGGTATTAAGAGGTGCTAGTGGGAGTCCAGACATTGCCTCACACAGGGGAGTAACAGAGAGAGAATGAGCCTGGGATTATCAAGTTCCTCGTCAGTTGCACTTGTTTGAAAACTTCAAGGAGCGCATGAGTATCATTGCTGTCTGTCACGCGGCAACGGGCAGAGAGCCCAACAGAGCAAGCGGGGACCGGAGTGAGCTGGGAACGGGGTGAGGCCTATTTAACAGGAATTTGGAGAGAGTGGGAATTTAGTAGTAAAATAGTACAGAATCTCTTCACTTATTGTTTTCTAATGTGTTTCTCATCAACAGGAATTAGGCCAGGTGAAAATTGTTAGGTGACCAGTTGAAACTGGTTCTGTCTGGGAATTATATGAAGGGGAGTCTTGGTAGAGCTTCACTCAAGCAGGGAGCCCACCAGAGCAAGCAGCGACCGAAGTGAGCCCTCTACAACAGGAATTTGGTGAGAGTGGGAATTCGGTGCAGAGAGGGAAGGAGGTGCAGTATGGATGCCATTCAGGTCGGGAGGATGTCCCAACGTGCTTCATGTCTTCTTGCTGAAATCTTCCTCCTTTTCTCCCATTCCTCTCTCACCTCTCTTTTTCTCTTCACTCTCTCTCAAACCCTTGTTTATTAGGCTGGGGCTCTGTAAATCCTAATAAATAAGACTCTGAGTGCTATCCCCCCTCTCTCCCCACAGCGCTGTCTCCTCTAGCCTCCTCCATGCCCCATTGATTGATTGCTCCAAGTCTTGGCATGCGCATTTTGACTGTCCCCCCGATTCTGAGCCAACCCCCTCAAAATGCCCCCATTTCCACTCCTCACCCTCTGCTACTCGACCTCTGTCCTTCTGTCCCACCGCCCTCCTCGCCTTCTCTCTCCTGGACTCCTCCACTGCCTCCCTCTGTTCCAACCTCTGCCATGCTCACGGCAGCATGCATTAATGGTTGACCCAACCTGACGGCCCCATTGCCCACTCTCTCCGCAACACCCTCCCCCACCTCTCCTCCCTACTCAAACCATGGTCATTTACCCCCACAATCTGCAACTCTCCCCTAACCCTTTGCCCCTCAGCCCCTCCAACCTCTTCCATCAGTACCCATACCCAGATCGGCCTCCAAAACGTTCACTCCCTCTCAAACAAAGCCTTCACCATCCAAGACTTCATCCTGGATTGAAGATATCGACATCCTAGGGTTCACAGAAACCTGGCTGCCCCCCAGTGACCCGTCCCCTCATTGAAGCCAGCCTCGCCCCCCCGGACACACTTTCCCCCACAACCCCCGCCTCCCTGGTGATGGGGTGGCGCTCATCTCTCAAACCTCCCTTGGTGTATAACCCTACTCCTCTGACTGTTTTCCCTCATTTGAGCACCTTACCCTGTACCATCCCTCCTCTCTCTCCCTCAAAATTCTCCTAGTTTTACCACCCCCATCCACCCAAACCTCCTGGCTTCTTCCTCAAGGATATCGCTTGTCTCCTTTCATCGCTGTCCCTCTGCACTGAATCATTGCTCGCACATCTCCCTTCACTCCCTACTCCAGTCCAATTTCCCTGCCCACAGCACAGAGACAGCGCTCGTCAAAGTAACAAATGACGTCCTCTTTCTTCAGTTATCAGAGAGGTAGAGAAGTGAGGATTATTGTCCTTAGAGCAGAGAAGGTTAGAGGAGACTTGATAGAAGTTTTCAAAATGATGAGGGGATTCGATAGGGTGAACAGGAGAAATATTCCCACTGGCGGGTGGGTCGGTGACCCGAGGACACCGATTTAAAATGGTTGTTAAAAGAAACAGAGGGAGGTGAGGAGAAATGTTTTCACACAGCGAGTTGTTGGGATCTGGAATGCATTGCCTGAGAGGCTGGGGGAAGCCGATTCGGTAATTACTTTTTAAAGAGAGAAATAGATAATTATTTGTGGAGGACAAGTTTGCAGAGCTATGGGGAGAGCGCGGGGGAGTGGTGTTGATTTGGAAGCTCTTTTCAAAGAGCCGACACAGACACGATGGGCCGAATGGCCTCCTTCTGTGCTGTACAAATCTATGATTCTGTGGCCAGGGCTCCCTCTGCCTTCTCATCTGCCTGGACCTCTACTGCATTCGATAAAGGTGATCACACCATCCTCCTCCACCGCCTCTCTTCCCTCATCCACCTTCGAAGGACCGCACCCACATGGTTTGAATCCTATTTAACTAACCGCCAACATTACATTTTGGCAAATTGTTTTACCCCCCCCCGCCCGGTCACCTGCGGGGTACCCCAAGACTGCATCCTTGGCCTCCTTTTCCTAATCTACACGCTCCCTCTCGGCGATGTCATCCGCAGACATGGGGTCAACTTCCACATGTATGTGGATGACACCCAACTCTACTTCCCCTCCAGCTACGACTCCCAATCTTCTGATGTCCTGTCGGTTTGTTTAACGGACATCAAGGCCTGGATGAAGCCACATTTTCTCACAACAAAAGCAGCTGAAACCCTCGTCCACGCCTTTGTCACTTCCCGGCTGGACTATTCCAATACCCTCCTCACTGGTCTCCCCAGCTCCACATTACCCCAAATTCAAGTAAGTCAGAACTCCACCGTGCGGATTCTCATGCGCACAAACTCCATACCCTCTTCACACCAGTCCTTGCCAGGCTTCAATGCAAGATTGTTGTTGAAATCTAGCTTCACATCTACAGAACAAGAGGATAGAGTTTGGAGTTGCAAAGAAGTCATTTCGAGACAGACTTCCTTTACCCAAAGGGAATTAACAATTGGAGCATTTGTCAAGCAGAGTGCACTTGGGGTAAGGAAGGGGACTGGGCTGGACTCCTCTCCCACCTCGACTACTCAAATGCCCTCCTCTCTGGTCTCCCCAATGCCACCATCCATAAAATCCAGCTTATCCCAAACTCTGCATACTACTCACTCACCCACATTAAACCATCACCCACACCCTCACCCACTCCCCCACCCTCACCCACTCCCCCACCCTCACCCACTCCCTCACCATCACCCACTCCCCCACCCTCACCATCACCACTCCCCCACTCCTCACCATCATCCAATCCCTCACCATCATCCACTCCCCACCCTCACCCACTCCCCACCCTCACCCACTCCCCCACCCTCACCCACTCCCTCACCATCACCCACTCCCTCACCATCACCCACTCCGTCACCATCATCCAATCCCTCACCATCATCCACTCCCCACCCTCACCATCACCCACTCCGTCACCATCATCCAATCCCTCACCATCATCCACTCCCCCACCCTCACCATCACCCACTCCCCCACCCTCACCATCACCCACTCCCCCACCATCACCACTTCCCCCACCCACACCCACTCCCCCACCATCACCATCACCCACTCCCCCACCCTCACCCACTCCCCCACCCGCACCCACTCCCCCACCATCACCATCACCCACTCCCCCACCCTCACCCACTCCCCCTCCATCACCATCACCCACTCCCCACCCTCACCATCACCCACTCCCCCACCCTCACCCACTCCCCACCCTCACCCACTCCCCCACCATCACCCTCACCCACTCCCCACCCCCACCCACTCCCTCACCATATAATACATATATAATATCCACACAATGTAAGTGTATAATACATATATAATAATATTCGCACTATGTGAGTGTACACTATCCGCACTATGTGAGTGTACACTATCCGCACTATGTGAGTGTTCACTATCCGCACTATGTGAGTGTACACTATCCGCACTATGTGAGTGTACACTATCTGCACTATGTGAGTGTACACTATCCGCACTATGTGAGTGTATACCACACAGTGTACAATGTGCTGTGATGAGGAGCCCATTACCTGCAGCAGTCGCTGTGCTGATGGACACGTCGGGAGGACGTCCCAAAGCGCTTCACAGAACACACTGTAAAGTGAATTGACTGTATATTTGTGAGCGACAAGCATTGTTTCAGGCAGTATTTCCACCGCAGTTCCATGTATTAGAAATCCAAACATGTGAAACCCATCACTGTATTCCATTTGGATTATTGTAGTGATTATTAGTAGTTAAACACTAATGGTGTGTGTGAGGTGGTGGTGAGGCAGAGGTTGGCGTGTGGTGATGGTGAGGCTGGGGTGTGGGTGATGGTGAGGCTGGGGTGTGGGTGATGGTGAGGTGGGGAATGGGTGATGGTGAGTCTGGGGTGTGGGTGATGTGAGGCTGGGGTGTGGGTGATGGTGAGGGTGGGGAATGGGTGATGGTGAGGGAATGGGTGATGGTGAGGGTGGGGAAGTGGGTGATGGTGAGGGTGGGGGAGTGGGTGATGGTGAGGCTGGGGGAGGGTATGGGTGAGGCTGGGGGAGTGGGTGATGCTGATGGTGAGGGTGGGGAAGTGTGTGATGGTAGAGGTGAGGGTGGGGGAGTGGGTGATGGTGAGGGGGGGAGTGGGTCACGGTGAGGGTGGGGGAGCGGGTGATGGTGAGGCTGTGTGAGTGGGTGATGGTGAGGGTTGGGGCGTGGGTGATGGTGAGGGTGGGGGAGTGGGAGAGGGTGGGGAGTGGGTGATGGTGAGGGTGGGGAGTGGGTGATGGTGAGGGTGGGGGAGTGGGTGATGGTGAGGGTGGGGAAGTGGGTGATGGTGAGAGGGGAGTGGGTGATGGTGAGTGGGTGAGGGTGGGGGAGTGGGTGATGGTGAGAGTGGGGAGTGGGTGAGGGTGGGGGAGTGGGTGAGGTGGGGGAGTGGGTGAGGGGGAGTGGGTGATGGTGAGGGTGGGGAAGTGGGTGATGGTGAGAGTGGGGAGTGGGTGATGTGAGGGAGTGGGTGGGGGGGGAGTGGGGATGGTGAGAGTGGGCGAGTGGGTGAGGGTGGGGAGTGGGTGAGGGTGGGGGAGTGGGTGAGGGTGGGGAGTGAGTGATGGTGGGGAGTGGGTGAGGGTGGGGAGTGGGTGATGGTGAGGGTGGGTGGGTGAGGGTGGGGGAGTGGGTGAGGTGGAGTGGGTGAGTGGGGTGGTGATGGTGAGGGAGTGGGTGAGGGTGAGGGTGAGTGGGTGAGGGTGGGGAGTGGGTGATGGTGAAGGTGGGGAGTGGGTGATGGTGAGGGTGGGGCGTGGGTGATGGTGAGGGTGGGGAGTGGGTGATGTGAGGGTGGGGGAGTGGGTGATGGTGAGGGTGGGGGAGTGGGTGATGGTGAGGGTGGGGAGTGGGAGAGGGTGGGGGAGTGGGTGATGGTGAGGGTGGGGAGTGGGTGATGGTGAGGGTGGGGAGTGGGTGATGGTGAGGGTGGGGGAGTGGGTGATGGTGAGGGTGGGGAGTGGGTGATGGTGAGGGTGGGGAGTGGGTGATGGTGAGGGTGGGGGAGTGGGTGATGGTGAGGTGGGGAGTGGGTGATGGTGAGGGTGGGGGAGTGGGTGATGGTGAGGGTGGGGAGTGGGTGATGGTGAGGGTGGGGGAGTGGGTGATGGTGAGGGTGGGGGAGTGGGTGATGGTGAGTGGGGGAGTGGGTGATGGTGAGGGTGGGAGTGGTGATGGTGAGGGTGGGAGTGGTGATGGTGAGGGGACAATTGTCTGTTGTTGTATAAATGGAGCTTTAGAGTTTTGTTTCTTCAGAAATCAGTGGCAGATGTGGTTTCAGTTTCATTTCTGGTGCACACTGCAGTCCTTGTAACTCCCCACCATCACCATCACCCACTCCCCCACCATCACCCACTCCCCCACCCTCACCATCACCACTCCCCCACCATCACCATCACCCACTCCCCCACCATCACCATCACCCACTCCCCCACCTCACCCACTCCCCCACCATCACCCACTCCCCCACCCTCACCCACTCCCCACCATCACCCACTCCCCCACCCTCACCCACTCCCCCACCCACTCCCTCACCATATAATACATATATAATATCCACACAATGTAAGTGTATAATACATATATAATAATATCCGCACTATGTGAGTGTACACTATCCGCACTATGTGAGTGTACACTATCCGCACTATGTGAGTGTACACTATCCGCACTATGTAGTGTACACTATCCGCACTATGTGAGTGTACACTATCCGCACTATGTGAGTGTACACTATCCGCACTATGTGAGTGTACACTATCCGCACTATGTGAGTGTACACCACACAGTGCACAATGTGCTGTGATGAGGAGCCCATTACCTGCAGCAGTCGCTGTGCTGATGGACACAGACACTCACTGTCCGCGGCTCCGCTCTTTATACCGCAGTCCCGCGGGCTCCCGGGTCCTAGCGCTCCACACCGCTCTGTTCCCCCAATATAATAATAATAATAAATAATAATAATAATAATCCTGGCCTTTCATAGAGCGCCTTTCACATCGTCCATCGTCCAGGTGTCCCCAAGCACTTTACTGTAAAGTGTAGTGACTGTGTATTTTGTGAGCGATGCTTGTAAAACGGTTAAGACTTTCGGTTTGCAGTAGAATGATTGGGAGCAGAACAAACATAAAAACAAAACAAACATAAAAACAGAACACAAATATTAAAATACGTCCCTGGGAACACTCAAGAGGACGGGCACCGTCTATACATTCAGAACCGGTCTTGTGGAGCTCTTTGAGACGTCCCGCCCGACGTGATAGGATCTGTATTAAATCAAAGGATTATTATTGTCAATGATCATAATGTTTATTTCACTGATACTCTCCTGACCTGCTATCTAACAGAGATGGGCTGAATGAGGCGAGACAACATTTGGGGACAATAATAATAATAATAATAATCCTTCCATTTGATAGAGCGCTTTTCACGTCGGGAGGACGTCCCAAAGCGCTTCACAGAACACACTGTAAAGTGAATTGACTGTATATTTGTGAGCGACAAGCATTGTTTCAGCAGTATTTCCACCGCAGTTCCATGTATTAGAATCAAACATGTGAAACCCATCACTGTATTCCATTTGGATTATTGTAGTGATTATTAGTAGTGAAACACTAATGGTGTGTGTGAGGTGGCGGTGAGGCAGAGGTTGGCGTGTGGGTGATGGTGAGGCTGGGTGTGGGTGATGGTGAGGGTGGGTGATGGTGAGGGTGGGGGAGTGGGAGAGGTGGGGGAGTGGGTGATGGTGAGTGGGGGAGTGGGTGATGGTGAGGGTGGGGGAGTGGTGGGTGGAGGGTGGGGGGGGAGGTGGGGTGATGGTATGGTGAGGGTGGGGGAAGTGGGTGATGGTGAGGGTGGGGGAGTGGGTGATGGTGAGGGGGGAGTGGGGTGGAGGGTGGGGGAGTGGGGTGATGGGTGGAGGGTGATGGTAGGTGGGGTGGATGGGTGAGGTGAGGGTGGGGACAATTGTCTGTTGTTGTATAAATGGAGCTTTAGAGTTTTGTTTCTTCAGAAATCAGTGGCAGATGTGGTTTCAGTTTCATTTCTGGTGCACACTGCAGTCCTTGTAACCTTGTAACCAGGAGATTATAGTTCCTTTTCCACAGGGAGGGTTTTAGTGACAGGAACTCACATTGTTATTTTATTCTATATTTGCCCCCCCCTCAGGGCACTGTCTGATGGAGGATGTGAGGACAGCATTAAATGGCAAAGATGGCATTTAGTCGCCTCTTGTGATCAGTGTTAAATGTGACCGGACGCTCTTTGTCCCCGGACACAGGCGTCCAGAGGCACTTCTGTGGGTTTGTGCTGAGCTTCCATGCTCATTCTGACCATGTTGTGTGACACACACTCTCGCCCTCATCCAGTTATGCTGCACACTCAGCTCTTTATGCCATCAGCTCTCTCCAGATTCCCTCCACCTGCCTTGGCCCATTTCCTCCCTCTCTGTCATTTTCACACCTGAAGACCTTCCTCCTGGACCGTACCTACGTTACCTCCTCCCTCCCCCCCCCCCCCCCCCCCCCCGCTCAGTGTCAGGCTCCACCAATCTTAAGCACTCCCTCTAAAAGGACAGGCTCTGACTCTCGCTGCCTATAAAAAAGATAATAATTTGGTCACTCAATCCATGACTGTTTGTGGGACGCTGCTGTACACAATTGGCTGCCACATTGCGCCCACAAATATGCAGTCTTCCAATATATGCACTTTACAGTGTATTCTGTGAAGTGCTTTGAGACGTCTCGAAGAGTGATAAGGCTCTGTATCAAATGCAAGTATTATAGATTACTATAGACCGAGAGGAAGTTCTGAAAAGATTGACTGGGCTCAAAATTGATAAGTCACCAGGACCAGATGGGTTTCACCCAAGGTGCTGTGGGAGATACGGGTTCAAATAGCGGAGGCTTTGGCCATTATATTTCAATCGTCATTGGACACAGGAGTGGTGCCAAGAGACTGGAGAGTGGCTAATGTTACCCCACTCTACAAAAAGGGGCAGAAAGACAAGCCCGGAAATTACAGGCCAGTCAGCCTAACCTCGGTAATAGGAAAGCTACTGGAGACCGTAATCCGGGACAAAATAAATCTCTACTTAGAGGAACACGAGGTAATTAGAGACCCCCAACATGGATTTGTTAAAGGCAAATCTTACCTAACAAATCTAATAGAATTTTTTGAAGAGGTGACTGCGAGGGTTGACGAGGGAAATGCGGTGGACATTATTTACATGGATTTTAAAAAGACTTTTGACACAGTACCGCATAAGAGGTTAATAAAAAAACTGGCGGCCCACGGTATTAAGGGGACAGTAGCCGTTTGGTTTAGGAACTGACTGAGTGACAGAGAGCAGAGGGTGGTAGTTAATGGGTGTTTCTCGCAATGGAAGGAGGTGTGCAGCGGTGTCCCCCAGGGATCGGTATTGGGACCACTGCTCTTTCTAATATATTAATGATCTGGACTTGGGCACAGGGAGCACTATTTCCAAGTTTGCAGATGATACCAAGTTAGGTCGGGTAGTAAATAGTGAAGAAGATTGTGACGGACTGCAGGCAGACATACACAGAATGGTGGAATGGGCTGACATGTGGCAGATGGATTTCAATGTGGATAAGTGTGAGTTGATACACTTAGGTAGGAAAAATGATAGGAGGCAATATAGACTTGGAGCTCAATCTTAAGGGGGTGAACGTACAGAGAGATCTGGGCGTTCAAGTAAGCGAATCATTAAAGGTAGTGGGACAGGTAGATAAGGCAGTAAAAAAGGCATTTGGTGTACTGAGCTTCATTAGTAGGGCATAGAGTATAAGAGTATAGGGGTTATGGTTAATCTATACAAAACACTGGTTAGGCCTCAGCTGGAGTACTGCGTCCAGTTCTGGGCACCTCACCTCAGGAAGGATATTAAGGCACTGGAAAGGGTGCAGAGGAGATTCACGAGAATGATACCAGGAATGGGGAACCTTAGCTATGAGCACAGGCTGGAAAAGTTAGGACTTTTCCTATTAGTGCAGAGAAGGTTACGCGGGGACCTGATAGAGGTCTTCAAGATCATGAAAGGTTTTGACAGGTGAGATAGGGAAAAGCTGTTTCCGCTGGTAGGTGTGTCTGTGACTCGTGGTCACAGTCTGAAGATATCTACCAAAAGAAGCAGAGGGGAGGTTAGAAGAAATGTTTTCACTCAGTGAGTTGTTAGAATTTGGAATGATCCGCCCGAAAGGGCAGTAAAGTCCTATTCGATAACAGCTTTTAAGAGAGAACTGGACAGGTATCTGGAGAAGACAGGTTTGCAGGGTTATGGGGAGAAAGCTGGTGAGTGGGGTTAATAAGTCAGTTGCTCTGTCAAAGAGCCGCACAGACTCGATGGGCCGAATGGCCTCCTTGTGCCGTAACATTCTCTGATTCTATGAGTCTATGTTTATTATTATTATCCACCTTTCACTACGCCACGCCCCGTATCTCCCACAGCACCTTGGGTGAAACCCATCTGGTCCTGGTGACTTATCAATTTTGAGCCCAGTCAATCTTTTCAGAACTTCCTCTCGGTCTATAGTAATCTATAATCCTTGCATTTGATACAGAGCCTTATCACGTCTTCGAGACGTCTCAAAGCACTTCACAGAATACACTGTAAAGTGCATATATTGGAAGACTGCATATTTGAGGGCGCAATGTGGCAGCCAATTGTGTACAGCAGCGTCCCACAAACAGTCATGGATTGAGTGACCAAATTATTATCTTCAAGCAGTTGATGGGCAGCTCACAGCTGGAGCCTCAGAGATCCCCTCAGGCCGCCTGGGTGTAAGCAGGAGCGGAGACAGGACCCTGAACCTGTGCAATCGCATGTGGCTCCAAGCGGATCCAGTGATCAGATTTACACAGTCACTACACTTTACAGACATTGTAAAATACGCCACTATATTAAATATAAGGGTTAATACAATAAAGAAAAATCCTTACATTTAATACAGAGCCTTATCGTGTCTTCTGGACATCTCAGAGCACTTCACAGAATATACTGTAAAGTGAATTGACTATATTTTGTGGGCGAACGCAGCAGCCAATTGCGCACAGCAGCGTCCCACAAACAATGGTCGAAGGGTTTATCATCTCCAGGAAAACGATCCGCCAACGGAATGTCAACAAGGTTCCTACTTACTACTACATCAACAGAGGTGTGTGGAGGAAGGAAACCTGCCCAACGTTTAGCCTTGTGTGGGAATTGAACCAGGTCTTCTCGCTTGCGAGGCGAGTTCTCTAACCACTAAGCTACAGGACTCCATTATTTTATTTGAAATAATTCTGACAATCAGAGAATTGATGAAAAAGGTGGAAGCATTCTTAAACTGTGCTGAGTGACAAGGAACTCAGAACAGAAGGAACCATTTAATGTGTGTGTAACCCTGCACTTAGTGGTATAAAATCCAAAAGTCCAGGAGATAAACACACTCTTAAAGTGCAGTGAAAACGTTGACTTGAGCAACACAATGGGAGGTATAAAGCTTTAATTCCATGAAAAGCATACCAATACAATGATTCCGTACTTTGATTGGAAGCGTTACAAGAACACTTTCCTAAATCCTTTTGAAGACCTTGATCACAAACAATCATTGAGCTCTGTATATCATTCACAAAGCAAACCCAAGCAAAAGTCCTGAAAGAAGAAAAAGTCCACACAGTCAAGATGATCTTCAACGTCAAACACAAAACACAAAACCTCAAGTAAGCTTGCAGTTCCTTGATCAGCCATTGTGCACAGTGTGACCTGTTAGAATTGGAAAGATGTACACCTGGTCATTCCTGTAATGTGTAAATGTAGCTTTACGCAGTCACTCCACTTTACAATATATTCTGTGAAGCGCTTTGAGACGTCTCAACGATGTGATAAGGCGCTATATCAAATGCAAGGATTGTCGTTATTTCTGTTGGGAGTGCAGGAGTAACGTTGACATTAGACTTAGCAACTCCATATAATGGGATCGGATGATTGGCTTTGCAACATAATACAAATTTGCATTTATATACCACCTTTCACATCAGGGGGACGTCCCAAAGCGCTGGAGAGTTGAGGGGTTGCCCCCGAGGTGAGGGTTGGTTGGTGGGTGTGGGGGACGGAGGAGGGGGCAACAAGGAATGTGTTTAGACGGCCCTTAAAGGAGGTGAGGGAAGGGGTGAGGCTGAGGGACTGCGAGATGGAGTTCCAGAGAGTGGGGCAGACACGCTGACTGCTGATGGTGGGGTGCGTGGGGATGTGAAGCAGGCCGGTACCTGCTGAGCGGAGGGAGCGACCAGGTTAGTACTGTTTGTTGTCGTGTGAAAAGCTTGAATATCAACATCTAAATTCCCAAATAGCAATCAGAGGCAGTTATAGGTGAAGCTTGACATTTACAGCCACACTGGAATGTCACTTTTATCCCAATCACAAGGAACAGAGTCACTGCTCAATGGTGACTCGAGAACAACCAGGAATACAAGTTACATCTCAGTCTCTGTGCTGTATTCTTTACAACGATTTAAGATTCTTTAGTCACTGTCAAAAGCCTTTTTAATACCGTAGCCAGTCGCAGCCCCTACTGTCCCGACCACAGCACTGCCAGCAGCTGAGAGTCCAGCCGCTCCTTCAGGGGGAGAAAGAAGAAAAAATCGACTTTTTAGTGATAATTTATCAATTCCAATAAAGTTAATACTTTCCCTCAATTCATTTCTAAACTTAGCTAAAATGAGGGGTGTAGGCACAAGCCCCACGTCGAGACTCTCAAGTTGTGTCTAGGCTTAGGCTCTTGTTCAGAACGGGGGACTGGATACCTGACCAGTTGAAAATGGTTCTACTGGAGGGGTATATAAATGGGAGACTTGTGTGAGCCTCACTCGTGCAGAGAGCCCAACGGAGTGAGGGCTGAACAACAGGTGAGAGTAGGAATTCAATGCCGAGGGGGAAGGAGGTGCAGTGTAGACGCCTTTCATGTCGGGAGAACGTCCCAACGCGCTCCACATCTTCTCTCTGAAATCACTCTCCTCCCCCATTCCTGTCTCACCTCCTCTCTCTCTCTCTCTCTCAAACCCTTATTTATCAGGCTGGATCTGTCGAACCTGATGAATTAGACTCTGAGCGCTATCCCCTCTCTCTCCCCCCGGAGCTGTCTCTCCCAGTCCCCTCCATGCCCTGCTAATCGCTCCCTCCAGGTCTCTCGGCGTACGCATTTTGGCTGCCGCCCCCCAATTCGAAATCCGCCCTTAAAATGACCACATTTCTCCTCCCCCACCCACCCACTAGTCGACCTCTGTCCTTCTCTCCCACCACCCTCCTCGCACACTCCTCTCTCTTAGACTCTCTGCCATCGGCCTCCGAAATGTCCGCTTCCTCTCAAACGAAGCCCTCGCCATCCATGACCTCATCCTGGATTGAGGATATCGACATCCTAGAGTTCACAGAAACCTGGCTGTCCCCCGATGACCTGTCCCCTCATCGAAGCCTCACCCCCTCCCCCACCGGCTACACTTTCCCCGACACCCCCGCCTCAACTGTCGCGGTGATGGGGTGGCGCTCATCTCTAAACCTCCTTTGTTCTATCCCCCTACTCCTCCCGCGCCTAAAGACCTTTTCGATCATGCTGAAGGATACCTCCCCCCGCCCCCTCCCTCTCCCCTTGGCTCGTTGTCAGACTCCGCCACTGTGAAGCGCCCCCATGAAGGGCGCAATATAAATGTAAGTTGTTGTTGTCTAAGCTGATGCTCCAATGCAGCGCTGGGCGCAGGTTGCATTATCGGACGTACCGTCCTTTGGATGAGGCGTTAAACCTGGTCTTCACCTTCAAAGGCTTCCATGATCTTGCTCCCCACTCTGTGACCCCCTACCACCCTGTTTGCTCCCTCTGCTCAGTGGGCTCCGGCCTGCTTCACATCTCCCGCCTCGCCCACCCCCTATTGGCAGGCGGGCCTTCAGCCACTCTGCCCCCACCCTCTGGAACTCCATCCCGCAGTCCCTCTGCCTCGCCGCACTCCATTTCCTCCTTCAGGTCTCGTATCAAGACCCTCCTCTTCGACCATCCCTTCGGTCACCCTCCTTCTCCCCTGCCCTCCCATATCCGATCCCGACTCCCAGCTCGGGTCTGAAACACCTATTGTCCAGCACCTTGGGACATCCTCCCAACGTGGAAGGTGCTCTACAAATGTAATTTTGTTGTTGTTTTAGGGCTTGTTTGCAACTGCTAAACTTCCAACAAGAGACCTTGGTGAATTATGAGTATGGCTTCCTGAACGACTCTGCTAAAAACAGCTCCATGGTAATTCTGACATAACTCACACCACTTTTCAGGTAAAACTAGCAAACTCTGCACTATAATGGCAATGTTAGCCATCCCCACACCTGATGTAAACCGAGGTCCGATCTGTCTGTTCAGGTGGACATTAAAGATCCTGTGGCACTATTTGAAAAGAGAAGGGAGTTTCTTCCGGTGTCCGGTGTCCTGGCCAACAATGCCCCAAATAAAATTGGTCACTCACTCCACGGCTGTTTGTGGAACACTGTTGTGCACAAATGGCTGCCGCGTTTTGCCCACAAATTACAATCAATGCATTTTCCAGTGTGTTCTGTGAAGTGCTTTGACACGTCTCGATGATTTGAAAGGCGCTAGATCAAATGCAAGAATTATTATTATTACCTGCAGACTGTAGGACAGCCACCAAACCACCTGCTGCTATTCCTCCTCCATTGGCTATGGCAGCCGCTGACATGGTTTTCGCTGCTATGGATCCTGCTACAATTCCAGCACCAGTGAAGCCAGCAGCACCGAGCACCACTGGAGCAGCCACCACTGCAACAACTGTGTGAGAGAGAGAGAGAGAGAGAGAGAGAGATATAGAGAGAGGAGAACAAGAGTAGAGAGAGAAAGAAGCAAGAGTAAAGAGAGTGAGTGACAATATAGCACTTTCACGTCTTCTAGATGTCTCAAAGTGCTTCACAGAATATGCAGTAAAGTGAATTGACAGAATACTTTGGGTGAAAGAGAGCGAGACAAGGCTTGTACAAGGGATAGACTGGGACAATAATAAAAAATAACCCTTATATTTGATACAGGGCCTTTCACATCAGGAGGACATCTCGACCCCCGAGATTATCAGCTGAACAGAGCATTAAGGCTTCACCTGTCTATGCCTCCCAGGATCAACAGTCAGTAATTTGGTTAATGGCTGTATTACTGGCTGTGCCTTCTAACGAAGCCAACCAGGAGATGTTCACCTACTGCCAGGAGTTGTGCATCCATGCTTGCACACTCCACCTTCTAAGCCAGTCTGGAACCTTGACATCTCGCTGGACCCCCAACTTTCCTTCCTACCCCACATCCATGCCATGTGCCGCTCTGCCTTCCCCCACCTCCATGACATTGCCCGGCTCCACCACTGTCTCACACCACAGGCCCCAAGACTCTCATACACATATTCATAACATCCAGGCTCGACTACACAAACTCACCGCTTGTCGGCCTCCCCAATTCCTCCCTCCATAGGCTGCAAATCATCCAGAACTCTGCAACCCGTGTCCTCTCCCGCACCAGGCTCAGCGACCCTATCACCCCCAACCTCGCCCGACTCCACCGGCTTCCCATCACACAGAGGATACAGTTCAACATCTTGGTCTTGCTTCCCCTACCTCTGAGATCTTCTATCCCCCACCAGCCTGTTGTTTCCTCTGCTCAGCGGGTTCTGGCCTGCTTCACGTCACCAGCCTCACTTGCCCGAAGATTGACCTTCTGCCACTCTGCCCCCATCCTCTGGAACTCCATCCTGCAGTCCCTCCGCCTCGCCCCCTCCCTTGCCTCCTTCAACACCAGTCTAAAGATCCTCCTCTTCGACTGTGCCTTCGATCATCCTCCTTTCCCCCCTACCCTCCACCCTCCCCGATCCCGACCCCCAGCTCGGGTCTGAACTTGAACACTGATTGTCCAGTGCCTTGGGACATCCTCCTGACATGAGAGGCATAATACAAATGTAATTCTGTTTTGCTTGTGAACTTATAGACTTTGACATTGTCATTACAGTAATATTGCTGTACATGAGCATTATAGCAAATGTAGTTTATTGTAGTCCTACCCGTTGTAACTATGGTATTGAACTAACAATTTTTTTCTGTGGTATTAAGTAACAAGCTTTAAAATATAAAATGCAAGTGATTTTGGCTCCTCACGGGTTCCTGATATAAATTTTGGCTAACAGAACAAGCTGCTGTTTTCCAGTCACAGCTGTGTCCCAGATGATAACAGTGAGGTTAACTCCACTACTAACCGTACCTTCCAATCCAACACCCCTTCTCACACATCTTTTCAGTTGCCCTCTGGATTCTGTCCCAACCACTGCTCCTGGAAGCTGACGCGTTAGCCAAGACTAAACGAGAACCTACAATCCTCTGACTCATGCAGTGAGAGTGCTCCCACTGAGCCAGACCAATAGCTAGTGAGCTGCTGTTGCAGGTTTATAAAGCGATTCCCCATTACATTAATACGTCACTGAAAAAGATACTTCGGTTAACATCCCTCAGGGAATAAAATGTTTTAAACCGCCCAACGATGACATGTGACTGGCAGGAATAGTGGTCGGTCAAACCCCAGTTGGAAGGGTTTGTATCTGATGCCGAGGGTCAAGATTGGAAAAATGTTCTTTTCCCCACATCTGGAAAAGGACAAAGATCCATTTAGATAAAAATGCCATATCTTTGTGCCAACTTTCTCTGTGTTCAGTGAGGAAATCAAAACAACCCCAAATTATACGATTTTGAAGCCAAAAGCTACACAATGCCTGAGGTTGCATTGGATGTACGTGTTGGTAACCAGCAAATGGGGAGATTCAGAGAATATTCTTTCCTCACAGAGCTGTTGGGATGTGGTTAGGGCAACAACCTACATTTGAATAATGCCCTTCACGTCGGGAGGACGTCCCAAGGTGCTGGACCGTCAGGGATTTGAACCCGAGCAGGGGGTTGGGATCAGGGAGCGGTGGAGGGTGGCTGAAGGCACGGTCAAACGGGAGGGTCTTGAGATGTACTTTGAAGGAGGTAACGGAGGGAGCAAGGTGAAGGGACTGTGGGATGGAGTTCCAAAGGGTGGAGGCAGAGAGGCAAAAGGCCCGACCATCTACGTTAGCTTTCAGGCGGAAACGGATAGACGTGGGGGTGGAGAGGCAGGTACACGGGACAGCGGGAAGCAATCTTTGGGGAGACAGTGCAGACACGATGCGCCGAGCGGCCTGATTCTGCGCTGTGGATATCTGTGGTGACGGTTAATATCCTACCTGCTCCTCCTGCAGTCCACAGAGCTGTAGCGCTCCAAAGTGCGGATCCTGGGGACAATAAAAAGACTTTCAACTCATCTGATGTTAAGCAACAGAGCGATTGAATCGGCAGCAGTCAAAATTAAACATTTTATCGTGCCAATCAGGATGTTATTAAGTGGAGTTTGCTCTTTGCTCTCAGTCAAGACAGCATAACTTTGTATCGCTATTTATATAAACCGTTTATTATTAAAGAGTTGACTATTTCCATCCTGGAATCCCTCCACTCGCTCACTCACTCCATCCTGCATTCAAACACCATCTCAAGACTTATTGTCGACCGCACCTTTCATCATCTTTCCCCTGACCACCCTCCTTACTGCCCTCCCCAGCTCGGCTGCCAACTCCTCCAATCATCCCGGTTCCTAAAGTGTGCGGGAACCTCAGATGCTGGGAATGGCTGCTGGCTTCCTCAGGTCTCCAGGCCTCACCTGTGTGGAAGCAAGCGGACACGATGAGCAGGATGTAGACCCGGTGCCACATTTTTCAGTCCTTTCAAGAAGTGGTTCAGTGAGATCTGGTCGAGGCTGTGACCACACGACCTGCACAAACAGCAGCAATGATTTCAGGCTGACATTACCAGCAAAGACCCAAACCAGCTCCTCAAGCACTCATCCCACCACTGGCTTTGTAACCTCTGCTGAGTTGGAGAAGCATTAGTTAGTACTCCAAGTACTCCATTGTTCCCCTCCCCACTCCAACCGTTTGAAAACCTCAAGGGGCGTATGAGTGTCATTGCTGTCTGTCACGCGCAAGAATTCTGTTTTTCAAGCTTCACAATAAATTGCCAACATTCTTATGTATTGAAGCTAAATGTCACTGGCAGAGCTGGTTTTGATTCTGTGACGTGAAGAAACCAAAACTGAAACACAAGGGTTTGTTCAGGAAAGAAAACACGCTATACAAATGCTGTTTTTGTTTTTGGAGTTGTATCTTGTATTGTTGCAGTTCTTCTATTCTTTTATTTTGCTTTTTGCCTTTTCCGATATTGCTGGAATGTCACGAACCTTGGAACAGTCGAGGCTAAATGTTCTGAGCCACAGAGCAAGAGAAGAGATACCCTCACTCTCACCAGCTCAGCCAAACACTCAGACGAGCAACTCTGACTGAACACAGTGTAACTTAGCGACACCTCTATTATAATTGTCTTTTTGTTAAACATCAGGATGGTCCGTGCGAGTCTGTACGTTCTCACCCACCTGAGAGCTGTTTTCAGGCTGGTTTAAACAAGCTTGGCCTTGGCCTTGAGTACTATCGGTGGTCGGGCCTTCAGCCTCTCAGCCCCCAGGCTCTGGAACTCCATCCCCCAGTGCCTTCGCCTTGCTTCCTCCCTTTCCTCCTTCAAGGCCGGTCTCAAAACCTTTCTCTTTGACCGTGCCTTCAGCTCCCCTCTCGACTCTCTTCCTCCTCCTCGCTCCCTCCCTTCCCTCCCCTCACCCTGACCATTTCCCCCTCCTCTCTCCCTCCCTTCCCTCCCCTCACCCTGACCATTTCCCCCCAATGCTCGGGTCATGACCCAACTGTGCAGCGCCTTGGGACGTCCTCCTGACGTGAAAGGCGCTCTATAAATGGAATCTTGTTGTTGTTGTTGTTGTTGAGTATGTGACCCATCAGCTGATTCTAACTAAAATAGGAGCATTACATCAACAACTAACAAGAAAGCTGGTGCTGTAACAAACACACTGCTTACTGCTGAACCAATTTAACTCTTGTTTCTAAGAAGTTCCCCGTCAGTTGCTGATCTCAGTCGGGAAGGTATTAAGAGGTGCTAGTGGGAGTCCAGACATTGCCTCACACAGGGGAGTAACAGAGAGAGAATGAGCCTGGGATTATCAACCCACACACCCGGAGGCCAGTCACTGAGGCCAGTCAGGATCAAGTCACCATTTGGGCCAGATATTGCCCAGAGAGAGAAAATACAAATGGCTAAAATTGAGAGGCTCCCGACTTGGACAAGGGCTTCGGCTGCATTTGGGGCAAGGTACAGTTGGAGACGGGCAATGTGGGAGAGGTGGAGGAAGACTGTCCTGGTCAGGGACTGCATGTGGGGAGGGAAGGACAACTGAGGGTCTAAACGGATGCCTAGATTGTGCACTGGTTTGGTGAGTGTGAGGAGGAGCCCAGGGAGGTTGAGGAGTTCAGATCTGCAGGAGTGAAGACGTTGACGGGAGCCAAGGAGTATGGCTTCCGTCTTGTCGACATTCAGCTGCAGGAAGTTCATCCAGGCCCTGATGTCTGCCAGACAAGCTGATGAACATCGGGGGGACCTGGAGCTGGTGCTGGAGGAGGCAAAGTAGATTTGTGTGTCACCGCAAACATGTGAAGTTTACCGTGTCTGTGGATAACATCACCCAGAGGGAGCATGGAGATAAGGAAAAGAAGAGGCCAAGGATGGAGCCCTGCGGTTGTGAGCGAGAGAGTGTGTGTGGGTGAGAGAAGGAGAGAGAGAGGGCCTGAGAGAGAGAGTGTCTTCCCCCATCTTCCTCTCTGTCTCCCCCCCGACCTGCCTCTCTTTCTCTGCCACTCACCCCTTCTCTTTCCCCTTTTTCGTCCCCTTTCCCCCTCTTTCTGCTACTCCCTCTTTCCTACTCCGCTCCGTACTCTTCCCCACCACCTCCTCTCCCTCCTTCACTTTTCCGCTCCCCTCTCCCCCCCTCACCCTTCTCCCCCCCTCACCCTTCTCCCCCCTCATCCCTCTCTCCCCCCCTCATCCCTCTCTCCCCCACTCCCCCCTCTCTCCCCGACTCCCCCCTCTCTCCCCCACTCCCCTCTCTCCCACTCCCCCCTCTCTCCCCTCACCCCCCTCTCCCCCCACTCCCCCGACTCCGCCCTCACCCCCCTCCTCCTCTCCCCTCTCTCTCCCCCACTCTCCCCTCACCCCCAGTCCCCCTCACCCCCCTCATCCCCCATTCCCCCCTCACCCCCCTCCTCCTCTCTCCCGCCACTCCCCCACTCTCCCCTCTCTCCCCCCTCACCCCCACTCCCCCCTCACCCCTCTCCCCCCCCCTCCCTCTTCTGTTTTCATTCTATGACGAGAGGAAAATAAAACTGAAACTCGATGGTTTGCTCAGGAATGAAAACACTCAATGGTTTGTTTTGGCTCATGTTACACCACTCAGTGAGTATATAACCCTGAGCTCACAGCCCACATCTGCTCTCTGACACCGCACACATCGACAGCCACCCCAGGGAGGATTGCCCACCGCTTCAAGGTACGCAGTCACTACACCTTCTAGTGAATCCTGGGATGTGATTTAAGAGGTGCACCTAGACACTGTATCAAATGTAAATTTATTATTTTTACTTACAACTTAGCAGCAATCACTGACGTGTGCATATTACGGTAAAGTTAGTGACATTTATCGAAAATCACAGCAAAAAAATGAACTTATCCACATCTCGGTTCAGCTCAGCCCAGCTCAGCCCAGCTCAGCTCAGCTCAGCTCAACCCAGCTCAGCTCAACCCAGCTCAGCCCAGCTCAGCCCAGCTCAGCCCAGCTCAGCTCAACCCAGCTCAGCTCAGCTCAGCCCAGCCCAGCTCAGCCCAGCCCAGCTCAGCCCAGCTCAGCCCAGCTCAGCCCAGCTCAGCCCAGCTCAGCTCAGCCCAGCTCAGCCCAGCTCAGCCCAGCTCAGCTCAGCCCAGCTCAGCCCAGCTCAGCTCAACCCAGCTCAGCTCAGCTCAGCTCAACCCAGCTCAGCTCAGCCCAGCTCAGCCCAGCTCAGCCCAGCTCAGCTCAGCTCAGCCCAGCTCAGCTCAACTCAGCTCAGCCCAGCTCAGCCCAGCTCAGCTCAGCTCAGCCCAGCTCAACCCAGCTCAGCTCAGCTCAGCCCAGCTCAACCCAGCTCAGCTCAGCTCAACCCAGCTCAGCTCAGCCCAGCCCAGCTCAGCTCAGCTCAACCCAGCTCAGCCCAGCTCAGCTCAGCCCAGCTCAGCTCAGCTCAACCCAGCTCAGCCCAGCTCAGCCCTGGCTCAACCCAGCTCAGCTCAGCTCAGCCCAGCTCAGCTCAGCCCTGGCTCAGCTCAACTCAGAGGGTGGGGGGTTGATGGATGCTGTGTGGAGGGGGGTCGCTGGGGGATCCTGGATTTACAATGCTTGCTGCACTCCCACTACCCCCTCTCTCCGCCTCAGTACACAGTGTGAATGTGATGAGACTGAGAGCGGACACTCACCGGCTCTGCCCCCGGCTCACACACCAGGTCCAGAGAGGACAGGAGATGATTCTGGAGGGCAAACCCCCCCAGAGGCTGGAGTGTGTTTAGTGAAGGGAGTTTCTCTGTGTGTCCGACCCCCACGGAAAATCAGTCATTCTCTTTATAACTATTTACTGGACATTGCTGCCACATTCACCTACAAGATACATACCTTCCTATAAATATTGTAAAGCACTTTGAGACATCCGGCTAACGTGAAAGGTGCAGTATCACATATGAGGATTATTAATATTATATTTTACAGAAAGGATCGTTAGTGTGTGCAGGGCGAGAGGGAAAGATTCCCTGTAATAGTATTCACCTGCCTCCAGAATGGCCCAGCAAGCACTCAGCCTCTTTATTATGTATCTCCTATTTTCATCCACATTTGCAAAGGCAGGTAAGTGGATCGTTCTCTATTAAATATGACAGGATTAATGTGCTTTATCAACTGTTGATAGCAATCAGATAAATGGACAGAGCAACGGAAACCCAGCAGTGATCTGGAGCTGTCATTGAGGTAAGGACTAGATTGCCCAGAGAGACTATGAAGCACCACAGTGAGGTGTGACCAGGTCATCTACACTGTTTGAGCCACTGAGAGGCTGTTAGCCTTTGGGAACAATCAAACAGAGCTTCTTTCTTTAATTATTCCTGTGGTCTTTTGTCAGGAAAATTATTCCGGTCACACTTTGGTTGTGGCTTTGTATCTGACCTCTCCTCCCTCTCTCTCTCCTACTTCTCCCCCCAACCCCACTTGTCACCCAGCTGGGGTTTGCACTCTGTGAAACACTTTGAGACAGAGCTGCCATGTGTATCATAGAATCTTGCAGCACAGAACGAGGTCATTTGGCCCATTGTGCCTGTACCTGACTCTTTGAAAGAGCTACCAACTAGTCCCAGTCCCCTGCTCTTACCCCATAGCCCTGCATATTTTTCTTTTCAAGTTACCTGTCCAATTCCCTTTTGAAAGCTATTATCAAATCTGCTTCCACCAGCCTTTCAGGCAGTACCATCCAGACCATAACAACTCTCTGAGTAAAAAAAACTTCTCCTTGTCTTCCCTCTGGTTCTTTTGCAACTGTAAGTTTTTGATGTAAACTTGAAATGTATTATAATGTTACCAGCTAACAGGAATACAACCTTCAAGCACGGGTACTGAACCCTTCTTTAGTGATTTACAAATGAAGGAGGTATGTGAGCAGCATCTCAAGGTAGAGGATGACAGTAACCCTGCACCAACATCTCCCCACCACAGCGGGGGCGACAGTGAGATTGACTGACCTGAAAACCTCTCCAATGTAATAAATGAATGAGAAAAATAATAATAATCCTGGCATTTGATACAGCGCCTCATCACGTCTTCGAGATGTCTCAAAGGATATGCTGTAAAGTGAATTGCTCCCAGCAGTGTCCCACAAACAGTATAACGGATGGCTTGTCAGAGGGCAGCCTGCTTGTGGCTTACAAAATCTACTTTCTCTCATTTTACAGAAGAGGATGAAGAAGGCTCCTGTGGGATAATGGATGCCCTTCCATATATGGTCATTGGCGCAGGTACAAACTTCATCCCCTCCTGTGGTTGTCGTGGTGATAAAGATGGATGTGAGGTTCATTCTGAAAGTAAACCACAGGAACATGTACACAAGCAAAACCAAACCCCATCTGGTCAATTATTGCCCCGGGTTTGTAATGAGTCTCCATGTTCTGTGCATGTGATACTTTGACAAAACATGAGTGCTTCACAGGCTATCACCGTCAGGCTGTAGAATCAAAGAATCATAGAATTATATAGCACAGAGGGAGGCCATCGGCCCATCGTGTCTGTGTCGGCTCATTGAAAAGAACTTCCAAATCAACCCCACTCCCCCTCTCTCTCCCCATAGCTCTGCAAACTTGTCCTCCCCAAATAATTATCTTAGGCTGTGCCCACAACTATGGATTTGTAAGAAAATTCAGCAGCCAATTTGCATACAGTAAGGCACCTATACAGCCAGGAGGCAAATGATACATTTATCTGGCAGTTTCTTGGCCCGAACACTGGGAGAAACTCCCTGATCCACAGGATCTGTTAGTATCCACCTGAACCTTGGTTGAAACAACAAAACAATGGCAGCCAGGGCAATGCAGAGCTCCTGCAGCACCGCACTGGAGTCTTAGCCTGGACCGCGGTTCAAGTCTCAACATGAAGCTTGAACCCAGAGCTGACAATTTGTAACTATATTGGAAAGAAAGAACAATCTGTCAGCCTGGCTCAGTGTGTGTGTCAACAACAACAACATGGATTTATATAGCGCCCTCCACGCCTGACAGCGTCTCAGAGCGCTTTACAGTAACGGATCCCGGGGCCGAGCCAGGGGGAGGGGCCGGGGGGAGGGGCCAGGGGGAGGAGCCAGGGGGAGGGGCCAGGGGGAGGAGCCAGGGGGAGGGGGAGGAAGGTCGAAGAGAAAGGTCTTCAGCAGAGACCTAAAAATGGGAATGGAGGGAACGAGACGAAGGGAGTGAAGAAGGGAGTTCCAGAGCCTCGGGGCATAATGGCTGAAGGCACGGCCGCCGAGGGTGGAGCGGATGACTCGGGGGTACGAGGAGGAGGCCAGACCCGGAGGAACGAAGGCAATGGGTACTGTTTTGAGGAGAGAGGAGGTCAGAGAGGTCGGGGGGTGCAGAGGAGTGCAGGGCCTTGAATACAAGGGTGAGGATCTTGAAGTCGATCCTCTCTGGGACAGGCAGCCAGTGCAGTCTGACCAGGACTGGGGGATCGGGGAGTGGGGTTTGGGTGTGGGGGTGGGGGAGGGCCAGGACTGGGGGGATTGGGGAGTGGAGTTTGGTGCGGGTGAGAATGTGGGCGGCAGAGTTCTGAATGAGTTGGATTTTATGGATGGTAGTGGAGGGGAGGCCGGCGAGGAGTAGTCCAGCCGAGAGGTGACAAAGGCCTGGACCAGGGTTTCAGCAGCTTTCGGAGAAAGGTATTGGCGGAGGCGGGTGATGCGTTGGATGTGGAAGAAAGCGGTGCTGGTGAGGGACCGGATGTGGGGGAGGAAGGATAACCTGAAGCCTAGATTGCATACGGGTTTGGAGAGATTTAGGGGGAGGTCGGGTTGGTGGAGGCGATGAGAGCCGTGAGATTTTAGACGTTGGCAAGAGCCAAAGAGTATGGCTTCCATCTTGTCAACATTCACCTGAAGGAAATTTGCGCTCATCCAGCTACTGAGGTCTGACAGGCAGCTGACAGAACATCAGGGGACTGGGGGTCGCAAAGAGAGGTGGAAAAGTAGAGGTTGGGTGTCGTCCGCGTACATGTGGAAGTGTACCTCATGTCTGTGGATGACATCCCCAAGAGGGAGCATATAGATTAGGAAGAGAAGGGCCCCAAGGATGGATCCAGATGAGAGTTAGAGGAAAAGCCGTTTGTGGAGATGTACTGCTGGCGGTTTGTGAGGTAGGACTGAGGCGGATGATGGAGGAAAAGCAGTGGAGGAGGATGGCGTGATCGACTGTGTCGAAAGCGGCGGAGAGGTCCAGGAGGACAAGGAGGCAAACGGAGCCCTGGTCACAGATAGAGAGGATGTCGTTTGAGAGTTTCACAAGCGCAGTCTCTGTACTGTGGGCAGTGCGGGAAACCGGACTAGAAGGGGTCGAAGAGGGAATGGGAGGAGAGGTGAGCGTGGAGTTGATTGGCAACAACGAGTTCTAGGACTTTGGCGAGGAAGGGGAAGTTTGAAATAGGGTGGCAGTGGCTGGGGTTTGAGGGTTCTAGGGAGGGTGATGACAGCAGTTTTGAGGGGGCAGGGACTGATCCAGAGGAGAGGGACTGATTGATGACATCAGCCAGTAGTGGGCAGAGGAGGGGGAGCTGGTTGACCAGCAAGATGGTGGGGAGGGGGGGTCGAGGCAGCAGATGGTGGGTTTCATCGAAGTGATGGTGGGTGAGAGAGAGGAGGGAGAGATGGGGAGGCAGGAATGTAGGATAGGGGTCATGGTAGGAGCTGATGATGGGGCGGGTGAGGGGGACGGAGAGGGTGTGGTGGTGGGTGACAAGACGCAGGAGGATGAGGCTGCCTGGTGGATGTTATGTATTTTGGATGAAAAGAAGTCCATGACCTCCTCGCACGTGGCATTTGATGTGAAGATTGAGGTGGCCTGAGGGGGCGCATGGAGGAGGTAGTGGGTCGTGGGGGAAAAAAAGACTTTAGGGTTCTTTTTTGCCTCCAGATGATGTTGGAGTAGAAGGCCGTTTTTGCACGCGTCAAAGAACAGCGGTCGCTGTGGAGATGCTCGAGCCACAGTTGGTGGTGAACTGTCAGGCCAGTTTTCTGCCATCTGCGCTCGAGCAGCCGGGTTTGGGTTTTTAGGGAGTGGAGATGACTGTTGTACCGGGGGATCGGGTGAGTTTGGAGATGGTCCTGGATTTCAGGAGGACGAGAGAGTTGAAGGTGGAGGAGAGACGATCATGGAGCAGCTGGACGGCCTCTTCAGGATCTCTGTGGGTGGAAGGACAGGGGGATAGGATATCGGAGGATGTGAGGGCCTTTATGAGGGTCTCAGGGGGTAACCTTTTCCATGGGTGGTAGAGAATGGTTGAGCGCTTGGTGGAGGAGAGAGGAGAGAGGGATGTGAGAGGAGAAGGAGATGAGGAAGCAGTCTGAGATGGTCTTGTCCATTATGCTCAGATTGGAAATGTCTAGGCCATGGATGATGACAAGGTCGAGGACATAGCCATGGTTGTGGGTCAGTGAACTTATGTGAAGGGTGAGGTTTAGGGAGGAGAGGAGGACAGTGAAGTCAGAAGATGTGGTGCAAGGGGAGTTTAGGTGGAGGTTGAAATTGCCCATTATAGGTAGTGGTTCGGAGCAGAGGGACAGGGAAGAGAAGAGAATAGATATGTCAGAGAGGAAGGAGCCAGGGGGCTTAGGGGAGGTAGACCAGACGGATTTTCAGTGGGATAGAGGGATGGAAGAGAGTGAGGTGCTCAAAAGAGGGGAAGCAGCCAGAAGAATAAGGGGAATAATGACCAAGGGAAGTTTTGGAGATGAGGGCCACCCTACTGCCACGTTGGTTTGGATGGGGGGTGTGGTGGAAGATATAGCCTGGAGGGGAGGCTTCAACTAGGGGGACGGAGTCATTGGGAAAGAGCCAGGTTTCTATGAGCTGAAGAATGTTGAGGTGCTCATCCAGGATGAGGTCATGGATGGTGTGAGATTTGTTTGTGAGGGAACGGACATTTTGCAGGGAAATGCAGGTGGTTTTGCTGGTGGGAGGAGAGGGAGGAGAGAGTGATACGAAGAGGATTTTGGGATGTACAGAAGAGATGGCTGTGGAGAGTGGGGGGAGTGGAGAGTTGGGGAAGGTACGTATGAGGGAGGGGGAAGTTGGGTTTGCCTTAAGAAGGCGGTTTGAGTGGAGGGAGTGAATGATGGGGCATTTGGGGTCGCTGCTCTGGGACAGCCAGTGCCGGGAGCCACGAGGGGCCCAGCGGAGGATGCCCAGGCTGGAGCAGAGGGAAGTGGTGATGGGGTCCAGGAGAGAGAGAAGGTGGGGAGGGCGGGGGGGAGAGAAAGACAGAGGGGGAGTAGCCGATAGTGGGGGGTGGGAGGAGAGACATTTAGAGTGGAGGGGAAGGCTCGGGTTGGGTGGCAGCACGCAGAGACCGGGAGCGAGCGATCAGTGGGACGGCATCAGCCCATAGGGTGTGTGGTCATGGCTAACATGTCAGTGACGGGGCGGCCAGGACATTTTCTCCTGAACCACTTTCACTGTGGATTAGTTTTTTTTAAGCTTTTCTAAGTGTCAGTTCAGTGCTGTTAGTGTTGGTGTTCAGTGCTGTTCGTGTTGGTGTTCAGTGCTGTTCGTGTTGATCATTCACTCCATGGCTGTGGGATGTTGCTGTGGGCAAATTAGCTGCGCATTAGCCGACAAAATACACTCTCCACTTAGATTCATAGATTCACAGATTCTTAGAATGTTACGGCACAGAAGGAGGCCATTCGGCCCATCGAGTCTGTGCGGCTCTTGGCAGAGCGTCACTTTCACTAACCCCACTCACCAGCTTTCTCCCCATAACCCTGCAAACCCAGATACCTGTCCAGTTATCTCTTAAAAGCTGTTATCGAATCGGACTTCACTGCCCTTTCGGGCGGATCATTCCAAATTCTAACAACTCGCTGAGTGAAAACATTTCTTCTAACCTCCCCTCTGCTTCTTTTGGTAGATATCTTCAGACTGTGACCACGAGTCACAGACACACCTACCAGCGGAAACAGCTTTTCCCTATCTCACCTGTCAAAACCTTTCATGATCTTGAAGACCTCTATCAGGACCCCACATAACCTTCTCTGCACTAATAGGAAAAGTCCTAACTTTTCCAGCCTGTCCTCATAGCTAAGGTTCCCCATTCCTGGTATCATTCTCGTGAATCTCCTCTGCACCCTTTCCAGTGCCTTAATATCCTTCCTGAGGTGAGGTGCCCAGAACTGGACGCAGTACTCCAGCTGAGGCCTAACCAGTGTTTTGTACAGATTAACCATAACCCCTATACTCTTATACTCTATGCCCTACTAATGAAGCTCAGTACACCAAATGCCTTTTTACTGACCTAACTTGGTATCATCTACAAACTTGGAAATAGTGCTCCCTGTGCCCAAGTCCAGATCATTAATATATTAGAAAGAGCAGTGGTCCCAATACCGATCCCTGGGGGACACCGCTGCACACCTCCTTCCATTGCGAGAAACACCCATTAACCACCAACCTCTGCTTTCTGTTACTCAGTCAGTTCCTAATCCAAACACCTACTGTCCCCTTAATACCGTGGGCCTCAATTTTTTTATTAATCTCTTATACGGAGATATATCTTATATCTCTTATAATCTCTTATCTCTTATATTAATCTCTTATACTGTGTCAAAAGCCTCTTTGAAATCCATGTAAATAACGTCCACCGCATTTCCCTCATCAACCCTCGCAGTCACTTCTTCAAAAAAATTCTATTAGATTTGTGAGGTAAGATTTGCCTTTAACAAATCCATGTTGGAGGTCTCTAATTACCTCGTGTTCCTCTAAATAGAGATTTATTCTGTCCCGGATTACGGTCTCCAGTAGCTTTCCTATTACCGAGGTTAGGCTGACTGGCCTGTAATTTCCGGGCTTGTCTTTCTGCCCCTTTTTGTAGAGTGGGGTAACATTAGCCACTCTCCAGTCTCTTGGCACCACTCCTGTGTCCAATGACGATTGAAGTATAATGGCCAAAGCCTCCGCTATTTGAACCCGTATCTCCCACAGCACCTTGGGTGAAACCCATCTGGTCCTGGTGACTTATCAATTTTGAGCCCAGTCAATCTTTTCAGAACTTCCTCTCTGTCTATAGTAATCTGATCTATGTCCTCTGCCCTCTCATCCAATACTGCGGCATTTGGGGCATCCGTTTCCGTTGTGAAGACAGATGCAAAGTACTCGTTTAGTACATCAGCCATCCCTCTGCCTCCACAACAAGATTGCCGTCATTGTCTTTGATTGACCCCACCCTACCTTTAACTAACCTTTCTTCCTTTATGTGCTTATAAAATATTTTAGGATTCCCCTTTATGTTACCCGCTAACCTCTTCTCGTGATCTTTTAGCCTGTCTTATCGCTCCTGCATTCTCTATAATGTGCTTTGCTATCCTCAGTGTCTTGCGTCTTCCAATTGTCGTACGCCATCTTCTTCTTTTTCATCCTAGACAGAATATCCCTGGTCATCCAGGTTGGCTTGGTTCTCGCACATTTCCCTTTTGTGGGAATATATCTATTTAGACCCTGAGCTATCGTATCTTTGAAGATCTCCCATTGCTCATGAGTCGTTTTACCTGCTAGTCTTACTTGCCAGTCCACCAACTCTCAGTCCCTCTTTAGCCCATCAAAATTAGCTCTTTTCCAGTCAAGCATTTTCACCCTTGACTGTACTTTGTCCCTGTTCATGAGTAATCTAAATCTAATAATATTATGGTCACTGTTACCTCGATGCTCCCCTACCGAAACCTGTTCAACCTGACCTACTTCATTCGCCAGGACTAGATCCAGCAATGCTTCCTTCCTTGTAGGACTGGAGACATACTGCTCAAGAAAATTTTCCTGTGCACAGTCTATGAATCTTTCTCCGGCCTTTCCCTTAGCGCTGCTATTTTGCCAGTCTATATTGGGATAATTGAAATCCCCCATTATCTGCGATCTGGTTGCAGATCTGCTCCTCTATCTCCTTCCCGCTGTCTGGTGGTCTATAGTAAACCTCTATCAGTGTAACCACTCCTTTCTTATTTCTTATCTCTAACCAGATGGATTCTGTTGTCGGGCCCTCCAGAGCCTCGTTCACAGTGAATCTTGTAGACTAACTGAATAGCCAGTGCTACACTTGAAATGTTAGTTTATATGGAAGGAAAATAATTGAGAGGTTATAACAATGTTTATAACCTGTGGAACACTCCCTCAATCCCTCCGTCTTGCCCACTCTCCCCTTTTTCCAATCTCACCTGAAAACCTTCCTCTTTGACCATGCTTACTGTCATCTCCTCCCTCCCCCCCACCCCTAGTTTGGAATCAGGCTCCACCACTGTTAAGTGCTCTGAGATACTCCTCTACGTGGAGAGCGCTATATAAGTGCAAGTTGTTGTTGTTTATAAACTCAACTGCCCAAAGCTGCAATATTTGGATTGGCTAAACCAGGCCTCATGGACCTTCTTGCACAGAGAGATTATTGCCGTACACAACTGTTGTTCCACAGCAGCTTGAAGTCCACCCTGTACCGTTTTGAGGAAATCGGCCATGACCCAGAAGGGAATTAACAATGGGCACAGGTTGCTAGGAAGAGTGGTTGAGGCCAGGATACTGACCCATTTTTACAAAACAACCTGATGCTGTGATGATAATAATAATAATAATAATGATAATAATCGTTGCACTTGATGTAGCGCCTCATCACATCTTTGAGACGTCTCAAAGCACTTCACAGAACATACTGTAAAGTGAATTGACTGTTTATTTTATTTTGTGAGTGAAACACGGCAGCCAATTGCGCACAGCAGCGTCCCACAAAACAGTCGTGGATTGAAGTGACCATATTATTATTATTATTTATTTATTTTTTATTATTTGATGAGACCGAAGGGTCTTTTTCATCTAAACCAATCTTGTGCTCTTGTTGTTGTGACATGGCTTTTTTTTCGATGCACTGCAGGAGCAGCTGCGTACGGAGGCCCTCTGATCGTTGGAGCCCTGGGGTTCACTGGGAAGGGAATAGCAGCAAAATCCTTTGCCAGTGTCATGATGAAAGTGTCTGCTACATTAGGTGGCGGAGGAGTGGCTAGAGGAGGAATGGTGGCAATTCTTCAAAGCCTTGGTATGTGCTGAGGTTGTACTGTACCCACGTGTGATGGGATAGAGCAGCTAACATGGCTGACTGAAGCTGCGATGTAACACACACTCTCCGCTACACAGATACTTATCGCTTCTGCTAACGTAACGCTACATCTCCTCCAGTGCCCACAGTACATAACATTACGTTTGAACATCCTCGGCTGTGATCAAAGTCAGGGTTACAGTGACACTGGGCTGTGTGTGCGTGTGAGTGTGTGACATTTACTGTGAACTGTGTCTGTAACTGTTACAGTGTGTAACGGTTGCAGTGTGTGTGTGTAACGGTTACAGTGAGTGTGTGTGTGTAACGGTTGCAGTGTGTGTGTGTGTGTAACGGTTGCAGTGTGTGTGTGTGTGTAACGGTTACAGTGTGTGTGTGTGTGTGTGTGTAACGGTTGCAGTGTGTGTGTGTGTAACGGTTACAGTGTGTGTGTGTGTGTGTGTGTAACGGTTGCAGTGTGTGTGTGTGTGTAACGGTTGCAGTGTGTGTGTGTGTGTGTGTAACGGTTGCAGTGTGTGTGTGTGTGTGTGTGTAACGGTTGCAGTGTGTGTGTGTAACGGTTGCAGTGTGTGTGTGTGTGTGTAACGGTTGCAGTGTGTGTGTGTGTAACGGTTGCAGTGTGTGTGTGTGTAACGGTTGCAGTGTGTGTGTGTGTGTGTGTGTAACGGTTGCAGTGTGTGTGTGTGTGTGTGTGTAACGGTTGCAGTGTGTGTGTGTGTGTAACGGTTGCAGTGTGTGTGTGTGTGTGTAACGGTTGCAGTGTGTGTGTGTGTGTAACGGTTGCAGTGTGTGTGTGTGTGTGTGTAACGGTTGCAGTGTGTGTGTGTGTGTGTGTAACGGTTGCAGTGTGTGTGTGTGTGTGTGTGTAACGGTTGCAGTGTGTGTGTGTGTGTGTGTAACGGTTGCAGTGTGTGTGTGTGTGTAACGGTTGCAGTGTGTGTGTGTAACGGTTGCAGTGTGTGTGTGTGTGTAACGGTTGCAGTGTGTGTGTGTGTGTAACGGTTGCAGTGTGTGTGTGTAACGGTTGCAGTGTGTGTGTGTGTGTGTAACGGTTGCAGTGTGTGTGTGTGTAACGGTTGCAGTGTGTGTGTGTGTGTGTAACGGTTGCAGTGTGTGTGTGTGTGTGTGTGTAACGGTTGCAGTGTGTGTGTGTGTGTGTAACGGTTGCAGTGTGTGTGTGTGTGTGTAACGGTTGCAGTGAGTGTGTGTGTGTAACGGTTGCAGTGTGTGTGTGTGTGTGTAACGGTTGCAGTGTGTGTGTGTGTGTGTGTGTAACGGTTGCAGTGTGTGTGTGTGTGTGTGTGTAACGGTTGCAGTGTGTGTGTGTGTGTAACGGTTGCAGTGTGTGTGTGTGTGTAACGGTTGCAGTGTGTGTGTGTGTGTGTAACGGTTGCAGTGTGTGCTTTTGTCAGTGTTACAGTGTCAAGCTTCACCGTTAAACGCCCTGAGGCGGTGCCACCGACACTACACACACTGACACCGACACTACACACACTGACACTACACACATTGACACCGACACTACACGCACCGACACTACACACACTGACACTACACACACTGACGCTCCGCACCCCGCTACTGCGCACATGAGTGCAGAGGGAGAAGGGGCAGAGGAAGAGGGGAAGAGAGGATGGGGGATAGAAAGGAGGTGAGAAACAGGGAAGGGAGAGAGGATGGGGACAAGGAGTGGGAAGAGGGGGTGTTAGGCGCTTGTGTGGAGGGGGAGAAGGGGAGAGCTCGGAAGACGGAGGGAGAGAAAGAAGGGGGAGGGGACGAAGAAGGGGAAAGAGAAGGGGTGAGTGGCAGAGAAAGAGAGGCAGGTCGGGGGGGAGACAGAGAGGAAGATGGGGGAAGACACTCTCTCTCTCAGGCCCTCTCTCTCTCCTTCTCTCACCCACACACACTCTCTCGCTCACAACCGCAGGGCTCCATCCTTGGCCTCTTCTTTTCCTTATCTCCATGCTCCCTCTGGGTGATGTTATCCACAGACACGGTAAACTTCACATGTTTGCGGTGACACACAAATCTACTTTGCCTCCTCCAGCACCAGCTCCAGGTCCCCCCGATGTTCATCAGCTTGTCTGGCAGACATCAGGGCCTGGATGAACTTCCTGCAGCTGAATGTGGACAAGACGGAAGCCATACTCCTTGGCTCCCGTCAACGTCTTCACTCCTGCAGATCTGAACTCCTCAACCTCCCTGGGCTCCTCCTCACACTCACCAAACCAGTGCACAATCTAGGCATCCGTTTAGACCCTCAGTTGTCCTTCCCTCCCCACATGCAGTCCCTGACCAGGACAGTCTTCCTCCACCTCTCCCACATTGCCCGCCTCCAACTGTACCTTGCCCCAAATGCAGCTGAAATCCTCGTACATGCGTCTGTCACCTCCCACTTGGATTACTCAAACACTCTCCTTGCCGGCCTTGTCGTGACTCTCAGTTTCAGAATTCTTTTGTATAACTCAGCTCACTGATAAACCAGCAGTGATCGATCTATTTTTCATTCGTTATTCACAATTACCAACAACAATGTGCATTTATAGAGCACCATCACACGGGCAGTGTCTCAGATCGAGTAGCAGTGGCTTGATATCCTAAAACAACGAGCAACAACAGACGTTCCTCTGCTTCTCTCTGTTTGACAGGAGCGACCGGCAGCACTTACGGATGGCTGGGGACTGGAGCCCAAAGTGGATACCAAATCTTCCAGCGATTCTTCTGTAGAGGAAATGAAAAGTCAAAGAAACCAAGCTCTTCTTATTCTAGTGATTAAAATGGCAAAATCAATAGTTTTAAGGAAGGTAATCAATATAATGATTCAATTACAATCCTATATTGCACATCCCTGTACAGTTATCATTTCTGTTTCTTAATTTCTTACCGTCCGTCAAATGTAGCCTCAGGTGAGGAGCGGTGGCTTTAAGCTGCTGTGAAACAACACAAATCAAGTTGTGTTTAAAGTTAAAATAAAAGTGCTTATCTGACCCCGAAAAGCAGCAAACAGGTAAAGCCTCTAATCTTTCTATAACTCCTGTCTAATAAACTCTCTCTTTGACGGTGCTCCCCTTCATCCACAACATTGGTCCGGCCAACTTTACTTGTGAATTGTATGAAATATACATAGGTATTACTTTTGATTGATTAACTGATTGTAACTTGCATAATCTTACTAATTTGTATTAATAAATATCATTTGATTGATAAGTTTGTGTTGGTCCTCACTTCACTCCAGTGAATGAAGTAAGTAGAATCCTTTGATTCTATAGATAATTATTTGGGGAGAACAAGTTTGCAGGGCTATGGGGAGAGAGCGGGGGAGTGGTGTTGAATTGGAAGCTCTTTTCAAAGAGCTGACACAGACCGAATGGCCTCCTTCTGTGCTGTATAATTCCACAAAGTAAGGAATCCCTACAGCCCTCTTGTGATCATTGGTTTCTCTTTAGTTTCATTTCACTCAGCTAGCATGTGACCTCTGAAGAAATAAATCAAAAATGAAACTCAGCGGCTATTGAAAGTGCTGAGCAGCTCCCACCCACAGTTCAGGTTCCCAGCCATAGGTGTGAAGAGCTCCTGACTCGTAAACCGTGTAAAACAAAGGCAGAAATCACTGAGCAGCAAACAGCCCAACAGATTGGTGCCATTACAAGAATTCACAAGGGTTGAGTAAGTAAATGCTTAATTAACTGAGTAATCCCAATGGACAATTTATCTGCCACACTCAGTCCCAGACTCACACACTATAGTGCTTGGTAACTGTAATCAATGTTAATAATAATCCTTACATTTTATATAGCACTCACAATGTCATAACATGTTAAAACACATCACAGATAACTGCTGAGCAGTTTAGTGACTCTTGTTCAGCAATGAATTTGCACTCAGCAACGTCTCCTTAGCAGCCACAAGGGGAATGATTAATTTGTCTGGAGGATTGTTCTTCTATTGGGAGACACTCCCCAATATTTTAGAAATTCAGATTATTGTTACGGGATCTGTAATGTCCAGCTGAACTGCTCCTCCTGTAATGAGTTGGTGTCAGCCATGAATCAGCAAAGTTCAGCACCACCATAAAAGCTTTTTATCAGACAGAAAATGACTCGCGTCTTTCTCTTCCTCCCTGCAGGTCAGAGTTTGGTCATAACAAGCCTTGAATACCTATTGGAACTGTGAAGGAAAGCCACAATGCGGTGTCTGGTGATGCTGACTGTGGTGCTCTGCTCTTTCTGCACTGGTGAGACAACACTCTCTGGCTCCTCAGTGAGCAAACAGGGGAATTGCACCTTTGTCTTCACACAACACTGTTCCATCCATTGTCAACAACAAGCTATCCAGTTGGTTAGACTCCAGCAGTTACCCCAACGCACACTCTCAGGTCTCCAAGCCTTGGTTCTTGTCAACCTGCGCCTAATACTTTCCGGAATTAGGTTAGCAGGATGTGTCCCTCCAAGGAAAGAATGTGCATGCCATTCCAATAATCTATCTCTGGGATTTATATGTGTAGGTGAGATACATGGAAATGCCAGCTTGGTTAGGATACTCTTAAGCATGGTAATGACTTTCCGTATGTGTCTGACACCTGACTCACCCCCAAAAATTCCATTGTGTATGAACCCTGCCACAAACTGTGCCTTTGCTCTCTGGCAAACAATTTTCCCTTTCTCCACAAGTGGGATACTCACCATCAGATCTCCTAATTGTGACTTGAGATCCTGCTTTGTGTCCATCCTTTGTGGGGGAAACAACACAAAGCAAACCACTGACAATTTGTTACAATTGGTATTTTATAATAATAATCCTTGCATTTGATATAGCGCCTTATCACGTCTCTGAGACGTCTCAAAGGGCTTCAAAGAATATACTATAAAGTGAATTGACTGAATATTTTTGTGGGTGAAACACGCAGTCAATTGTGCCACAGCAATATCCCACAAACAGTTGTGGATTGAGTGACCAAATTATTTTTTTCAAAATGGATTATTACCCCTGGAAAAGTGATCCGCCAATCAACTAACAACCGAGGTACCGCTAGGTAAACAGAGGCGTGTGGAATAAGGACACTTGCCTAACGTTTCACCCTGCCCGGGAATTGAACCAAGGTCCTCTCGCTTACAGCCTGATAAAATGTCACTCATGTATTTCCAAGAATTATTATTATTATTATATGTTTCTATAGCATGGCCTGGTTTGAATTATTCTCGTGTGAGAAAAAAAACTTTACTTGTGGGTGGGGCTGGACTGTGTACACATGTGCCTGCTTCCCGAGAACGGTTTGATTTAAAAAAAAGATTGCAACTGAAGGGCGGTAAATTTGCAGAAACACTGTTTCAGTGAGCAATAAATTTATGGAATAGGCTGCCTAGGGAGATGGTGGAATCAGAAAATGTTGTTTGTTTCAAGAACAAATTAGAGATGTCTGCTAGAAAATAATAACTCGGGATACAGTGTATAGTTTGGGACACGACATATCAAGCGACTGCCAGCATGCTGGAAGGCCAACTAAATAGACCTTGGTTTTCTTTCGCCAGCAAATTCTTCTATTCTCATTAAAAAAAACCTTACTCATGAGAGCGAGAAACTACTGGTTTATGCGCACGCGTGACCCAGCCTCGGGGAAGTTGTGGAAACGTGCACAGCCCAGCCGATTCCATTGCTCACAGGTTTTTTTTATTGCGTCCCACTTTAGCCAGTTCATTGGGAGGTCTGAAATTATGTATTTGATTTATTTTTGAATGTCTGAACTTTCCAGCACTCAATCACAAGTGGTGGAGCAGTGCATCGACAGTGCAGGCCGGCAGGCCAGCGATACTCTGTGAATGGACCCGAGTGTCTGGTTTGAGAAACTGTGGCAAGGCCTGTGTATCCCACGCTGACTTCACCCACTGTCAGCTCAGCGCCTTGGGACGTCCTCCCAACATGAAAGGCATTATACAAATGTAATTTTGTGTTGTAACACAAACAGATTTCATATTGCACCTCCCTGTTGCACCACTGGGCTGTCACCATTTTGACTCACAAAATGCCAGCATATTTCAGTGTTATAATAATCCTTGCATTTGGTAAAGTGCCTTATTATGTTATCGAGAAATCTCCACGTGCTTCACAGGATATACTGTTCTTGCAGGCAGCAGTCAATTTGTGCACAGCAATATCCACAACCTTCTCATGTCTTCGATACGTCTCAAAGCTCTTCAGTGAATATACTGTAAAGTGGATTGACTGTGTATTTTGTGGGTGAAATGCAACAACCAATTGCACACAAAATATGAGTGATCGATTTTATTCGGAGGTTTGTTGGTCAGCACACCTGGAGAAACTCCCTTCTCCCTTTGCAAATAGTGCCATGGGATTTTATTTTCAACGTTCACTGGAACAAGCAGAAGGCGATCTCGGTTTAGCATCTCATTTGAAGGACGGCACCTCCAACAATGCAGCACACACCCAGCACTGCCCTGAAGAGTCATCTTAGACTGTCATCAATCAAAATATTGTCACAAGTACAGCTCTCAGTCTTTCTTTTATTTCTCCAAAAGGTTATGTGCAGTAGAGATGTTCTAAATGTCAACTTTTCTTTGTTTACAGTGGAGGCTATATCTCGCTCCAAGGCCTTGCTGATGAGTGTGGGTGCAGGTAATGCTGTCACTTATCTTTCATTATCCATTTAGTTTATGTCATTACCTTTATTTAGTGATATTTATTTAAAAATCCAAGTTCCATGTGTGGTGTGTATTGTTAATGGATCAGCAGCGCTGTGAAATCACGTGAAAATCGAATGGGAAGTGAGGTATTTTCAATAAAAATGTAGTTGTGCCTCTGAATTATAGCGGTCAGAAAAGCCTAAGCTCAAAGCAGGTGAGGTAAGGGAGAAACCTTTTGCTGTTGATTACTGACTGTATGGAAACCCTTGCTAAATGTTTACACAAGTGGGCAAGGTGAAGGCCATGGTCATGTTCCACTGTGACGATGCCAAGGCTGCCAGTAACCATACTGAAAGAACCATTCTGAAAGGTTTAGAAAGGGACATAACTGCCAAAGGAAGCACGCTCCACTGAACCTTCATCTTCAGTAGGTGATGATGTGGAGGGAGAAAAAAGGGAAGAATCAGAGGGTAAAACGTCTGTAAATAGTTGAATGTGAATCAATGAAACTCTGGCTTTTTCAGGTGGTGCTATAGTTGGTGCGAGGAGTTGCATTACTGCACTGGGCTTCACCAGTTCTGGCATAAAATCCGGCTCCTGGGCCTCAACATTAATGTCCACAGTCACATATCTCAATGGAGGAAGAATACCACCTGGAAGCTTTGTAACTACACTTGAATCTATTGGTAATTTGTTTTTCTTTCTTTTTCCAATTCTCCTTCTTCCTGGGGAGCTGCTTCCAAACCTATACCGCCTGTCAGGAGGGTCTCACAGTCCAGGCTTAGGAGATACAGAGACTCCCATCAAAATTACTTCCTGCCCAACCCATCAGCAATGCTTGAACAGTGCCCCTCTCCCCTAGAATAGTGTTCTATTTGCCTCAGCTTGAATCTCACCTTCCGAGGCGTATATTTCACCCATAAAATATAGTTAATTCACTCTGCAGTACATTCTGTGAAGTGCTTTGAGACATCTCAAAGATGTCATTATTGATTTATTATCCATTAGGACTAAAAAGCAGAGACAAATTTTCTGGAGGGGTGAGCGACCAAATATATATTATTTTTCAAATAAGTGAAACTGTATTGCTCTTTTAGCAAATTACCAATTTAATTTTAAATGCATACAAAATGCAAATGTTCAACTTTTGTAACTTGAAAACAGTGGAGGGGAAAAAAGTTCCAACATTCTAAAATTTGGTACACTTTATAGTAAATCCTATGAAACATTTGGAGAAGCTCTGTCGAAATGAAAGGTGCTAAACAGATGCAAGAATTATTATTATTATTACATTTCTCCTCTTGTTGTTTTCTTTAAAGGAACTTCAGGATTCTCCATTGAAACCAAAATAATCTTGGGATTCATCGGTGGGATCTTGGCCATTTTCATCACCAATAAGTTGAATATTTTTTGAACAATTACTGCTGTCGTGTTCTGCCAGGACCATAGATAAATGTGATGGGAATATATTGTTCTGTCAAGATATATTTACCAAAGGTAAATATGGTGAGAAAATATATGTGAGACATTCTCTTTATTTAAGGACAATAAAATTTTAACATGTACTGGATTTCTACTGAAATCAATATGACTGTGATAAATCTTTCTGAGTGTTGTGGTTTTGCAGGTGAAACAAGCCTGTAAGCACGGTCGAAAAGGAAGGTTTCTCAGGCGGGACTTGAAAAATGGGAGAGAGGGGGCAAGGCAGAGGGATTGAGAGTGTTCCAGAATTTCAGGCGTAGTGGTTGAAAGCGCGACCTCCGATGGTGGGGAGAAGGGTGTGAGGGACGAGCAGAAGGCTGGTGCCAGTTGAGTGGCAGGGATTTGGAGGGATTTGAACACGAGAGTGAGGATCTTGAAGTCAATTCATTCAGTGATGGGGAGCCAGTGGAGCCTGGGCCAGAGCTGGTGAGATGTGGAGACGGAGTTTGGTTCGGGTCAGTATGTGGACAGCTGGGGGTAAAACCGGATGCCTAGGTTGCGCACTGGTTCAGTGAATGTGAGGGGGAGCCCAGGGAGGTTAATGAGTTCAGATTCACAGGAGTGAAGACGTTGATGGGAGCCAAGGAGTATGGCTTCCGTCTTGTCCACATATATAAACAATCAAATAATCATCCCAAAGAACTGAAGGGCTAACCAGAAAGATTTAGAAATGATATAGAACTAGCAGTCAGAAGACATATATGTCACGGTATTAATAATAATAATAATAATAATATGCACAGTATTGTACATATATTGCATACTTGGGGTTCCAAACAAATGCACAAACTGCTCACTGTCTGAATCTCTTAACAGTACTAACCTCAAGCCAACACCGGGCTGGTGTGTTATTAGCATCAAATGAAGGGAGGCAAGACATTACACTATTCTTGTTGTTGAGTTTATTACTTACCTGTAAACTAGATGAATCAGAACCTTGAAACACTGCTGCCTGTGTTACTCTGGTACGTGTTGCTGGGGAGGTCAGGGGAGAATTCTATTACAATTTCAGCCACTTTTTGCTTTTCTATTTGGGAGTGCCTTGGCAGACAGTGATGGATTTATCAGAGGGCAATTCTACAGCCCTTCTGACATCAACTATAGTCGTGCATGACAGTACCAATCTGTATGGCTCATCAGGGACCTCAACCAATATATGTTTACCCCATGTCTGTGGATGAAGTCACCAAAGGGGAACATGGTAGATATTAAAGAGAGGACCAAGTACAGAGCCTCAAATCCATTGACAGAGGCTCAAGAACCTCAGGTCCGGGATGAGAGCTAACTTTCTCCAGTTGAATGTCAATGGGACATGGCTCCCGTCAGCACCTCCACACCTCAGGAGCTGACAGCATCACCATCAATGGTTCAAATTTTACCTTTTCCACTGTCTCCACTTTAGTGTCTCTACGAATAGCTTCTCCTCCAGCCCTGCACTGTTTCATATAGCGTTCTTCAGGGCTCTGTCCGTGGTCCCCTCCTCTTCAATATCTATATGCTCCCTCATGGTGACATCATCCGCAGATAGGGGGTCAACTTCCACATGTATGCGGATGACACCCAACTCTATCTCTCTGCCTCCACCCTCAACTCTGGAACCATTCTTGATATATTGTCTGTCAGACATCAAGTCCTGGATGAAAGCTAAGTTTCTCCAGGTGAATGTCAACAAGACCAAGGCCCTCCTGCTTTGGTTCCGTCAGTGCCTCCGAGTCTCGACCAATGCAGACAATCCTGCTCATGTGTAAATGATCTAGGGTTAAAAAGTCTTGAATTTCACATGAGCAACATGGATTCAATGTCTACAAAATGGGCTGTAAAGGCAGTTTCTCTCTATTAGATGTGGGCCTGGCAGAATGAATATCCAGAGCAGTCTTGGATATGTAAAGTTTTCCTTTACATATGATTAAAATGAAAGTAGATCTCAAACATCAAGTGTACATTTGGAGCTGATGTGGGCCCACAGTGATTACTGCTCCAGGAAACAGAACGTTTCCTGCCTCAGCCTCTATCCCAGGACAAATCCACCAAATCTGAAATGCTTGAATAAAGCAACTGTCTTTATTCAACAGAATCATAAACTTTGTCAAAACCTATAGATCCCAACTGGAATACATTACAAATCAGTGCAATTAGGATATTAACCAACAAGCATTGAGACGTTTCATTCATAAGGTCATATAGGCAAAATTAAGAGCATCACAATGAGGGAAAGTGAATGTGGGCAGGATTGTGTACACAGTGAGCCACATCAGGGAGTTTTCAGTGTTACTAATATTATGAACAAGATTCTGGAAGTGCAGTTTATTAGAATATTACTGAACTGCCAGCAATGTTTCTTCAAGTAAGCCCGACTTTTAAACCTCTGATGTACAGTCCAACCACACTCAATTTAAATAAATGTTCAAACTCCGACACAGGTCACAGCTTCATTCTTTCAGGTCTCAGGTGCAGGTGCTAACTACTACTGGCCTTGTCTGGCTGGTTCTTGTTTAGCACCGCTTTGGGAGTGAACTCCAGTTTATCTTTTAGGCTCAGCACCTCTGTACAATCTTTACCAATGAGCTCAGTGAGTTTTCTCTCTTCACGCATCTCAAAAATGCTTTTCTCTTCAATTGGTTGTTGCAGATCTCCACGGATAAACCATTCTAAATTATAGCCCACTGCACCTACCACAAAGGCCACAGGAAATGTTATGTAGGGAGCATATGCACGCAAAGCGGTCCATAAGACAGGCCACATGATGTCTGGGAAAAAAAGAATATAATTTGAACTCAGAGCTCTTATATATCATCCTGTGCCTTCAGTCCTTACACAATACGGTACCAGATTCTGGGAGTCGCTGAGACTCTATAACAACACAGATTGGGCACTGTACCCATCCAGAATGACTTTATAGCTAGCTCAAAGGTTTCTCATGCTGGTTGGCTTACAGCGGCAAATAGTGTTCTAAAGTTTCGCCCACAAAATATACAGTCAATTCTCTTTACAATATATTCTATGAAGCGCTTTGAGACATCTCGAAGAAGTGATGAGGCTTTGTATCAAATGCAAGGATTATTATTATTAAATTCTTACTGTCTGTCTGTCTGTCTGTCTATCAAGTCCCTCCATGGCTTTGCCCCCGTCTACCTCTCCGACCTGCTAACCGCTTATCAACCTGTCCGCTCCCTCCACTCAGCAGGCCGTGGCCTTCAGCCTCTTTGCCCCCACCTCTGGAACTCCATCCCACATTCCCTTCACCTCGGTCTCTCCCTTTCCTCCTTCAGGGCACGCCTCAAGACCCTCCTCTTTGACTGTGCTTTTGGACCACCCTCTCTGCCCTCTACCCTCCCTGATCCCTCCTACACTTGGGTCCTAATCCCTGACTGTTCAGCGCATTGGGATGCCCTCCCGAAGTGAAAGGGGCTTTACAAATGTAATTTTGTACTGTAGTATTATTAATTTGAAGAGGTCTCCAGATCACGCTGAAAACACGCAGGCTTGCAACAAATTTCTCTGGCTTCTCATTATTTTTTTTTAAAAATTGAGGTTTATTGTGTTTTAGGCCTTATTTGCAACTCTTAAACTTCCAACAAGAGACTTTTACAGAAAAATTTGTAAATGTGCCCTTTAATCGTGTACATTTGTTCTGGAATTTGTGATCTCATAGCTATGAAGCGGAGTCCATTGGCAGCTCGGAACCCCACACAGCTTTGGACTTCAGCTGCAAACATTTATCAAAATATTTGTTCTGGAGAATGTACTTATTTATATAATAATATAATGTCAATTGATATAACACCTTATTAAGTTATTGAGACATCTCAAAGCATGTCATAGAAGATATTGTAAAGTGAATTGACTGTATGGGGAGGGGGGGATAATAATAATAATAATAATAATAATAATCCTTGCATTTGATATAGCGCTCTTCACGTCGGGAGGACGTCCCAAAGCGCTTCACAGAACACACTGTAAAGTGAATTGACTGTATATTTGTGGGCGAACGCGGCAGCCAATTGCACACAGCAATGTCCCACAAACAGTCCTGGATTCATATTTTTGGGGGGTGGGGGGGGGGGGAAGGATTATTATCCCTGGAAAGTGATCCACCAATCGACTAACAACCAGGTTCCTACTAACTGTCGGGTGATTAGGCCATGTGGAGTAAGGAAATGTGTAAGGTTTTGTCCTGCCTGGGGATCGACCCCAGGTCCCCTCGCTTGCGTACCGAGGGCTCTGACCATTATTCTACTTCACCACTTCTCTTCCAAACTAAAACCTTGTTTTAATATATCTGGGCTAACCCAAGAGTATCATAAAGATTTATCCAGGGAATAACTGCCATCTTGAGGAGGCTTTCAAATTCGTGTCCAGTTTATTGTGTTTCAGGGCTTTGTCGGTGTGGGTCGGCGGGGAGTCAGCGCACTCAGCTCGTTACTCCGCAACCCCTACTGGGTACTGTGATCCCAGCAGGAAAGGCAGTGGGAAACCGTGTCCGACAGCAACATGTGTGTGGCTTCAGCTGATGGCAGACAGACAGACAGACAGACACACAGACAGACACACAGACAGACAGACACACAGACAGACACACAGACAGACAGACACACAGACACACAGACAGACAGACACACAGACAGACAGACACACAGACACACAGACAGACAGACAGACAGACACACAGACAGACAGACACACAGACAGACACCCAGACAGACACACAGACACACAGACACACAGACAGACACACAGACACACAGACAGACAGACACACAGACACACAGACAGACAACAGACACACAGACAGACAGACAGACACACAGACAGACAGACACACAGACACACAGACAGACAGACACACAGACAGACACACAGACAGACAGACAGACACACAGACAGACAGACACACAGACAGACACACAGACACACAGACAGACACACAGACAGACACACAGACACACAGACAGACAGACAGACACACAGACAGACAGACACACAGACAGACACACAGACACACAGACAGACTCGGGCCGCAGCGCTCCAGGGGTTCCATTCCATTCCCACAACCGCTCTCTGGGATTTCCAGGTGGAGGTGAATTCCAACTGTTTCTCCAACTTGGACCCCCCCCTCCCCCACCCCCCGGGCCCCACCCCCCTCCCCCACCCCCCTCCCCCACCCCCCTCCCCCACCCCCCGGGCCCCACCCCCCTCCCCCACCCCCCTCCCCCACCCCCCCTCCCCCACCCCGCTCCCCCACCCCCCGGGCCCCACCCCCCTCCCCCACCCCCCGGGCCCTCACCCCCCTCCCCCACCCCCCGGGCCCTCACCCCCCCTCCCCCCACCCCCCCTCCCCCACCCCCCGGGCCCTCACCCCCCCTCCCCCACCCCCCGGGCCCGGGCCCCACCCCCCCTCCCCCACCCCCGGGCCCTCATCCTCGGCCTTCACCTCCGGGCCTCACCTCAGTCCAGGCGCCGCTGCGGTCTGTATTCCCGCCTGTCAGGGCCCCTCAGCCCCGCCCCTCCCGCCTGTCAGGGCCCCTCAGCCCCGCCCCTCCCGCCTGTCAGGGCCCCTCAGCCCCGCCCCTCCCGCCTGTCAGGGCCCCTCAGCCCCGCCCCTCCCGCCTGTCAGGGCCCCTCAGCCCCGCCCCTCCCGCCTGTCAGGGCCCCTCAGCCCCGCCCCTCCCGCCTGTCAGGGCCCCTCAGCCCCGCCCCTCCCGCCTGTCAGGGCCCCTCAGCCCCGCCCCTCCCGCCTGTCAGAGCCCCTCAGCCCCGCCCCTCCCGCCTGTCAGGGAGGGGGGGGGAGGGGGAGATCGATTGCACGGTCAAAGAGGAGGGTCCTGAAGGTGGTGCGGGAGGGGGCGAGGCTGAGGGACTGCGCGATGGAGCTCCAGAGGGTGGGGGCAGAGTGGCGGAAGGCCCACCCACTGATCGTGGGGGGCGAGCGAGGCCGGGGACGAGAAGCAGGGGCCGCGGGGCGGAGAGAGCGGGCAGCGTGGGGGGGGGGTTAGGAGGTCAGAGAGGTGGGGGGAGAGAGACTGTGGAGGGCTCTGAAGGTGAGGACCAGGATCTTGAACAGTGTCCTCTGTGTGATGGGAAGCCGGTGGGGTCGGGCGAGGATGGGGGTGATAGGGTCACGAAGCCCGGTGTGGGAGAGGACACGGGCTGCAGAGTTCTGGATGATCTGCAGCCTATGGAGAGAGGAGTTGGGGGCCGACAAGCAGTGAGATTGCATAGTGAAGCCTGGATGTTATGAAGGTGTGTGTGAGGGTCTCGGGGGCTGCGGTGTGTGACAGTGGCGGAGCCGGGTGATGTTGTGGAGGTGGGGAAGGCAGAGCGGGTCATGGCGCAGATGTGGGGTAGAAAGGATAGTTGAGGGTCAATCAAGACCCCAAGGTTCCTGCCCGGCTCAGTGAGGGGGAGTGAGCCCCATGGATGGTGATGCTGTCAGCGCCTGAGGTGAGAACGCGCTGACGGGAGCCAATCAGGAGCCTCGGTCTTGTTGACGTTCAACTGAAGAAAGTTCACTCTCATCCAGGACTTGACGTCTGACAGACATTCTGTCAGGACAGCAGTGGGTCCTGGAGTCGAGGGTGGAGGCAGAGAGATAGAGTTGGGTGTCATTCGCGTACATGTGGAAGTTGACCCCATGTCTGTGGATGATGTCACCAAGAGGGACATATAGATATTGAAGAGGAGGGGAACAAGGACAGAGCCCTGAGGAACACCGCACGAGACGGTGCGGGGACTGGAGGGGAAAATGTTTGTGTAGATAAAGTGGAGACGGTGTGAGAGGTACGATCTGAATCAGTCAATGACAGAACTGTGAAGGTTGAGGTGAACGGAGAGGCGGTGGGTGAGGATAAAGTGGTCGACGATGTTGAAGGCAGCAGACAAGGAGGCAGAGGGAGCCCTGGTCGCAGATGGACAAAATGTCATTTGTCACTTTGACCAGGGCTGTTTCTGTGCTGTGGGCGGCACGGAAACCTGATTGGAGGGGTTCGTGAAGGGAGTGGTGGGAGAGTAAGGAGCAAAGCTGTGAAGCTCGTTCCAGGACCTTGGAGTGGAAAAGGAGATTGGAGATGGGGCAGTAATTTGAGAGTAGAGATGGGTCCAGGGAGGGCTTTTTAAGGATAGGAGCAATGACGGCGGTTTTTAATGGGGTGGGACCAGTACCAGAGGACAGGGAGAGGTTTATGATGTCTGTGAGTATTGGGGCAAGGAGGTGGAGCTGGGAGGAAAGGAGAGGGTTAGGGATGGGGTCGAGGGAGCAGGTGATCGGTTTCATGCGGGTTATAGTGGTGGTGAGAGAATGGGAGACAGGTTCGAAGGTGTGAAGGGAGGGATGGGTAGGGACAAGGGTGGGAGGGGGAATGTGAGAGGGTAGCAGACAGAAGGGCAGAGGCAGCTGAGTGTATCCCTGCAACGTTGGACTTGAGGAAGTCCAACATCGCCTCGCACTGAATCCTGTGAAGTGCTTTGACTCGGTCTGTCTGCTCGTGTGAAAGGCGCTGTGTCAAATGCAAGGATTATTATTATTATAATCTGAGGCAATGCAGCGCTGGACTGAATTATCAACTTTGTAATGAGCTCAAGTCCCGATGGGGGCTGGGAACAACAACCTGACTGATTGGGACCAACTGAGCTCAGGGGATGTCAGAGTTCAGGAAAGAAAATAAGTTGTAAGCATTTAGATGAAGATTCCGGCCGGCTTCATGTCCCCCTCCTCACCCGCCCCGCCATTGGCCACTCTGCTCTCACCCTCTGGAACTTCATCCCGCAGTGCCTCAGCCTCGCCCCCTCCCATGCCTCCTTCAAGACCCTCCTCTTCGACTGTGCCTTTGGACACCCTCCTTTCCTCCCTGCCCTTCACTCTCCCCCGTCCCCCATCTCGGGTCCGAAACACTGACTGTCCAATGCCTTGGGGCGTCCTCCTGACGTGAAAGGCACTATACAAATGTAATTTTGTTGTTGTTGTTGAATTGGGCTGTGAGGATCCTGACATTAATCTGATGAAAAGTGTGTTTTCAAGAAAGCAAGAATGAGACCGGAATTCATTTAAAATAGTATTATAATAGAAAATGTTTACAACATCAACTGTATTACATCCTTATGAAATAAAACACATCACAGTGTACATTGTCCAGAGTCTGCAATAGCTTACATTTAGAGTATTTAACCATACAACTGAAAATTCAAAGAAAATGAATCAATATATCCTATTTCAGAATATGTTTGAAAATATTACCTGTAAAGTGATCCTGTTTTTGTTTTTGGAATACAGAGGTACAGTTTGAAGAAAAATATTACAGTGGTGCCGGTGTTTGAGGCAACAACCATTCTAGTCACAGTTTATTTGTTCCCCAACGAGAAAAGGAGGAAGGATAGAAAGATACTTACAAGAAGCTTAATACTGCTGGTTCTACGATTAAACAGGATCACTGATCGAAGCCATAGACTAACACTGTTAAGACAGCATTTCTGGAATATTTTTTGAAGCATATTTCTCTTGGATTTTCTTTACATTATAAATAATTTCATTGTTTATGTTTACACTTTCAGAAAAAAAGTCCTTTTCGTTTTCTTAATTAGAATTTGTTCAAAGAGTTGATAAAATGGCTATTTACAGTTGAGCTCTATGCCTTTTATATTGCAACACACACGCAAGCAGGAGAACATCTGTTCAGAAAAAACACAATTCAGGGCAGCAGGCAACCTCTCAGCTCCTGGCAGAGTGACACAGAAGGCTGATAGAGGAGCTTCTTTCTTGTGGAAAGCTTGTGTGCTTTCAATCCTGGTGAAGTTGAAAGTTAAATTATAAAGCTTTGCTAGTGAGTGAAGTCCAATAACTAAGAAATATAAAGTTTTTTTTAAAAGTAAAGCTTGGCCAACCGACTAGACAGCATTCTCTGTCAATGTTTTATACGCATGCGTTTAAGTAGCATTTTATAAAAGCTAAGAGAACATTACAAGGAGCATTATCTGGCGGAAATATACTTTTGAACAACCTTTTTCTGATATTTTCTCCAGTTCTAGCTGAGTATTTATCCGACATGTAATAAAATATTTTTGTAATCCGGTAATTTGCTTTTTTTAAGATACACACACTTTCTGTTACTCTGTGTCGTGTATGTTATATATTGTTTTAATCACAACAAGTGGACCCCTCAAGGCACATGAATAGTTTAAAAGCCTCGATGCAATGGGCTTACCTTTAAATGTGCACGAAGCATCAGGAAAAAGGGCCTGAAAATGTCAAAACTATTTGATTGGGTATAAATTAAAAATAACAATTGAAATCCCTTCTTAACAGTCTGGTTCTTGCTCAGCAGAGCTGGACATAGATAGTCAGTTTGGCTCCATCATCCCGAGGGATGATGACCTGGGTTGTCGCTTCCAACTTGCCTTTCCCACTCGGTTACAGACACTCCCCAGAGGCAGGAAGGAGATTTTTAGTTGGTTTAAACCTTTTTTTACAAAAAATCTCTTCAACTATTTTGAAGTTGTGATCCCATTGCATTGAGGTGTTCATTCTCACCTGCTGCTCAGTGAGGAACTGAACAAAGGCTTGTAGATGAGCACTTCTGTCAGCCTGTCCTCAGCCTTTTGTCTAATCCACATCTCTGTGTAACAGGCAGCGCTGGGGATGCTGGTAAGCGAGGACCTTGTGCACTCTGGGGATATATTTGTCATCGGGTGAACTTTTATATTGAAAAAAACACATTTGTTGGTAAATTTGGTTTTATGCTTTTTGAGGCAAGAGATTGTCTGCTTCTGGCCTCACCTAGTGTAAGCCTCACTGGTCTGAGAGCACACACAGCCTGGTGAGATGAGGAACACAGGAACACTGAGTCAACCTCTATAATAATAATAATAATAATAATAATCCTTGCATTTGAAATAGCGCTTTTCACGTTGGAAGGACGTCCCAAAGCGCTTCACAGAACACACTGTAAAGTGAATTGACTGTATATTTGTGGGCGAACGCGGCAGCCAATTGCGCACAGCAATGTCCCACAAACAGTCGTAGATTGAAAATGACCAATTTTTATTAGTTTGTGGTTTTTGGAGGATTATTATTAGGCTCTGTGTGGAGTAAGGAAACTTGCCCGAGGTTTCGCCCTCTGCCTGGAATTGAACTCAGGTCTCTCACTTGCAAAGCGAGTGCTCTAACCACTGAGCTACAGGACTCCAAACATTGACTCTACATTGACTCAGTGTGTCTCAAGCCTGTCTCAGTGAGATGGACCATTCAGTGTTATGGCCAGGACCTGGATTGAGACTCAGACGTTTCCAGCTGCTGTAGGAACTGGGTTGTATGGACTGGACTGAAAGTCATCTGCCAAAGGTGAAAGGAACAGGTTATTGAACAGAATTGTTCACATTTGTTCATGAGGGCAATCTGACATCAAAAGTAAAAATAATTATTGTATAGAATCTTAGGACGTCCTCCCGACATGAAGGGCGCAATAAAATGCAAACTATTGTTGGTCAGTGTGTAATTTAATAAGGGCAAGTTTGGATTTAAAAAAAACATAATGAGATGTTGGCAAACTGCACTATTCATTCAGCAGTTGGCCAGAATCCACTTTGATGACATTTATGAGTGACATTTGCAGTGTAAGCACATTGCCAACACATTTGGGATTCAAGAACCATGTTTTTCCAGCACTATTTGGCCAGGATGCTTCACTCGCGAATATTACTGTAATAAAATCAGATAATATGGAGACCTGCTGTAAACACACTATCAAACAGTGTTTCATTGTCATAAACTGAGTATCACATCCTGCTGGTGCGAGGGGTAACGACACCTTCATTATCTGCCCAAGACTTCATTTCTCTGTGACATTGGCAAGCAAGCTCCAAGTGCTTTAATTTGCAGCTGCTTTTCACCACATAAAACCTTAATAGATTAATAGTTATTCTATTAGCCACTCCCCACCATTGATCGCTGGAGAACATACCAAGTCACTCCTCAGAATGCCCTGGTCACTTGTGGGAGCTCAGGAGCAAACCTATTACAAAGAAGGTTTCTCTTGAAGCAATTAATAAAAGTACACAGAATCAGAAACTTACTGTGTCACAAAAGCTATCCTGTACATTGATTTTAAAGGTTTGTTGTACATAAGGCGATGATCAACATATCCATAAGTACTGCCTCTATTCTAATGGTTGGATCATATCAATATTACTATATTGTGCCATATTAATATTTTATAAAGTAATAACTCAATGCTACATTAGTTCCATTTTTGCTGATACTCTGGTTTCCCCAACTTTCAGTTTGGATCAATCATTATCCGTTACAATGCACTGATGGTCGGCCAGAGCTAGGGGGTCACATTTAAGTTCAGGTGTACAATTTTCCTCTTGAAGTGTGAAGACATCGCTTGTAAGTTACAATAAAACATAGTGTTTTTAATAAAAAGAGATTTTCATGGCAACATAATAACTGCAACGTAAAACTCTTTCGGTTTCTGTCAAAGTACATACAAGAATTCTGGCATTATATGTGCATTCACTTTCAGTCAGGCAACAGTTTGGTTAAGTTCTTGAAGAGCACCTTCCACCAGACAGTGCAAATAAAGGAATAGTTTGTGCGCTCATCAAAATGGTGATATTCTGTCTGGATAGATTTTACACCAGTAACAGCATTGGATACTCATAACTCCTGAAATCAACCTGAAGCAGCAAAGTAACATTCCCACCTCCTAAATGGCCTCTGACAGTGTGGTTGATAATTCAGTTGTGATTTATACAGTACACATTATGGTCATATTTGTGCTAATTCCTGAGGCCCCAAACTTTGCCTAGTCTTAGCCTTGAGACCATAGTCTTTAAATTTAATACTGTACAGGATTTGAGGAAATTGTAAAGTCAAGTAACTTGGAAGCCAGTTTATCTGCAGATCTTTTGGATGGCGATTTCCAAATTAAGACTGAAATGTAATAATTTTCCAAACACAATATTAATTTGAAAGGAAATGGTCTTAAGGCGAAGACTGTGAGAATCAGAGATTCCGAGATACCACAAACGGGCCTGAAACTGGCCACGTGTATTTAATGTTACAAGCTTACAGCCAGCACAGAGAGGAGACTTCTACGCCATCAATCTGAGCTGAAGCTGGTATTCTGGGGCAGTGTGCAATATCAAGCGACTGAACCAAAGAGTTTCTGACTTGGTTTGTAAAGAGCCACCGTAGTCAGAGTGACATATACACATGCACAACTTGTGGTGTACCACCAATCACTTTAACTCAAAAGGCTGTGAAATCGTATTGAAGCACAAGTGTGAGTACAGAAATGGGCATTTACTTTGTTTATAAATAAAGTTTAACAACATGGTGCTGCCCCTGTGCCTATCCTGATGGACATCCTGTTTCCCAAACACAGTGTGGGGTCACACTAGAAATCCTAAAGGGATACTCCAGCAGCCGCAGGCGCCAGGATTGGTAAGAAAATTCTTCTCAAACACTGGCTCGAGGTGAGCATATTTTGTAAACCAAATCCAGGGACACATATAAAAATATGGAACTCCCCATAAATGCTCATGTACTGGAAAATAGGGTTGGATTGATGGCTTTGTTTCTCTGAGAAGTATCTGGTTTAGAATCCTATTGTTCTTGCTCAGTTTGTTGCTGAACCCAAGATGGGCAAATTTAGGCAGGGAAACAATACCTCATTTCCCCAGAAATCAGGAACACATGGTCACCTTACTCTAGATTCACTTTTTTAAAATTGTCATGGGGAATTGTGTCTAACAGAAGCTGTTGGCTATTGCTAGCAAACATTTTGCTGAATGTATAGAAAGGGATTCCTCAAATTAGTGAATTAGACTTTACTGCACAGCATGTGACTAGGACTTAATATATCAATGTAATTTCCTACTGCTCACTGTTTTCAGAGGCAGGTTAATTTTTTTGAAGAAAATGTTAATGCAGAAATAATACTTCCCTGAATACAAAACAGACATTACACTTTAGTGTAAATCCTGTGAAGCGCTATGAGACATCCTCCCATTGTGAAAGGCGTTGTATCAAATGCAATGATCATTTATTGTTTATTAAAATAATATGATGAACAGATTTTTTTTGTCCTGGAGCATTCCTTTAGGGAGCTTGCCTTTTGTTGCGGTACCAACCATCATATAACAAGAGACTGTTAAGAGTCTGACAGCGAGGACACAATGAACAGGTTTGCAGCGTACAACAGAAGATGTCAACAGAAAAGGATCTGCTTCAAAATACTCCATTGTAATCAGAATAAATCTCTTATTTACACTGAGGGGCACAATTTACCTTCAGCAAACACACTAATGGTTAATATTAGTCAAATGGCTTCCCATTGGCCACACTCCTATCATTACAAACTTGCAAAGATCATGCACAGGTGCTTTGATGAAGGATGAGAGATGCGAATGGCAAACTGTGTGTTAATTATCAGAAATTCAAAATCAATAATATCTCCATAATATGCTGAATAATTCCAAACTGCACATTGATGAATAGAGCAAATTCGTCAATGCCCTATGTATACTGCACAGCTGGCATTGAATCAATGCTGAGAGTGCAATCGTAGACCATGATCTCATTCCGAGCCAAGCTCTCAAAACCACCACATGAATTGGTTTCAGGAAACAAACTTACCCGCACAACTTTTAACCTGAACAATATTATGTTTAAACTCTTTGCAGAAGCTTCCCCAATGGCCTAGTGGTACCTTGAGCCATACTTGCAAGAGCACCTTGGTTCCGATGCTAGTCTATGCTGATCTCAGCTAACTTTAGGAACTAAATTGGCTTTAATTCTGTCCTAGGGTAAGGAGAGCAGGTGGGTAAGATCCTGCTGGAGGGGCAGGTGCATGGGTATCGGCTGTCATGGAGCCTGCCCCACAACAGAGTAGAGTGATCTACCAACATTCACTGTCAAAACATGAAGAATGACTCCTTGAATTGAGGTACGTATCAGAGAGCAACCAGCACCATGGAACCGTACCCCAGTGGAAGAAAAAAGGAGTCTGAGATAATTAGGAGAAGAGGGAAGAAACTTGGAGAAGATAAATAAATAATTCAATAAATATAGCTTCTTGGCTTGTCCATCGCACAGTGCACAACTTGTCAGCTGAGAACATCTCTCAAATGAGATGAAAGCTTGACTGCTGTTGAGCACTGATTGCACAGCCCTGAGAGCTCTCCTCAGTCACGCAGTCAGAACAATTGTAAAGCTGGAAATTACAATCCAATGTAGAATCGCTTCAGGAGAGTATAAATCACGCATAAATTACTCATAGCTCTAGTTCTATGTACAGCGATTAATTTATATTAAAATGAAGTGTTTGCATTGCAATAGTTGCATTTAACAATGAGAGACGTCACAGTGGTCGCACCACAAAGTGTAGTGCTGTACGGTGACTGAGAGTTTCCCCATTGCAAGTGCACATTGTAAAGTCTCCACTCAGCAACAGGAGGAGTTGATCTCCTCTCGAGAAACATCATTACATTAAAATAATAATTATTTGGTCATTCAATCCACGACTGTTTGTGGGACGCTGCTGTGCGCAATTGGCTGCCGTGTTTCGCCCACAAAATATAGTCAATTCACTATACAGTATATTCTGTGAAGTACTTTGAGACGTCTTGAAGACGTGATAAGGCCCTAAATCAAATGAAAGTATTATTATTACTAAGTAAACATTCTGCTCTTTCTAGGATAAGCTGTGTCTGTGCTGCTACATAAAGCAAAACCTAAGGTCTGCTTGTATAAAGGTGTGCATAATAAGTCTCTTCAGATCCACTGAGGATGCCCAAATAACATCCACTTCCAAAGCCCTTAAATCACCCTAAAACCTCTCCACACTGGAGTGTTGGACAAGAAAGAGTTGATCTTACAGCTTGCAATTCAAATATTAAAACACAGAATTTTTTTAAAAACAATCTATATTTGGTTTGAGGAATTTGCCACAAACATATAATCATCAGAGAAACCTCGCTGCATATTTTGTCATAAAACTGCTTATTGTGTCTTTTGTACTGACAAGTCATTTGTCTGCCAGACAGCGTACTCTAAATGCTGCATTACTAAACCTTCTTCACTGGATAAAAGAAACTAAACACTGAAGACTTCTGTCAAAGACCTTAGCTTGATGTGCAAGCCTGCTTGTGGTTGTGACTACTATCATTATTTGTAAACGTAACATATTTGACAGCAACTTTCAAAAGGGAATTGGATAGGTACATCATAGAATTATACAACACAGAAGGAGGCCATTCAGCCCATCGTGTCTTTGAAAAGAGCTATCCAATTCAACCCCACTCCCCCGCTCTCTGCCCATACTCTGCAAACTTGTTGTCCCCAAATAATTATCTACTTATCTCTTAAAAGTTGTTATGGAATCGGTCCCCACCAGCCTTTCAGGCAATGCATTCCAGATCCCAACAACTCGCTGTGTGAAAACATTTCTCCTCACCTCCACTCTGTTTCTTTTAACAACTATTTTAAATCGGTGTCCTCGGGTCACCGACCCACCCGCCAGTGGGAATAGTTTCTCCTGTTCACCCTATCGAATCCCCTCATCATTTTTAACACTTCTATCAAGTCTCCTCTCCTCTTGTCCATTTGCAGTCTGTTACTATCCTCCTCACTGTTTACTATTTTTCCTGGTTTAGTATCATCTGCAAATTTGGAAATTGTACTCCCTATACCCAAGTTCAGGTCATTTATATAGATCACAAACAGCAGTGGTCCCAATACTGATCCCTGGGGGACACCACTGTACACTTCCCTCAAGTCAGAAAAACAACCGTTCACCACCACTCTCTGCTTTCTGTCTCCCAAACAGTTCTGTATCCGTTGCCACTGTCCCTTTAATACCGGGGCTTCTATTTTGCTTACAAGTCTCTTATGTAGCACTTTATCAAACGTCTTTTGAAAATCCACATAAACTACAACAAATGCACTACCTTCATCCACCGTCTCCGTTACTTCATCATAAACTCTATCAGGTTTGTTTGACATGATTTGCCTTTAACAAGTCCATGTTGGCTGTCCTTATTAACCCATATTTTTCTAAGTGAAAATTTATTTTGTCCCGGATTATAGTCTAGAACTTTCCCCACTACTGACGTTAGGCCGACTGGCCTGTAGTTCCTGGGTTTATCCTTCTGCCTCTTTTTGTGCAGGGAGTAACATTTGCAACCCTCCAGTCCACTGGCACCATCCCGGTGTCCAAGGAGGATTGAAAGGAAAAGGAAAAATTTGCAAGGATATGTTGAAAGAGCGGGGAAGTGGGACTGATTGGGTGGCTTTTCCAAAGAGCCAGTACAAGCACGATGGGCCGAATGACCTCCTTCTGCGCTGTAATATTCTATAATTCTATAATACAACACTTGGCCTTCAGCTCCCCTCTCGACTCTCTTCCCCCTCCTCGCTCCCTCCCTTCCCTCCCTTCACCCTGACCATTTCCCCCCTCCTCGCTCCCTCCCTTCCCTCCCCTCACCCTGACCATTTCCCCCCTGTTCGGGTCATGACCCAACTGTGCAGCGCCTTGGGACGTCCTCCTGACGTGAAAGGCGCTTTATAAATGGAATCTTGTTGTTGTTGTTGTTGTTGGCATACAATGAGTGAGAGTCTGCACTGTGGCTCTCAATGGATTCCTGCAAACTGGCCAGATCTGAAATATGGCAATGTAAGAATACATATGCATTTTATTGCACAGAAATTCAACACAACAATGTACAAAGTCGAGGACCTGCCAATAGCCAGGTGTGGTTACTATATGGAAGGTGGAAGCAAGTAAAGGGCAAAACAGAAAATAATGCAGATGCTGGAAATCTGAAAACCAAAAGAGAAATCGCTGGGAGCAGTTCTGACGAAGGGTCATGGACCCGAAACGCTGACTCACTTTCCTTTCTCCATAGGTGCTGCCTGACCTGCTGACTGTTCTCAGCGACTTCGGTTTTTGTTTTCAGGAAGTAAAGGGCAATGGGCATAATTGGGGCGATCTTTCTGTCTAATGTCTTAAAGGTTTGCTGATCAAATAGGGGGTAAATTATTAGTTTCCATATCGTATTTCATATGATAATTGTCACATCAAACGGGTTATGAAATGCTGTTAATTGATCAGCCAGTGCTGCCAATCTGTACTTTGGAGAACGAGAGCCAGAGGGTCCCCATGTGAAAAACTCTGGATTTGAACTCTTTTTGCAGGTTTATTGTTTTCTAGCAACTAACTCACGCTCCTCAATCCTTTCTTACAGTTCAACACAGTGTTAATCATCTACAATCCTGTTGCCTGCAAAGTACACAGTCACTACTCTTTACAATGTAACTCAGAGTACAGCCACTGCACTTTACAGTATATCCTGTTAATACAGTCACTACACTTTGCAGTGTAACCTAGAGCACAGTCACTACACTTTACAGAATAGCCTTTAATACAGTCATTGCATTTTCGGTAAGTCCTACGAAGCAGGTTAAAGTGTTCTTCCAATGTGAAAGACATTATATTAAATGTAAGAATAATTATTATTAATAATAATTTCAGATATGCAAAAATGCCAATTCTTCCCAATACTTCTCGTGAAGTATTGGGAGGGATTGAATGTTAAGTGTCGTGCTGGGGAAGCTGTGTTAAAGTGAGTTATCTACAAACGTGTTTTTTTCCATGATTTAAATGCCGTTCCTGGGCCTGATCTGACCTGACCCTGTGGACTGATGTGGCTGAGTCACAAAATGAGCAGTTTTCTGCTCCTCGAAATTCAAATAATAAAATGCAGATTCCTATTTTTAGAATAATCTCAAATTGTCGGCAGGAAATTGGAAAAAATGTTGAGTCAACAGCGAGAAACCTTGCTGTGTAGTTTGTTACAGTCGCTTAGCATGTCTTTCCCGTTGTGTCGCCCCCACAACCTCTCTGCTCCAGGGTGCCGTCTGAGAAAGGAATCGGTAACTATCTATCAGTGATAGTCTAAGGGGGACCAAAAAACTGACAATATAGACAATATAGAATAATGAGCAATGAGTTTGTGCATGGTACAGATTTCACCCCTTCACTGCCACAAGAGGAAACTCTTGACAAGAATGAGTGTTTAGTATTTTATCAGCCAAGTCTGTTAGGAGGTCTTAGCTTCTGTTGCCTTGTAATTCAGTGTCACGTAGGGACAGTCCTGCTGTCGCTTTTCCAAAGAAATGTGGAGATTTTCTCCCAGTCATCCCATCCTACACTCTCCTCCTAAACCAAGTCTACCTCCAAATCACAAATAACATTCACTTTATTCATGGGAATTCGTGCTAAGAACAATGTTTGTTAGTTTGAAAATCCTATGTAGTTTTTAGAGAAACCAAAAGGATATCACTTCAGTGCTATCTGTAGTTTCTGTAATTAAATAATGGGTAGGTTTGTAGTTCAGATATTACCTGGAAACAATTAATCCTTGATTAGTCTGGGCTCAGAATGGCGCACAATGTTAGCAGTGAAAGATCAGCAGGCCTGGGAAAGGCTGATACGATAAATAACACAGAGACTCAGAAGGGATATTAATAATTGGAGCCACTGGCTCCTTGTGTAATATTTCACATTTCTGTCTTCTTTGAACAAGAGACAAATCTGAGAGCCTAACTATGAACTTTTAGTTTCACAGGAGATCTACGTTTGATTTATTACAACTAAATAAAGGTTCCTGTTCTGAAAGACATCTCAGCCTGATTTAACACACTGTTAATAATGACTAATTTGAACACCCAGTGAATGCCTTAATTCCAATGAAGCGCTGTCAGTTTAATGACTGGGTTCCATGGACTGGTCATTTTCTGCTGACTGGTGTGGATCGGTGCTTGGAGTCTGTTGAGATTTTCCCCGATTTGGTCAGTAATTGGTAGATAAGACATTTGTATCACATTATCCAAACAAGCGAGGCTCCAAGATCTGAGAGCAGTCAGACCTAAATATGTACCCGCGATGAGGTGGCAATTGAATGGGGGAGGTGGTGCCCCTGTGCGGGGGAGGGGAAGAGATTGAGCGGGGGAGGGGAGAATTGAGGAGCTGTTCGGTGAGGAAATCTATTGAGGGTGTAAGGGACAGAGAAGTGAGTGATTTGTTTGCCATCTATTCCGGCCCCAGAATGTTCCTATGATCTCTTGACTCAAAAAAAGTGCAAATGAAGCTCCCGTTAGAGTGTTCCACAAGTCAATGTGGCAAATGGAACTCAAAATCTACACACATTTGGCTCATACCTTACTATCTAATATCACATCATACCAATAATCAGGGTCCTTCATGCACATCTGTACTGCATGTGGGAAGAATTTGAGGATTTACAGGAAAATAATCTTTTGCCTTGTGTACAGAAAAATCTGTTGATACCCGTTTCAATCTTCCAAAGTGAAAGAGTTCAGAAAACAAGAATCAAATCTGCAGCAGATTTTCTGATACAAACAAGGACTATCATTTCACTGTTTGATGGTGGATTTTAATATACATCAATTTGGTCAATAAGAATCTTTGTCCTCCTGATATATCCACCTAGTGAAAATGCTTCCTACCCCGAACGGTCACAGGAACTCTCTGATCTGTTCCTTCTCCCACCATATTTTACAGATCAGAATCAATATATCAATGGTATCTACTTACCATGCTGCATAATATCATAATCCACTTATTAGTGTAGAATCCTAAACACTGAACAATTTATATGCAATACAGTTTATCTTTTTTTACCATAAAAGAGCTTGATTCGCCCACGTTCATAGACCTTAACTGGAGTTTAACTCTCTTATCACATAAACTCACTTAAGCCATTTCACACTCTTTCCTGGTGTAAATAGAGCTATAAGCAAGCCTTGTGCAAGCAAGTACATCACTACATCAGCAGCCTCAAACCTCTTAAGTTAAATTTTAATTTTGTCTGTTTTATTAACACTCTAACCTTATTTCCCCCTATATCTTTGAATTCTTTATTTTTTTATATTACATTCCAGCCTCCTTTACTGTATTAGAAGACCAGCATGTCTGGGGATCACTAATCATTTTACAACAAACAGTTTCTAATATTGACTATTTTTCTGGTTAATATTGATTAAGTTGATGCTGAAGGAGATCTCAAGTACAGCATGGCCGGAATAAACCCCTTCTGTTTTGGTTTAACTCCAATCTCACAGACATGCCTGCGGTCAGTGCTCACATTCCTATGCCCTCCCCACAGGCCTCTCGGCCTTTCTGACATTGCCAGTTCAGGGTCTAACGCCAGACACATGGAGTTCGGTATTGTTGACTTTATGCTCATTAATAGCTTGTTGGGGGCTACAAGACCTGAACTCTTGAGGGATCCTCACAATTATCAGAGAGGGAAAGAGGACTTTCATTGTGGACATCTGAGTTGGTTTCACACTCAAGCCCCCAAATCACTGAGCCATCCACTCCCTAATATGTAGGTATGAGAATAAGGAGGCTTCACTGTGATGGAGTTATAACATTCACACAATACGATGGGAACAATTCAAACATACGACTTAGCTTCAGAACCAGTTGCTCCACAGAGAGGAACACTCACATTTGGTTTCCTGTTTCTGAAACACGAAATGAGAGAGAGCTCTTGCTCATCACATGAAGAGCAGACTGGTAAATTCCAGCAAAACGAAACGGCAACACTTAATAAGTGGCCCTCTCCCCCCCACCCCCCAACTGTCTGCTCGGGTAAACCACAATGTCAATGCAGGAGCTAAAATCAGCTCAAATGAATATTAGATGTATTCAGCTGCAGCTTGCTGGTTCTGTCCAGAACCTGGGTTTTAATCAGTCTTCTATTTGGATGCATTATAAAGAAAATTTGCAAAATGTCTTAAGACTGCAGCTAAATTGAACAAACTTGAAGAGGAGCAAATTAGTCCACTGTGGCCACATGGCCTCAAGGGTCGGGGGCTGCTCATTGGTGCCGAGGGCAGACAGCCTTAGCTGGAAAACGCTGACAGTTAAACGCAGCATCTCTTGTTTATAAAAAAGGAAGCTGAGCGGTTGGTTGTACCCTGGGCTAGGCGGCCTGGGTGCTCTCAAAGCCGGGTGTGAGCCTCGGGGATGTAGATTTCGATGCTGTCCGCACTCTCTGTGGCTGAGTTCTGCCGAAAGGAAGCTGCTCTCTTGGCTGCCATCAGCCTTTTCTTCGCTTCCTGCCTCTGTCTGTCAGCAACTTCCAGGGACCTCTCCCGCGTGGAGGGTAGCTTGCCCCTCAGGGGTTTCTTTGGTATAGAAGGAGGGGGAATCTTCCTTTCGGCCTAGAGGGGAAATAAAAATAGAGGGTTCAGGGGTCTGAGCCCAACTGTAGGCAGAGACCAGGATTACTGATCATCACTCATTACTTAGTGTAATAACAGCTGGAATGAGTTCCCAGGAAGGTGGCCAGAGACCTTGATCAGCTTAATGCTGTGCTGGAAGGATGGTGCTGGGGAGTCTGGAAGGATGAGGTCAAATGGTCTGAAGTGTTTTTTTTCACTCATGATTCTGCATTAAATAATCTCAGTTGAAACTATTGATGTTTGCTGATGTGTTGGTTGTTTTAAGTGCTCATGTATTACTGAACACGGCAACACTGGGAACATGTTCAAGTCAAGTTAAATCATAATTGTTTCTATCTGACATTTATCAGAGTTCAACACTGAATTTAACATTGAATATTACAAAGGGCAATTCCTTCAAGTAGTGATACTCAGCTTTCACCTCAAGTATCACGACAAGTATCAACTCAAGAATCACGTTGGTTCTTTATTGCACTCAGGGTTTTATCCCTGAAAGATCTCGGTGTCTGTCCGGAAAGGGGTGGGGGCTGACAAGCAACAGGAGAATCAAACCCTGACTTGCAACTTGCAAAAAATTTTAAATCCAAGCCTACCTGTTTGTCTGTCATGTCGATTAGGACCCAGTTGTTGGACTTTATCTGTAGAAGTTCATCAAACTTCAGAGTTACATCTTCTACAGACAACTGCAGAAGATCCCAGAATCCCGCAAGGTCCTGGGAGGTAGGCAAAGGGAAAGCGTTCGGGTCCTGAGTGCACAACGAAAGCAGAAAAACAAGTATGGTTATGTTTACAGCTACATTTGTAATCAAGAGCAGTGTTGTCTAGAGGTTCCTGCAAGCCCCATACATTCTCTCTGGCTATCAAAATAATAAGCGTATTTTGTGGGCGTTTGCAGTCACTAGACACAGTCACTACACTTTACAGTAAATATAATATAATGATAATCCTTGCATTTGATATAGCGTCTTATCACGTCTTCGAAACTTCTCAAAGCGCTTCATAGAATATACTGTAAAGTGAATTGACTGTATATTTTGCGGGTGAAACGCGGCAGCCAATTGCGCACAGTAGCGTCCCACAAATAGTCGTAGATTGAGTGACCACATTTTTTTAAAGAGATTATTACCCTCGGAAAAGTGATCCACTAATCGACTAACAATCAGATTCCTACTTACTGCTAGGTAAACAGATGCGTGTGGAGTAAGGAAACTTGCCAACATTTTGCCCTGACTGGGAATCAAACCCAGATCTAAATCCTGTGAAGCGCTTTGAGACATCCTCCTGATGTTAAAGGTATTTAATGTAAGGATTACTATTATTATTCATAAACCTTGCAGTTGATACAGCGACAAAATATCTCAAAGCTTATCACAGGGAATTATTGTCAACTGAGAGCTTGGAGGTATACTTTAAAGCCAATTTGCACACAGCAATGATCCACAAAGAGCCAAGAAGTGAACAACTACAACAACAACAAGAAGAAGATTCCATTTATAGAGCGCCTTTCACGTTGGGAGGACGTCCCAAGGCTCTGAACAGTTGGGTCAGGACCCGAGCATTGGGGGGAAATGGTCAGGGTGAGGGGAGGGAAGGGAGGGAGCGAGGAGGGGGGAAATGGTCAGTGTGAGGGGAGGGAAGGGAGGGAGCGAGGAGGGGGTAGAGAGTCGAGAGGGGAGCTGAAGGCTCGGTCAAAGAGAAAGGTCTTGAGACCGGCCTTGAAGGAGGAAAGGGAAACTATTTCACATGTTAAGCTTCCTTCTCTTTTCTGAATTATCACAAGATCTTTAATGTCCACTTGCATAGTTTAATGTGAATTCTGAAGGCCGGCATCTTTGACACCCAGCGCTCCCCCAACTTCATTGCATAATCAGCCACAACTCTGGACTCAGGTTTACACATGAAGCCTTAGCTGAGAAGCCATATGTAGCAGTAATAGGGCCAGTCAAGAGTCTCACCCGTTTGTCTACATCACACATGAACACAGGATATTCTGGGAAACAGATTAAATATTGGGCTTTGGTCTTCCTTTTCACATGACCCTTTAACATATGATCTAAGGTTGATGTATTCCTGAATTGTCCCTCACAATAGGTGGGTTTACAGAAAGCCTTTCACATCCGCATTGTTGGAGAAGGTTGGAAGGAATGGTTTCACTTGCAGGGCTGTGTGCGATTCATACAAGTGGCAATTGACACAGTATCAATAGGAGACTGGATAAACAGTTGAGCTGTAGGAACACCAATGGAGTGAGGGGGAGAGAGCTGGAAAAGGGAAATGGGTAATTCTGGAGAAGCAGGCAGCGCAGACACGATGGGCAAATTCATTGGGGGAACATAACGTCTCAGTCTCTATGCTTTCATTATCACGCTGTTTCTCAGGCAGGGCTCAGTGTTGAGAACAAAATTGGGATGGTGGGGGGGGAAATGTGAGTAAGAACATTTCCATTTGTTCCTGTTCCTGCTTCTGCTCCTGCCTTTCCTGTGTTTAATTATATGCAGGGACTGATGAATATTATGGGCATAGGCTGTCATTTACCAGGGAGCTATGGCCTTGGTGGGCTCCAATGCGAGGAGGAGAACTAGCGAATGGCCAGCTAGGTGACTCTGGGCTGCACTCATATGGGTGTCAGAGATCTGCTGTCAGATAGGAAAGAGCTTGAGAAGAGCAAGAACATTGACCACATAAATGGGAGCCAGTGATTGCATCAATACAGTGCTGTGTGCTAATTAGCCACTGCGTTTTCCTACAAACACAGTCACTGCACTTTACTGAAAACTCTGTGAGTGCTCTGAGACTTTCAACATGATCAGCCCTATATCAAATGCAAGTAGTATTATATTGTAACGTGCTGTGCTCTACAAACTACTTCAGAAAGCAGTGATGCACTAAAACTGTAGACTCGGACCTGTGACAGAGGCAAATTGACTGGTCACTCTGTGTCTAGCCGATCTCTCTGTGGCTAGCTGGTCACTCTGTGTCTAACCGATCTCTCTGTGGCTAGCTGGTCACTCTGTGTCTAACTGATCTCTCTGTGGCTAGCTGATCTCGCTGTGTCTAGCCAATCATGCTGTGTCTAGCCGGTCACTCTGTGTCTAGCTGGTCAATCTGTCTATCTGTCTAGTCACTCTGTGCACTGGCCCTCGTGCAGCGTAAACTCCACTCTCCACAAACAGTCACTTAGAATAAAGCGATGTGACCAGAGGTTAACTCACTCTGAAGGTCAGACGTGTTTCTGAGACCAGGCTAATAAGACCCACATATTCACAGACCAAGGCTTAAATAAAGGGAGTCTCACCATTAGTGCCCCTGAGGTTCAAAAACAGTTGCAAAGAATTATCATTGGATTTCATTTTTTGGGCAGTAATAATTGGGTTGTTATAAATGTGCCCAGCATGAGGACGTGTGATTTTCTCATCAGACACATGCCATACGGTGAGGAAAAAAATAACAAAGTGGAATAGTTTGCTGGCTTTGCTTATCTCTGTCAGGGGGAAAAGTGCAGTGAGCCATATTATAATAGCCAATGATTATCACATCAACCCAAACTGTGGTTAAAACAGACAACATAAACCTCCCTTCTGTCCCCAGCATCCTCCCTACCCTGTCCCCCTCCCTACCTACCCTCTCCCCCTCCCTCCCTACCCTCTCCCCCTCCCTCCCTACCCTCTCCCCCTCCCTCCCTACCCTCTCCCCCTCCCTCCCTACCCTCTCCCACTCCCTCCCTACTCTCTCCACCTCCCTACCCTCTCCCCCTCACCACCCTCCCCCTCCCCTCCCCACCGTCTCCCTCTCCCCTACCCACCCTCTCCCCTGTCCACCCTCTCCCCATCCCCCTGCCCACCCTCTCCTGAGGTTGAGGACAATAAGAGACTATTTCGACTGCGTTTTTGGTCATCGCGATAATATCACATCGCATTTTACCCCCAGAGCACTGCTGAGTGAAGTGGGACATGTTGCTGGGGTGTGTGACATGTGACCATGAAGCTCGGGGGATTATTGTGTGTTTTGTTAAAAAAAGTTTGATTTTAAAACATGTAACAAAAAGTGGCAGCTGTCCCCGCTACACAGGGAGAACTGCATTACTGACTGCATTGCTGACGCGATTGGTCTCCAGGGATAACACAGCCTCCCTCGCCAGGCTCAGCGGACTCGGAAAGTGATTTTATCTCAACTTCAGGAAAAAAAAGATAGGTTGCTTGTTGAATAAAAACACATGCACAAAAAAATCTTGTTAATGATAATTCTTTGTGAGTAGGTTTTTAAAACAGACAGTGATGGAGAGAGTCATTGTGTGAAGATGAGGACAGTGTTGAGGGAACCTCAAGCAGCCCACAGCACACGAAACACAGGCCTCCAGAACTGACTGAGCACCGACGGGCAATTCACCATATTCTGTTGGCAAAGGCGGAAAAACTGCTGGAACTTCTGGGACATGAGAAGCTGGGCGCTCCCCACCGCACTGCGGATCTTCTCCAGAACTAAAACACAAGACAAAGGCCGTGAGGACAGCAGAACTAACCCCAGAACTCGCTCACTCATCCGCTTGCTCACTCATCCGCTCGCTCACTCATCCGCTCGCTCACTCATCCGCTCGCTCACTCATCCGCTCGCTCACTCATCCGCTCGCTCACTCATCCGCTCGCTCACTCATCCGCTCGCTCACTCATCCGCTCGCTCACTCATCCGCTCGCTCACTCATCCGCTCGCTCACTCATCCGCTCGCTCACTCATCCGCTCGCTCACTGAGGTATTGCAGGAAAATAGCCCACGGCACACACCACCCACACTGACATTTATTGCGGTGAAGTTCACATTCCCCCCATTTACTTTTAGTTGTTTCTGAAAGTAACTTTTTTGCAATGATCAAACCCACGTTTTGCAACTGCCCAGGGCTCTGGGATACGGATAATAACACTGATGTCAGCCAGGCCTGCGTCAGAGCAGTGAGTGCCTCAGCCGCTGGGGTTAGTGAGGGAGGGGAAGCTCAGCCCCAGCCATAGCTCCAACCCCAGCCCCAACCAGGTCTCACTCACTCCCCATCGCTGCCCATACTGTGAGCTCTGAGTGTAGCCAAGAGCTGGCTCACTGGCAAATAACACAGTCCCCACCACCACCCACCACCATCCATTAACAGACACCATGTAATTGTGGTTGTTGGTGAATAAAAACAATGTTAATAGCCCGAGAACAAGCCTCACTGGCGATGCCGAGGTTGAATAATGTACAAAAGGTAATAAGATTAAAAGGCTCAGACTCTAACACACAAACATGACATAGAAATGTAATGTATAATATATACATGAATATATAATAAAGTGTGAGAATGTGTCAGAAGCTGAACCAGAAAGCATCAATGTGTTTAAGACAAAACTTGCCACATACATGAGAGAGAAGAGAATAGCGGGGTGTGGGAGAGAGAAACAGAGGGGTGTGGGAGAGGGGAATATGTTCTATAAGTTCTATGATAGGAGTGTGGGAGGGGAATAGAGGGGTGAAGATTTGGGTGGAGTATAAATGGCCAATGGCATGTTTCTGAGCTGTATTGCTCTATGTCTGCACCCCATCACCATGTACCATTATAACTGCGCTGTAACGTGCAAATGTAGCAAAAGGCAAAGGCTGAGGCCTCAGTTACAGAGACGCACCCTCCTCAGGCAGGTCGTTCTCCTCAGCTTCTCGCTCCATCTGCTGGCACCAGCCCTCCAGACGCTCCACCTCTGCCTGCAGCAGCTTGATGAACCAGTCGCCGTCCCTGTGACACGGCGATGCCCTGCCCGTGTCTGTCAGGCTATGAGCCCCTGCCTCTGCCCACGCCTCTGGCCGCTGCCCGTCACTGTCACAGCGCACACGGTAATCCTCGCGGTAGGCCCACTGGCCCTGTGTGTGCACAGTTCGGAAGCCGGTGTACTCGCTGGGCGGCTCGGGATCCGAGGAATGCCGCTGGAACGGCCGGCCGAACTGGAAACCCTTGTCCACAGAGCCGCCAGCCAAGCCCACCATCTCCTCCAGCTCCAGATCCGCCTGCACGCTGGTCGTCACGCTGTTTGAACGCTTAAACCTGGCGTGTCTGGGCCGAGGAGAGAATGTGGGAAAAGTAGGTATTGGTGAAACACAACATAACTCAGGACCACGGCTGCCAGCTGTCCCTCTGTGAGTGTTCAGCTCCTCTGGGGCTCCAAGCCGGCCTGTGGGGCTTATGTAAGACTGTCTGTGGATGAGCGACTGGGGGAGGAGAAGGGCGAAGGGGAAGGGGGATGGGGGAGGTAGGTAGCTCTGTGCTGTCCTCACAGCAACTCATTACAGAAGTATAATCCTCCTGTTTGATGCAGCACCTTTCATGTCGTAGTCGCAATGCATTCACAGAATTAACTGCAAAGTGTAGTGACTGTGCATATTGTAGGCAGAGGCCAGATGGACTTGGACATGTTCCTGCTGCGGCCACCGGAGGGAAGCCAGGGAAGGAATTGTGGCTGCGGCAGGCCGAGGTAGGGGTTGAGGAGGGGCTATGAGCGGGGCCTGAGGTGGTCTGGGGCAAGGCCTGGGATGGGGCGGGGCCTGACATTGGGGAATGGGGGGGACTGGCAGGGCTTAACTCCTCTTCTGAAGCAGGAGATAATATTCAACAATAATCGGAACGAAATGTTGGAACCTTGTGCCGAGTGTGCAGACTTACCGTTTGTCGTCTTCCACCTGCACCCCGATGGAGTGCACCTCCCGAAGACACTTGCTCTCGGTATCGGAATCGGTCATCGTCTCTGAACTGTCCACCTGAGGGAGTGAACCACAAGCTGTCACACGTGGCCCAAGTCACACTGACACCGATCAGGGCGGCTATGTCAGAAACTACCAGAAAGTCAGAGGCGGGAACCTGGGCCAGCGTGAAGCGTGGGGTCACAGTCACAGGCCACGGGTGTGGGATGCAAAAGACCTCTCCCCCCCAACCTCCATAGAGAACTCTGAGGAATTTCTAGAAAGATCTCTGAGGATTACTGAGATTCGGGGAGGAGAGACAGGAACAGAATTTCCCAATGCAATTATTTACAGATTTTCTCAGGGAATCTCGTGGGACAGAGTGATTCCTCGTGTCTATGTGTTTCACCGCACATTCCTCATCAGCCGGAACTGACAGCAGCAGTACAGCCATGACGGACTGAACGGGGGAGAAAGAAAGGGTGGGAGAAGAGCACGGCTGGTAAACTGAGAGAAAAGTGAGGGGGTACAGGGAAGCGGGAGGGGGGAGGCGGGCAATGCACACATGAAGAGAAAAGGACAGCAAAAGGAATCACGGAAATGAACAGATTCTTGATCCAGCAATAGAACCATGAGAATCCCCAGGGACCTGTCTCTAGACAGATGGCTTCCTGCGTTCCCATTTCCAATGAGCAAGAGGTGCTGCCTACAACACCACTCACGCAGGGTAGCGGCTCAGAGCACCTACAACAACAACAACAAGATTACATTTGTATAGCGCCTTTCACATCAGGAGGTCATCCCAAGGCACCTACCTGTATCCCAATAGATGAACGCCACTTCCTTTGGCGAGGCTCTAACTTTGGTTCATCGCGGCTCAGGATCCCTTTGTAAACGCCGGCTCCAGGGGAGCTCTTCATTGAAGAACGAATGGGAGCTGACAGTTCCAAGGCCATAGTCAGTGCTTTGGAGCTGTTGAGACTGTCCGTGGAATTGCAGTGTGTCCGGACATCTCGGGACCAGGGTGTGGGGCGGTGGGGCTCGCTGGGTGGGTAGGTGTCCTGCGTAGACTCGGTGCTGCTCTGGGCCGTCACTGAGATCAGCGGCTTGATGGCCATCCGGGGAGGGACAGGAGGAGCTTTCTTGTAATTAAACGCTGCAATCAGGATTCAAGACACAATAATTCCACAAAACCTTTTATCTTTCCAACCAGTGGGTGACGCTGTTCATTAAAGGCTCAGGCTTCCGCACTTGGCGGCTAATAACCTGACCCACAGGCAATTCCATACCAATTGGTATGTTTGTAAACTGGTTCTTTCTGCGCTCATAAATAATTCTAGTGCAATTTTAAAAGTGTAATTTAATTTGACATTTTTTTTTGTTTGGCTGCAAATTCTCCTCCCCTCCTGAGGCGTTTGACTTCTTTTTAGCTTCTACTGATTCACGGTGCTTTAGACCCACACACCCTCTGGTGCTTTGCCCAAGTGACTATAGGCCACATGTGAGTGTGCGGCTTCCCACAGCCAATTCCACCCCCTGGCTTGGCTTTTGCTGTGGCAATGTTCAAAACAAATACAACCTACATTGGATGAATGAGATCAATTCTCATGTAATTCACAGAATAATATAAACTAGTTATATCAAATGCAAGGATTATTATTATTATTATTAACATCCTTCCTATAGTGCGGTGCCCAGAACTGGGCGCAGTATTCTAACTGAGGCCTAACCAGTGTTTATATAGGTTAATCATAACCTCCTGACTCATGTACTCTATGCCGTTATTTATAAAGCCTAGAATAATAATAATCCTTGCATTTGATACAGCGCTTTTCACGTCGGGAGGACATCCCAAAGCGCTTCACAGAACACACTGTAAAGTGAATTGACTGTATATTTGTGGGCGAACGCGGCAGCCAATTGCGCACAGCAATGTCCCACAAACAGTCGTGGATTGAAAATGACCAATTTATTATTGTTTTGTTTTGGAGGGATTATTATTAGGCTCTGTGTGGAGTAAGGAAACTTGGCCAAGGTTTGGCCCTGTGCCTGGAATTGAACTCAGGTCTCTCACTTGCAAAGCAAGTGCTCTAACCACTGAGCTACAGGACTCCATATGCCCTTTTTACAGCCCTATCTACCTGTCCTGCCACCTTCAAAGATTCATTTACCTGCACCCCCAGGTCTCTCTGTTCTTTTACCCCCTTAAGATTGTATTACCACCTATATTGCCCCTCATTCTTTCTACCAAAATGCATTACCAGCATTTCCCCATATTGAAACTCATCTGCCATGTGTCGCCCATCTTACCATCTGTCTATGTCTTCCTGCAGTTGGCTCCTATCCTTCTCATTGTTTACCCCCTCCCTAACTTTGTGTCGTCCGCAAACTTGGATATGGTGCTTGCTATACCCACGTCCAGATCATTTATGTATATTAAGAAGAGCAGTGGTCCTAATACCGATCCCTGGGGGACACCACTGTACACGTCTCTCCAGTCAGAAAAGCAGCCGTTCACCACAACTCTCTGCTTTCTGTCTCCCAGTGAGTTCTGGATCCGCTGCCACTGTCCCTTTTATACCATTGGCTTCTAACTTTCTTACAAGTCTTTCATGTGGCACTTTGTCAAATGCCTTTTGAAAGTCCATATTAACTACATCAACTGCACTACCTTTATCCACTCTCTCCGTTACCTCATCAAAAAATTCTATTAGATTTGTTAGACAAGATCTGCCTTTAACAATCCATGTTGGCTGTCCCTAATTAACCCATATTCTTGATGTTAGGCTGACTGGCCTGGAGTTCCCAGGTTTGTCCTTCTGCCCCTTTTTGTACAGGAGAGTCACATTGACCACTCTCCAGTCCTCCGGCACCACTCCTGTGTCCAACAAAGACTGACAAATTGTGGCCAAAGCCTCCACTATTTGTACCCGTACCTCCCATAGTAACCTCGGCTGCATCCCGTCCGGACCGGGCGACTTATCACCTTCGGCCCAGTCAACCTTTTCAGTACTTCCTCTCTGTTTATACTTATCCTCTCCGTTTCCATTTGGTGCTTCCACTTCTTTTGTGAAAACAGATGCAAAGTACTCATTCAGCACATCAGCCCTCTGCCTCCACAATAAGATTGTCCCCTTGGTCCTTAATTGGCCCCACCCTACCTTTGACTAACCTTTTTTTCTTGATATGCTTCTAAAATATTTTAGAATTCCCTTGAATGTTACCCTCTAACCTTTTTTCGTATAATCTTTTCCCCCTCTTATTTCCTTTTTCAAACCTCTTCTGCACTTCCTATATTCTATTTGGTTGTCTTCTGTATCTTGGGTTTGACATTTGTCATACGCCTCCTTTTTCTGCTTCATTCCAGATACAATTACCTTTGTCATCCGGGGAGGTTTGGAAGCCCTACTTTTCCCTTTTGTGGGAATGTATTTATTCTGTCCGTGAGCTATCTCATCCTTGAAGACTTCCCACTGCTCGTTAGTTGTTTTACCCGCCAATCTTTCTTTCCAGTCCACCTTGGCTCGGTCCCTTTTTAACTCACTGAAATTTGCCCTCTTCCAGTTGAATATCTTCACCTTAGATGGTTCCTTGTCTCTTTCATATGCACTGGCTGTGGGGGTGGAGCCAGTGTGGGGGTGGAGCCAGTGTGGGGGTGTGCTTGTGGAGTGTGTGTGTGTGTGTTGGTGTTGGTGGGTACTCACAGGCACTGGGTTTCCTGGCGCTGACGGCTATGGGCGGCCGTATGGGGGCCATGGAGAACCGGGGCAGGCAGTCGTCGTCCTGTGAGCAGCCAGCCTGGATGGCACGCAGGTAGCTGTGGCTCCGCATCCGGAAACAGCCGGGCAGGTCCAGGGCTTCCACTGCCTGTGACTCCACCTCCCCGAACACTGACTCACACACCACCTCAAACTGTCTGCTCACATCACCCTCACCAACCTGCAGCACAGAACACATCAGGGGGCAGCACAACACAGCTTACATTTATACAGCACCGTCATGGTGGGAGGACATGACCCTATACCAATCACCATTTGTCTCCTCCGCTCACCCTCTCATGCCTCGCCCATCCTCACCTTGAAAGCCAACTGTGAGGCGATGCTGGACGTCTCGAATCCAAAGTCGAGGGGAACCGCTCAGCTGCCTCTGCCCTTCCATCTGCTACACCCTCCCCATCGCCCCCTCCCAACCCGGCCCCTATCCATCCCTCACTCCACACCTTTGAACCTTTCTCCTACTCCTCTCTCACCACCACTATAACCCGCACGAAACTGACCACCACCTCCCTCGAACCCATCCCTAACCCTCTCCTTTCCTCCCAGCTCCACCTCCTTGCCCCAATACTCACAGACATCATAAACCTCTCCCTGTCCACTGGTACTGATCCCACCCCATTAAAAACCATCGTCATCGCTCCTGTCTTTAACAAACCCTCCCTGGACCCATTCCTGCTCTTAAATTACCACCCCATCTCCAACCTCCAACCTCCCTTTCCTCTCCAAGGTCCTTCCTCTCCCGCCACTCCCTTCCCGAACCTCTCCAATCGGGTTTCCGTGCCGCCCATAGCACAGAAACAGCTCTGGTCAAAGTGACAAATGACATTCTGTCCATCTGCGACCAGGGCTCCGTCTGCCTCCTCGTCCTCCTTGACCTCTCTGCTGCCTTCGACACCGTCGACCACTTTATCCTCATCCACCGCAACCTTCACGGCGCTGTCCTTAACTGGTTCAGATCCTACCTTTCGCACCATCTCAACTTCATCACCACAAACGGCTTCTCCTCCAGCCCTCGCACGTCTCGTGCGGTGTTCCTCAGGGCTCTGTCCTTGTTCCCCTCCTCTTCAATATCTATATGTCCCTCTTGGTGACATCATCCACAGACATGGGGTCAACTTCCACATGTATGCGAATGACACCCAACTCTATCTCTCTGCCTCCACCCTCGACTCCAGGACCTACTGCTGTCCTGACAGAGTGTCTGTCAGACGTCAAGTCCTGGATGAGAGTGAACTTTCTTCAGTTGAACGTCAACAAGACCGAGGCTCCTGATTGGCTCCCGTCAGCGCGTTCTCACCTCAGGCGCTGACAGCATCACCATCCATGGGGCTCACTCCCCCTCACTGAGCCGGGCAGGAACCTTGGGGTCTTGATTGACCCTCAACTATCCTTTCTACCCCACCTCTGTGCCATGACCCGCTCTGCCTTCCCCACCTCCGCAACATCACCCGGCTCCGCCACTGTCACACACCGCAGCCCCCGAGACCCTCACACACGCATTCATTACATTGAGGCTTGACTATGCAAACTCACTGCTTGTTGGCCTCCAACTCCTCCCTCCATTGGCTGCAATTCATCCAGAACTCTGCAGCCCATGTCCTCTCCCTCACCAGGCTCCGCAACCCTATCACCCCCATCCTCGCCCGACTCCACTGTCTTCCCATCACACAGAGGATACAATTCAAGATCCTGGTCCTTACCTTCAAAGCCCTCCATGGTCTTGCTTCCTCCTAATCTGTAACCTCCTAATCCCTTACCATCCTGCTCGATCCCACCGCTCAGCGGGCTCTGGCCTGTTTCATGTCCCTGCGTCGCTTACACCACCATTAGCGGGCAGGCCTTCTGTCACTCTGCCCCCACCCTCTGGAACTCCATCCAGCAGTCCCTCCATTTCGCCCTCTCCCTTGCCTCCTTCCAAGACCCGTCTGAAGACCCTCCTCTTTGACCATGCTAACAATCTCCCTGTTTCCCCCCTGCCCTCCATCATCCCCGATCCCGACCCCCAACTCGGGTCCAGTGCCTTGGGACATTCTCCCGATGTGAAAGTTGCTATATAAATGTAATTTAAATGTAATTTTTTGTTGTTTACATGACACTATAATAGTCATTGCATGAACAGACATTCCTGCAAAAAAAATCTTATCGTAACAGATGCTGACTGGCTGCAGTGAGTGAACCCTCAGGGAGACTTCAGAATGCACTGAGTTAAAGAGACCTGAACTCTGGAAATCTGAAATCAGAGCGGCAATTGCTGGAGATGAACATGAAGGTGTATTGTACTCTGTTCCATGCACACACCTCAGCCCACAGCTCAGACTCTCCAGTCAGTGCTACCTAAACCTGTCTTTATTGATATACAAGACAATGAAGTAAATGATCAACAACTTGCAGTATTGCACAGCGACGATAATAATAAAACCTTGTATTTGATACAGCGCCTTATCATGCCATTGAGATGTTTCAAAGTGCTTTGTTGGGTTTGGTGTAAAGTGTGTAACCGTGGAATGGAAAGGCTGAACAGAGAAACCCCTCAGCCAGCAGCCTTATACCAGCGATTGAATCCAATAGAATAATTTTACCGTGGAGTCCTGTAGCTCAGTGGTTAGAGCACTCGCCTTGCAAGCGAGACACCTGAGTTCAATTCCAGGCAGAGGGCGAAACCTTGGGCAAGTTTCCTTACTCCACACAGAGCCTAATAATAATCCCTCCAAAACAAAACAATAATAAATTGGTCATTTTCAATCCACAACTGTTTATGAGACTCTGCTGTGCGCAATTGGCTGCTGCGTTTCGCCCAAAAATATACAGTAAATTCACTTTACAGCATAATCTGTGAAGCGCTTTGAGGCATCGAGAAGAAGAAAAGCACAATATTAAACGCAAGGATTATTATTATTATTATTATTTATGATGAACAGCAAACTTTCCTCCCTTCAGCCCTCACTGCTGCCCTCGTCACAGTGCTTCTAAGAAGGGTTGTTTCCTAACGACAACCGTGAGGTATTGGGATCTCAGCTGCCCTTCCCTGTGGGAGGGTTTAGAGTCACAGCAAACCCACTGCTTACCTGGTGGTTGGTGCTGAGCATTCGACTATAAGCCTGACTCCGGGGCAGCAGCTTGGGGCGGAGACTGGAGCGATGCAGGTTATCCAGGCTGTAGTTCATTGACGTCTGTCCCTGCAGGCCAGCGTGGCTGCATATGTACGGCTCCAAGCAATGCTTACAGCTGAACCTAGTGAGAAAGAGAGAAACATATCATTGTTCAGCCAGGCTTTTATGCTCTCTGTTCCGGCCAGGAAACCTTGCTTTATTCTACAATTGAAGCTAATATCCCAAATAACGGTCAACCAATTATTGGTCCCGAGCTAATCAACAGCAAGGATTATAGATGTAACTTAGCCACCGACAGATTCCCAATACACAAACCAACAACAGCAGAACTCCACACAATGGGTGAGGTCAACCAGTGTCTCCCAGCCAGTGCGAACCGTTAAGTTATCTGGAGGATTGATTATCAGGGCAACAGAAAGAAGTCTCTTCTCTTTGCTAATAATGTTATGGCATCCAGTAGAATAATGAGAAATTAGGTTTAACATCTCTTCCAAAAGAACTGGAACTCCAACAAGCAGCACTCGCCCAGCACTGCACTGGAGTGTCAGAGTTCAAGTCCTGATGTGGGACATGGACCCACAGCCTTCTGACCCAGAGGCCGACTGAGGCTCATTGGTAACATATTCCCCCCCCCCGGACCAGCAAACCAGCACACGGTGCAGAGAGTCTGAGGATTGAGGGGAAAACAATTGAACAAAAATTACAGGGAGAGTGAGATTTTAAAAAATCAAACCTTCTCAATCATGTGAACAAAAGGTTCCATTTATGGACAGGAAGGTGTGCTGCAACGTTTCCAAATTGTCATGTACCTATTTCATTTATCTGCAGCGCTGAACTATAGCTCACAGATAATTGTTGCATTATTACTGCCAACCTTCAGTAGCTCACAGTGTTTGAGATATCTTAAAATGACAGGTTAACAACGTGTCCAGAAACAAGCCTCTCGGGGTTTATGAGGTTTTCCTTCTCTTTCATCTGAACTGTCTGGAACATTACAGTATTGACATGGATATCAGCATAATCCTAGGGGAGCAGTGACCTGCACATACTCAATCACTACACTTTACAGTATATCCTGAGTATATATATTTTTATATAAAACCGTAGAACCAGAGGACACGGCCTGCGATTAAAGGGGGATAAATTCAGAACAAATCTCGGAAACACTACTTCAGTAAGATGAGTAGTAAACTCATGGAACAGGCTCCCTAGGGAAATGGTGGATCACAAAATGTTATTTGTTTCATGAACAAATGAGATAGATTTCTGCTAGAAAATAATATCTGGGAATACAGTACATAGTTTGGGACACGACACATCAAGCGAGTGCCAGGATGGTGGAAGGTGAACTAGATGGACCTTGGTCTTGTTCGTCCAGGAAATTCTTATGTTCTTATGTTCTTGAGTGCTTTGAGACGTCCTCCTGACATGAAAGGTACTGTATCAAATGTAACCAAGCAAACAGCGACTGTATAACAGCCAGCCTGAGGTGTCCTGCAATCTATTCACTTTCATCTGCTATCTCCAGGTGGCAGCAAAGGCTGCACATTAACATGGACTGTGGCCGAGATTGGGATGTTTTAGACACTTGGTGACATGATGCTCCACAGGACACAGTGAAAATACCGTCGATAGATTACGTGAGGATCCAGGCATCTCTGTTACACTCCAGAGCTGTGTATGTCTCTGTTACACCCCAAAAAAATCACATTGTTATTTACAGGTCTGCAAAACAAACACCATTCACCATCGCTGCTCCCTGTAAATAATAACAATCAGTGCTTTTAACATCGGGAGATCGTCTCCACCATGGCACAGGATACACTGGAGCAAAGTGTAGTGACTGTGTATTCTGCAGGCAATTTGCACACAGCAACATTCCACAAACAATCTTGAAGTGACTGACTAATTTTATCAGAGGGATTGTTGGCCAGGACACCAGGGAAGATTCCACACACTATTCAAGAAGAACCTCCACCTGGAATGTTTCAACATTTCATTTGAAGACGGCACCTCTGACAACGCAGCATTCCCTCATCACCACATTGGGGTGTCAGGCTAGACTGTGAGCTCAAAGTCCTGACATGGGGGCTTGAACCCACAAAGGTCTAACTGAGAGGCAAGAGAGCTACCGACTGAGCCAGGCTGGCACATCGATGTGTGTCGATGGAATGGGCTCTTGAGTGACGTCCTGAGCTCAGTCTGTGTCGAGCTCATTAACTTCTTTTCGGGCAGTGGGAGTGGACGACAATGATTGAAATCCAGTGTGAACAGGAACTGACTGGAAGAAGGAAAGGGTTAATTGTCGATTCCACAGAGAAATGTTCGCTGCTGAGCTGTGAGGCGGGAGTGATGCCAGCGCTCAAAATGGAATTTTTTTACCCATTTGATTTTTTAAAATTTGTTCTCAGCAACAAGCCCTCGAAGTGAGGCTCAGCACAGACAGCCCTCCCCCAGCCTGTCCCCGTCCCTGTCCCCGTCCCCGTCCCCGTCCCCGTCCCTGTCCCCGTCCCCGTCCCCGTCCCTGTCCCCGTCCCTGTCCTTGTCCCCGTCCCTGTCCCCGTCCCTGTCCCTGTCCCTGTCCCTGTCCCTGTCCCCGTCCCCGTCCCTGTCCCCGTCCCCGTCCCTGTCCCCAGCCTCAGAGCTGCCTCTGACTGAGCTGCACAATCAAGAGATTTCCATTTCCATTCCCCTCCTCACGGCCTCTCTACGGCCACAGTCAGTCTGGTGTCAGTTCACGCGGAAACACTGACAATGTTGTGCTCTCAGCTCAGAATCACTGGGGACTGGACGGAGAGTGCACATAGCCTCATTCCCCTGGGACAGCGAGTCCCATCCCATCCCATCCCATCCTCAGGCCTGAGCACAAACCCAGGGCCCAAAAGTGAAAGGAACTGTGCAACTTGCCTGTTCCATCCAAATCTCTCTTATTTTCCACGTTTAACAGTACAGTGCGGTCAGTTTTAGGCACAATATACTTTTCACTACTGGATAATGGCAAGACCTTACTGCAACACTGACCAATACACAGTGTCACACTTAACCCTACACACTAGGCGTGAAGTGATCCCTTACACACCGGGTGTGAACTGGTCTCTTACACACTCAACTCTTAGCTGATCCCTTACACATCGGATGTGAACTGATGGCTTACACGGTGGCTGTCTGGCGGCCAGTCTGTGCTGGTGTCCCAGTGCGGAGGTTGGAAAGGTTCGTTGCCCGGTCACTGCCCTATGTCCTGTGTTGGGCGGGTGCAGAATGTGGAGGTGGGGCCGGGTGTGACTGACGTTATTGAGACAATTGTTCAGCAAGCGACCCGCCCGGGCATTCTCAGCCTCTGCTTCTTGCTGGAAATCTCCCGGCTCATCTCCCAGCGCTCCACATGCCGTTGCTTAGCAACTTGCAGAAGCTGTGTGAGGGCAGGAGGTCAGAGCACTGCTGATTTATTTCTGTTCGAACGCAGTTTGGCTCCTGCGTCAATTGTATTAATAAATATAAAGTGTCTGGGCCGGGGAGGAGATGCTAACACAGTGTGTGATGTGATTCCCACTTTACCCAAAAATCCCTTTCAGGTGCTCTGGTTGAGACAAGGCCTCGCTCGCTCGCTCACTCACTCGCTCACTCGCTCCCACACACGGCAATGCTATCACAGAGCGCGTCTCAGATCAACCTGTTATAATCCTAGCAATTGATACGACGCCTTATTATGTTGTCGAAACAATCTCTAAGATCTTTGCAGTATATTGCTATAAAATATAGTGTTGGTGGGTGAACGCAGCAGCCAATTTGCGCGCAGTAATGTCCCACAAACAGCCACAAAGCGAATTAATAGCATTAATACCTGCATTACAGAGTTCTGAGTTGGTGATGTAAGGGCCCGGGCAGTGGTCGTTCGATGTTTTATAAATAGCTGCTTCCCACGGGATTCAGAGCAGGAATTCTCCGGGGCAGAGTAGAGGAAGGAAGGCTTCCTGCTCCTCATCACTCCACATTCTGGAGCAAGATTTCAGGCTCAGCTTCTTACACAGAGTAATACGGCACAGAAACAGGCCGTTCGGCCCAATTAGCCTGTGGCAGTGTGTGTGAGCACGGTGTACCCCGCAGGCTGCTGTATGCCTTACCAGATGTAAAGCAGGTGCCCCCATCAGCTAACAGGCCAGAGAGAACTGGCAGGAGGGCAGGGCAGGGCAGGGCAGGGCAGGGCAGGGGTGGGCAGGGCAGAGCAGGGCAGGGCAGGGCAGGCAGGGCAGGGGCAGGGCAGGGCAGGGCAGGGGAGGGGAGGGGAGGGGAGGGCAGGGCAGGGCAGGGGCAGGGGCAGGGCAGGGCAGGGGAGGGGCAGGGGCAGGGCAGGGCAGGGCAGGGCAGGGCAGAGCAGAGCAGAGCAGGGCAGGGCAGGGGCAGGGGAGGGGAGGGAGGGCAGGGCAGGGCAGGGCAGGGCAGAGCAGGGCAGGGCAGAGGCAGGGCAGGGCAGGGCAGGGCAGGGCAGGGCAGGGCAGGGCAGGCAGGGCAGGGCAGGGCAGGGCAGGCAGGGCAGGGCAGGGCAGGCAGGGGCAGGGCAGGGCAGGGCAGGGCAGGGCAGGGCAGGGCAGGGCAGAGCAGGGCAGGGCAGGGCAGGGCAGGGCAGGGCAGGGCAGGGCAGGGCAGAGCAAGGCAGGGCAGGGCAGGGCAGAGCAGAGCAGGGCAGGGCAGGGCAGAGCAGAGCAGGGCAGGGCAGGGCAGGGCAGGGCAGGGGAGGGCAGGGCAGGGCAGGGCAGGGCAGGGCAGGGCAGAGCAGGGCAGGGCAGGGCAGGGAGGGCAGGGCAGGGCAGGGCAGGGCAGGGCAGGGCAGGGCAGGGCAGAGGCAGGAGGCAGGGCAGGGGCAGGGCAGGGCAGGGCAGGGCAGGGCAGGGCAGAGCAGGGCAGGGCAGGGCAGGGCAGGGGCAGGGGAGGGCAGGGCAGAGCAGGGCAGGGCAGGGCAGGGCAGGGCAGGGCAGAGCAGGGCAGGGCAGGGCAGGGCAGGGCAGGGCAGGGCAGGGCAGGGCAGGGCAGAGCAGGGCAGGGGAGGGGAGGGGAGGGAGGGGAGGGAGGGGAGGGGAGGGGAGGGCAGGGCAGGGCAGGGCAGGGCAGAGCAGGGCAGGGCAGGGCAGGGCAGAGCAGGGCAGGGCAGGGGAGGAGAGGGGAGGGGAGGGAGGGCAGGGCAGGGCAGGGCAGGGGAGGGGAGGTGTGGGCCTGTAATACAGTTCAAGCCTTTTCAGGCTATGAGTGGAAAGTACTTTCATTTTATCTGAGAGGCGTCACATTTCACTCGCTTGCAATCAGCAAACTGCAAATCTCGATTTGTGTACAGTGGACAGCGAATACAACAACAATACAATTATATTTGTATAGCGACCTTTCATGTCGGGAGGACGTCCCAAGGCACCGATACAGGGTACAAAAGGCTGACACTTGTGATGTGTGCATGCGTGTCTCTCGCTCTCTGCCAGTGACGAGGGACATACAAACTGTGGGAAATTGAACAAGCTGAAACAACCCAATATTTAAGATAAAAATAAAAACAACAGTCGCTGGGTACACTGAGAAGGTCAGGCAGCATCTATGGAGAGAGGAAAGTGAGTCAACGTTTCGGGTCCACGACAGGGTGGAACATTGACTCACTTTCCTCTCCCCATAGATGCTGCCTGACCTTCTCAGTGTTCCCAGCGACTTCTGTTTTGATTTCAGATCTCCAACACCTGCAGTGTTTTGCCTTTTCCAATATTTAAGAACCGGTTGATTTGCGGTGATGTTAAGAGAAGCAGCTCTGGTTAGCTACAGCAGCCAAGACGATGATATAAGATCTTGCCCAGCTCGGGGCTGGTGTCCTCCTGCTGTCCTGTCTGACCCACAGCCTCATATCACCTCTGCCATTAGCATTAACAGCACAGAGAGAGATGAGCCTTACTTGGAGTGCCTCTGCTCGCTGCTTGCTGGGCCGCAAGGTTGCAGATAACTCTCTTGCTGAGAGGCTCCCTTTGGTGACATCTTCGGGCTTGCGTCCGAGTCCCCGCTCTCGTCATCCCCCATGGCTTTGATGTAGCTGCCACTGCGCATTCTCCGACAGGGGATTTCTCCGTCCTTAGTCACTACTGGGTACCCGCCAGCCCAGTCATCCTGTGGTACCTGGAGGGTCACACGTACACAGCGGGTTTAGAAGCTGCCGACAAGCCTCACACAAAATACGCAGGTGATAGAGTTATCACTGGCCAATGTAATGCACCTCACAATCCCAAACCAATGGCTTCAATAATCTCCGCGTGATAAACCTAGATCGCGCAGTGAGGTCAGTGCATGATCTGCTTCTCTGTGTTTTTGAAACATCGCTACATAGGAACAGGAGGAGGCCATTCAGCCCCATGAGCCTATTCCACCATTCTATTAGATCATGGCTGATCTGTACCTCAACTCCAATTATCCCTTGATAACCGTGAGGTGGAGTGTTTGGGGAGAGACACTGTTAGGATCAGTGATGGGGAATCAAAGCCAGAAACACAGAAATAATTTCTACTGAGGCATCAACTGGTCAGCAAGGTAGGATGCATTTCTCCTGTCCTTGATCAAGAAATAGGGCAGCGGCAGGGAGGTGTCAGACTGTGACTTACATTTAATAGCTCAATCAACAGATTGATCCTGCTCCCATTGCAAGTATCAATAGGTGTAACTAATAGTGGAAACGTGGGCATACTGGGCTTATAACATTGACTGTCTTGCTCATGACCCAAATTACACCTAGGCCTAGCTGTGAGACCATTTTTGTCTTTTGCCTAAAATCACAGAGTCACTAAACTTTGCAATAAAACCCTGGGTAGCTGTTTGAGATGTCCTCCTAACTTGAAAGGCGCAATATCAAATGCAACAATTATTATTTATAATACATTTATTATTATTAATAATAATACATTTATTATTAATAATACATTTAGGATGGTTCTGAACTGGGGAAATTCTTAGATCTGGTCAAAGATGTTTTTCTGTAGTTTGTAAAAACTAATCAGTTCCCAAATGAAGACTTTAACAATTGATATCCAGGGCAGTTCTGCAGTAAACATCTGAACCCCACACCAGCCCAGAAGTGAAAACTGTCAGGTTTCCTAACACATTCGATAAGTATTCAAAGACAAATGTCAAATCTGTGACGAAAGGTTCCATTTTTTCCAATCCTCGGCTTCGCTCTGTACAAACACCTGCTCTCAACAGCTCGCTCGTCCACTGGACATTGCCCAGAGACCATTTTACTGCAAGGCTGCTGTGCTCCGTAAACAATGGTACAAATTGGCTTACTTTAGATTCTGAAAACCAATACCAGTGAATCCTGATTAGTCCCTGCTGGAAACAAACATTTCCTATTATCCTGTTTAAGTAAAACTAATCCTCATTGACTGAAATACACTGAGACTCGACCAAAGCTGCAAAAAATATCCTCTACAAAGAAAGAGGATTGCCTGAAATGCATTGCCTCAAAGGGAGGTCGAAGCCAATTCGATAACAACTTCTAAGAGAGAATTACATAATTATTTGGGGAGGACAAGTTTGCAGAGCTATGGGGAGAGCGCGGGGGAGTGGGGTTGATTTGGAAGCTCTTTTAAAAGTTGGCACAGACACGATGGGCCGAATGGCCTCCTTCTGTGCTGTATAATTCTATGATTCTAAGAAAGACACAACAAACTGCATTAGATCGAGTTGCTGGTGGGTGGGTTGGACATTTACCAGCTGTTATTATACAATCTGAAAAACACACGTGCCCATGATTGCAGACACATGGAACAGAAAAGGAACACGTCTGATACAGTTTGTTTCTTTCAAAGGTATATTTATTTCGCTCGATTGCCAAAGACCCACAAAACACACATTCACTACACCTTGTTTTCATTGGTTCAAAACTTTGTTCCATAAACTTACAATACACTTTACATTAGTATAGTGTCTTCATGTTGGGCGGACATCTCAGAGGGCTTAGTTTGCCCAATGAAGGAGCTTTATTGCAGCAAGTGTCACAGCTTGTGGATGTCTGCCTTGACATAAGGACCCCCTACAGCACCCACCTTCTTCAGTCCTCATCACTCTCAGCTTCCTCATTCCTCATCACTCTCACCTTCCTCACTCCTCATCACTCTCACCTTCCTCACTCCTCATCACTCTCACCTTCCTCACTCCTCATCACTCTCACCTTCCTCACTCTTCATCATCGCCCGTTTCAGGCAGTTCTGATGAATTCGGAGAGGCTTTCTTCCTTCTGCTGTTGCAGTTTAAGCTAATTGGTGAAGTCATGCAGTTAAGGCTGGTATCATGCAGGTGCGTGATATTTTGTAACCTTTCTCACTCAGAGGGTTAGATGGTGAGTCCTGATTGTGCCATAAGAGGTTGCTCCTCTGGTTACAGTACTGCCCTCCTCCGACCTCACAAACATGCTCAATTCTTCCACACCAGCTGAGCTTTACAGTTAAACCTTCTGGAGCCTCAACAACAACAACTTGCATTTATATAGTGCCTTTCAAGCGTGGTAGTGTCACAGTTGCAGAGTCTGACAACGAGCCAAGGGGAGAAGAATGGGGGAGGTGACTGTAAGCACGATCAAAAAGGAAGGTGTTTAGGCTGGATTTGAAGGTGAGGAGGGAGAGGGCAAGGCGGAGGGATAGAGGGAGAGTTCCAGAGTTAGATTCCAGAGTCCCAGTCCACAACCACATCTGCAGTGGTTAGCGAGTGCATCATATGTGACCAGTTCACGGGGAGCTCAATGTGATCATTCCCCTCCAGTTAGTGGCCATTTAACCTGAATAGTGAAGAGCCACCATAACCCTGAGGTTTAAACGGGGTCTGGCTGCTATCCTGAGTTCTGACGCTATATCACCATCTGGGCTGCGATCCAGTCCACGCGGATGCTCTGATCCTCTCTGTTGTGCTGTAAGTGATATTAGTGCCACCTCAGCCACACTCCTCCTGGACAGGGGCCAAGACTAAGCTGGGAATAACTGCACAACCTGACTGTCACATTTTCTCATTCAGTGAGATGGCTGTGGAGCTGGCGAAGATGTCCCGATGGTGGGACAGTCCTAGGGTTTGCTCTTCTGAGCTTGGGGCTGAGGCACCTTCCTTGGTGGGGTCAGGGGTTAAACTGTGGTATTTCACGATGCGATCCAACAACAACTTGCATTTATATAGCGCCCTTCACGGCGGCTCGGAGCGCTTCACAGTGGCGGAGCCCGATGCCGAGGGGAGGGGGAAAGTAATCTTAGGCGTGGTCGAAGAGGAAGGTCGTGCAAGGCAACCTGAAAATGGGGGCAAGGCGAAAATGTTATAAAATGCTGTAGATTAAAGACTCAAATTGTTTGTTTGTTTTCCGTATTTCCTGTCTACAAATTTGTCTGGGACATCACTCCAACATGAAAGTTGCTATATATAAATGTAATATTGTTGTTGTTGCAGGAATCCCGGTATCTTGCAGTGTGTCTGGTGAAGCGCGGCATCTCAAAACTCAGGCTTTTCCTCTCGGGCGGTTTCTGTTTCTGCCCGAACAGCAAAGGGCAATGAGATAATTGGGGAACTGAAGATGGAGGAATTAACGAGGTGACAGTGTGTGGGAGGTGATTTCATTTAACACTGAATTGAAGCTAATAAACCTTCTGGCTGTTACTCTGGGTCGAGCTCAGAAATGGATGTTGTTTGGCCTCTAGTTGGGACCTCGCTCACCTTTGCACTAAAGCTATTCTGTATTTATGTGTTTGGAAAATAAGAAGTGTGTTGTCCTCTCTCAGCCTCGACTGGCAGAGTTACACACTGAGGGTTTGGCTGTGTTGGAGTCGGTGTGCCTGGTGCCAGGCTGGCTTCCCTTGCTGCCAGGAGCAGGCTTTGATGAATCAGGTCCAGCAGCTCCATGTTGCTGCCCTCCCTGCTGCCACTCACCATCCCCAGCCCGCCCGCCCCATCTGTGTGAGAGACTTCCCACTAAAGCCATCAGTGTTTACTGACAGGGCAATCACCCTCCGCGTACATCTCTGCGCCGGTTCATAGCAAGGACCCGCTCAACCAAACCTCAGCACAGCCAGTGTGGTCCATCTGGGAGATTTGGAGGGTTTTTTTCTTTAACATTCAAGATTCAAGTTTTCGTTTTGTTACCCCATAAAAGCTAATAATAGGGAATTAGAGAAGCAGAGAAATGTTTGAACAGTTACTCATTTGTTGGCAGATGTTGTTTGAGTGTGTTAAGATGTCAGTACGCCATCTTTCAAAACCTGATAGAATACAAATCACAGCAACAGGAAGGCCACAGCCAGAGAGTGGCAGGGCTCAGGACCTCAGCAACGTTATAAAAATTCACATCTCATCCTGAATTCATTTACTCAGGCTCACTGTACCCATTCTTCCCACTCGGCTCCTGCTAACTCGTAGCGTGGTCCACCCGAGATGAGCAGCGGGAAACTCGCTGGATGCTCACACACGTGGCACCCTCACACGCAATGCAGGGGACTCGCTCACAGGCAGGTCAGAGGACATGCTGACACATGTCAGGGGGCATGTTCACACATGTATCATGGGGCATGATCACACACGTCAGGGGGCATGTTCACACACATGTCCGTTGGCATACTCACATGTCATGGGACATGTTCACACACATCAGGGAGCACGGTCACTAAATGCAGTAAGAGACTGACGATTTGTGATTCCAATGAGCCTTTATCTCTCTGAACCCTGACATCAAGCTATTCAGACTTTTTCTGAAATCCCCATGATTAACATCCACTTCTACAACAAAAACAACAAAATTACATTCATGGAGCAGCCGGAGCCTGATGAACGGAGGGAGTGGGCAGGTTGGTAGGGAGTCAGCAGGTCAGAGAGGTAGGAGGGGGCGAGGCCATGAATGGCCTTAAAGGTGAGGACGAGGATCTTGAACTCGATCCTCTGGGGGATGGGGAGCCAGTGGAGTCGGGCGAGGGTGGGAGTGATGGGGTCGGGCGAGGGTGAGGGTGATGGGGTCGTGCGAGGGTGGGAGTGATGGGGTCGGGCGAGGGTGGGAGTGATGGGGTCACTGGTGCGTGAGAGTACACGAGCTGCAGAGTTTCGGATGATCTGCAGGATGTGAAGGGAAGAGTTGGGAAGGCCGATGAGGAGGGAGTTCCCGTAATCGAGCCTTGAGGTGACGAATGCGCGGGTGAGGGTTTGGGGCCTGAGGGGTGAGGCAGTGGCGGAGTCTGGCAATGTTGCGGAGGTGGTGGTAGGCAGTGCCAGTCATGGTGTGGATGTGGGGGAGAAAGGACAGTTCAGGGTCAAAAAAGACCCCCAGGTTCCTGACTGGCTCAGTGAGGGTGAGTGTGCAGCCGTGGAGGCTGATGCTGCCAGTGCCTGAGGTGCAGAGGCGCTGGCGCGAGCCAATCAGGAGGGCCTCGGTCTCGCTGAGGTTGAATTGGAGAAAGTTGTCCCTCATCCAGGACCTGATGTCGGGCAGACAGTCAGTCAGGATGCCAGTAGTCCTGGAGTTGAGGGTGGAGGCAGAGAGATAGAGTGGCTATTTGAGGAGGGAAGGAACAGTGCCAGATGACAGGGAGAGGTTAATGGTGTCGGCGAGTAGTGGGGCAGGGAGGTGGAGCTGGGATTTAAGGAGAGGGATGGGGTCCAGGGAGCAGGTGGTGGACTTCATGGAGGTTATGGTGGTGAAGATAGAGGTGGGTGTGACAGGTTCAAAGGTGTGGAAGGAGGGATGAGTAATTGTTGGATGGGTAATTGTGTGGGGTGTGGTTAGGGAGGGGGTGGAAGTTGGGGTGGGCAGTGGCAGCTGAGCAGATTCCCTCGATTTTGGACTCGAGGAAGCCCAGCATTTTCTAACCTCCATTGGAGAAGTTACCTTCAGAAATAACCTCAGCGCGATCATCATACACAGCAGAACCGTGCCTCAAGCCAAACACTGACAACATCTCATAACGCACTCCTGAGCATGTTTCCCCCAAACTGGCATTAAAGTAGTGAGTTTATAATTCTCAGTCATATCTCTCTCCTTCCTCAAATACCATGATTACATTCGCTCTCCCCAAGTGAAGGCGTTGTCTTCAATCCAGTGCCGTTCATCAGAGCTCCTAATCTCTCTCAATCGCTGTCACTGCCATATGTCCAGTGTCTAATAGACAGCGGGCATCCAATTGAAGACTAAACACAGCAAATCGGAACAGCTTGGAACACAATAAAGATCAGCTGGTGCATAAAGCCTGCTTTACAAAATGATTTTTAAAAATATCTTGCATTTGAAACAGAGCTTTTCACATTTGGAAGACATTGCAAAGTGTTTCACAAGCGTAGTGACTGCGTGTTTTGTATACAATTGTGCCAGCTAATTCTCACACAGTGATTTCCCTAAACAGCCATAAAGTGAGTAGGATCAATTTTATTTGGGGATTGTTGGCCAGGACATCAGGAGAAACGTCTTTTGCTTTTCGAGTAGTGCCATGGGATCTTTAACGTACACCTGAACAGGCAAACAGGACCAACCATGGTTTAATGACTCATCACAAGGATGGCACCTCCGACAATGCAGCGCTCTCCCAGAACTGCACTAGAGTATCAGCCTTGACCAGGAGGTCTCCAAATAGCTGATCACCACTAGGTGATTTTGTTGAGCAGCATCAAAAAGACAAGAAGGAGGAGCGACAGAACCCATAAGTATTTCAATTGAAAATGAAGCCAGATTCACAAGCTATTTCATGCATCTTAAAAATTCTATCAACGTTTTGGTTTAAACAGCAGTAAATATGGCTTCTTCTTCTTGCTTTTATTGAGCATGTGCAAGACGCCACCTCGCGCCAATCAACTGGTTGGAGATTTCTGCCCTAGACTGACATGGGGCTTCACCACAAACCTTCTGACTCAGGTGAGAGCACTGCTGACTGAGCCAGGCTGATAAACCTATAGCCACGTAAGGAATTGCACTGCCAAACCAACCTCTGAGTGAAGAAATTCCTCCAAACCTCTCTTGATGATTCTGTTGCCGTGTATTAACAATAGGACATCCTCATCGAGCTATCAGCTGCACATCCAGTATCTAAACCTCACTCTAGGTGCCCAGCGCTTCACAATCTTGCAGTGAGTGCAGTGACTGACTCCTGTGCCCAATTACTCTTCACGCTGCACACACAGCTCACTATATAGCCATTACCAGTGTTCAAGCACCCAAGCCCAATTCATTGCCAGGCATAACTAAAACCATCTCCTCATCATCAATTTTTTACAAGTGGCAATCATAAATAGAATAGAAATATAATGATGCAAAGTATAATAGGAAACAAATTAAACAGCTATAGAGCAGATAATGAAAGGGCATTAACAATTTATTAGGGAAATGTTAAGTTATCTCAGAACTGTAGACATTTATTACTATAATTCATTTGGTATGATCAGATGCTCAGTCACAACATAATGGAAAACGCACTAATTCTATAAGTACAGTACTTCAGTACGTAGTTGAGAAGTGAATATTTCTCTGAGATTTAATGGAATCTTAAAATCCAAATTATCTCCATCTACACCTTTTAATGGAATCATTATTTTTACCCTTCCCACCTGTCCACTGAAGGGTTAGTTCTAGCTGAACTCTTCTTAACAGTCGGGTGAAAGTTATCACATCAAATAGTTATCACACCAAATCTGTTAAGAAACTTCACATTTTTGTCCAATACAATTGGTACTTGTTGTGGTATCAGACTGCAGGTCATAAACCAAATATAACCATTGCAAGCAAGCTTCCTGTCTGAATAATAATAATCATTGCATTCGATATCTCTTAGCTCTTCATAGGATTTTACTATGTAACCTAGTGACTATGTATTTGTAGGCAAACATGGCAGCCAATAATGGACAGCGATGTCTCACAAACAACCATGAAGTTTTTTAAAAAATTTTTTTTATTGGTGAGGGAGGTTAGACCTGCTCATCCCCATTAACCAAATTTGACTGAATAAGTTCCACTCAGAGAACGAGGGTTGTCCCCGCAGACAGACCCCAATCCCCCCTAAACTCTTCTAGGCCCCAAATTGTCAAAGGACAATGGAGACCTGAACCATGTCTTCATGGCCACCCGAGCAGGTCAGGTGGTTAGATGGCCTCTCCAGCAGGGCAAGCCTGGCCTGAACCTAGTGACCAGGTGCTCAAGTGAGCTCCAAGTTCCAGTATCTCCGCTTCCTCTTTGTGAGGGTAGATCACACCCCTTAGACCGGAAGTACCGCAATACCAATCCCAACCAACAGAGGGCTGAAAGCATACCTCCAGCCGGGAGCTCAATCCTTCCCAAAATGCGCACAGTTACGAATGAGATCAGGAAATCTCAACACGAGATGAACTTTCCTGGCATTGCTAGCTCATGGAGTGACTGATAATAAAAGAAGTACACTTGACTTTAGCCAAAAGACTGAGAAGTGATTACAAACAGCCATGAAGTGAGTGATTTTATTGTAGGAGCAACTGTGCAGCAGAATGTTCTAACGTTTGAGCATTAGCTGCTGGGTAGTGGATGCTTTGTGCACATTTTGTTTTAACTGCCTCGTTGTATTAGCCCCACACGTGCTGATTTTTAATGGATGGGTTAGACAAGCCATCAAAGTAGCTTGTTAATTATTCACCATTTTATATAACGAGCGACAGGAGGATCATGAATTAATTTAAAATATGACAGAACTGTGTCACAACTACATGATCCTGAGCTAAAAGGATGAATAATCCTTGCATTTGATACAGCGCTTTATCATGTTTTCGAGACGTCTCAAAGCACTTCACTGTATATACTGTAAAATGAATTGACTGTACTTTGTGGGCGAAACGCGGCAGCCAATTGCACACAGCAGTGTCCCACAAACGATCTTGGATTAAGGGATTATTACCCCCGGAAAAGCAATCCACCAATCGACTAACAACTGGGTTCCTACTTACTGCTGGGTAAACAGAGATACTTGGAGTAAGTAAACTTGCTCAACATTTTGCCCTGTCCAGGAATCAAACCCAGGTCTCTCGCTTGCGATGCGAGTGGTCTAACCACTGAGCTACAGGACTCCAAATCTCTACAAGTTGCTGTGTGGATAGAGATTAATCCAACGCTATTATAATAATAAGCATTGTGTTTAATATTAACATCTTTCTAGTCAGAAGGCCATCTCAAAGCACTTCACAGAATTTATTGTAAAGCGTACAATAAGTGTGTGCGTTTTATGGGGAAATGTAGCATCAAATTTGCTCACAGCAACATCCCACAAAACAGTCATGAAGTGAATGATCAATTTTATTTGGGGATTGTTGGCCAGGTCACCGAGACATACAGTGTCATGGGATCTTTAGGTCCACCTCAACAAGCAGATGGGACCTTGATTTAACGTCTCATCTGAAGTACAGTGCCTCTGGCCATCAGTGTGGACAGCTGTGACCTTCAAAGACAGAATTGTGATTATATCTTCATAATGCTTCTCAATTATATGTAATACAGACTCCTGAAGCATCCTACGTGAATTGTTCTTGACGTAAGAATAATGTAACATGGGAATGTATATATACTTTTGCTAACCTTTGTTAAAATATAAATCATATGGTTGTTGTAATCTTAGCAATTCAACACCTTTTATATTGTGTTCAGCTGATAATTAATATGCTGTTTTAATATGTATTATACGTATAACAGAAGTTCTCTAACATTCATACTGTTAGACCCTGTTTAAATTAAAATTTGCTTCTGTAGCTTTAATGCAAAAGTCTTTGCTTTTCTCCACCTATATCCTTTCTGTGGCCGATACTTTCAAGGATGTTTTGACAGTTTACTTGATTGATATGTGTCATCCCTTTCCTGCTTGGGTATGATGAGAAGGAACGTAACACCATATCATAGAATCATAGAATCGTACAGCACAAAACGAGGCCATTCGGCCCATCGAGTTTGTGCCAGCTCTTTGAATAGAGCAATGTAACGTCAATGGAATATGGTTAATGTCTTAAGTGAGAAGTGGAACAAACAGGCAACTGGCATGGTTTACGGTAGAAATGACCTCAGGAAAAGGGGGTGGTTATTAAAGTCCCGTGGAGTCCTGTAGCTCAGTGGTTAGAGCACTCGCTTTGCAAGTGAGAGACCTGAGTTCAATTCCAGGCACAGGGCCAAACCTCGGGCAAGTTTCCTTACTCCACACAGAGCCTAATAATAATCCCTCCAAAACAAAACAATAATAAATTGGTCATTTTCAATCTACGACTGTTTGTGGAACATTGCTGTGCGCAATTGGCTGCCGCGTTCGCCCACAAATATACAGTCAATTCACTTTACAGTGTGTTCTGTGAAGCGCTTTGGGACGTCCTCCCGACGTGAAAAGCGCTATATCAAATGCAAGGATTATTATTATTATTATAAAGAGGATGTTCCTTGGGATATCCTCCCGACGTGAAAGGCGATATACAAATGTAATCTTGTTGTTGTGTCCAAAATCTTAAATTATAAATAGTTAAATTTCGAGGAATTTATTGAAAGTAAATATAATATAATATAAACTCAGTTGCAGTCAACACTCTGTATGTTATTCAGACATTTACTAAGACACAATTAATAATAATAATAATCCTTGCATTTGATACAGCTCCTTATCACATCTTCGAGACGTCTCACAGGGCTTCACAGAATACACTGTAAAGTGAATTGATTATATATGTTGTGGGCAAGCAGTCATGGATTGAGTGACCAAATTATTATTTTTTTAAGGGATTATTACCACCAGAAAGGTGATCCGCCAAACGACTAACAACCAGGTTCCTAAATGGAGGTGGGTGGAGTAAGGAAATGTGCTGCCAAGGAATTGAACCCAGGTCTTCTCGCTTGCTCTAACCATTAAAATACAGGACCCCACAATATACTGTAAAGTGAATTGACTGTATATTTTGGGGGCGAAATGCAGTAGCCAGTTGGGCACAGAAATATTCAACAAATAGCCATGGAGTGAGTGACCAATTTTATTTGAGGGATTGTTGGCCAGGACACCGGGATAAACTCCCCTGATACATGATAACGCTCTGTGTGTGTTGTGCCAATAATGGAATTATGTACAGAACAACGTGTGGCACAGTTACCTGCTGGACCATCAAGTTAATATGAAAGTCATCGGCCTCTACAATATGTGTCCTATAGTCCACTGCAATAATAACAATAATAATAATGCTTGCATTTGATACAGCGCCTCATCATGTTTTCGAGACGTCTCAAAGTGCTTCACAGAATAGACTGTAAAGTAAATTGACTGTTATTTTGTGGGCGAAATGCAGCAGCCAATTCTTCGTGAAGAGCGTGAGGGAGAGGGCGCTGTTAGACTTGGTGTGTGAAGTCAGTGTATGACTGGCTGGGAGGCCGCTGGGCACAGTGCCAGGTGAAGATTAGTTGCAACGCAGCGATGGGCTTTTAGCACTTAAACCTGCAGCAGGTTTTTGCATAAATGCATGGGTTGGGTTTGAATGAGTTGAAGATGTCTGGAATAGGGCTGGCAGCTCCCAGCAAGGGCCTTGCTTCAGGGACCTGGATTCCAAATCAACCAAATAATGAATCAAAGCCCCACACTGCTGCTTGTATACATTGCCAGCTCAGCTCCTAGTAAGCCAGCCACTGAGACAGTGTATTGGCAGCAACACTCTGAGGCTGGTATGTGAGATTGTGCTGGGTGCTGCAGCAATGCGCATCATCGAACACAACCACCACCACCTCTGTGTAATTCTCCTGCAGTCCTGGACAATCATCCCCCAGATAAAATTGGTCACTCACTTCACGGCTGTTTGTGTGTCATTGCTGAGCACAAATTGGCGGCAGTGTTCACTATAAAAACCACAGTCACTGCATCTCACAGTAAACGCAGTGAAGCTCTTTGAGACGTCTCAACAAGCAATAAAGCACTTTATCAAACACAAGGATTAATATTATTATATAAAATTCTGCAGCAGAATCCTAAACCATTTCCTCGTATTCACCTCCCTGAATCTTGCATTCGTCTTGTTCTGCATTGATGGCTTGAGACATGCTATAGACTCAGATGGCTTCACTGAGGCTCATGTTCCTCATAAGGACAGGCTACACATGATGCCAGTCTATGTATAATAGGGTTGGGAGGTGTGTATTACTGTACCTTCTCATCTAACCTGTAAACTCAGAGAGGATCGAGGAGCCATTGTAATTTTTGAAATGAAAAATGAAATTAAAGATATTGAATTCAGGTTCATCCAAGCTTTAAATTTATCCTCCTTATTATGTGTGCTAGTTTAATTTAAGGGCTGATAATCAGCTTTTTTGAGAAATAAAGGACTGGACATTTTGTTTGAAGGGAAGCGAGCAGGATGTGTCAGCTTTATTAGCCAGTGATGAATGGTTGTGCTGATGGGATGTGCTGTGAGCTTCAGCTCCTGCTCACCACTCGTGCTTGCGAGGCTGGCCGGAAAGGAAGCTGTTCCTTCATCCATCTAATCAGCTGCGTCTTCATAACTTTTGTTCTGAAAATTGCGCTAACTGAAATGAAACGATTGTTCAGCACGGTGAGTGGAGCATGAAGGCAGATGTTTTAGCAGCACAAAAGGACGTTTGCCTTTCAATCACCAGCAGCTGAATGGCTGGCTTCCTGGCTCTCTTCCCATCGCAGCCCCACAATCCCATTCATCATATATCTCCATATTTATAATCGCATGTAAAACAATAACGAGAAGCTATTTACTCTAATTCCCCAGGTGTCACTGGATATTACACTCAGCTCCACTGCCACATGCATAGCAAGATGTGTGGGTGCTGAATGGTTTCTCTCAGTTTCTCCTGGTCCTGGTTTACTGTGCTAAGAATAATAAATAATATTAATCCTTCCAATTGATACAGTGCCTTTCATGTTGGGCGGATGTCTCAAAACGCTTCACGGGATGTACTGGAATGAAGCAGCTTATATCCACACAGCAGTGTCTCACAAACAGCCATAAGTGAATGTGCGTTATTTCGGGATTGTTGGCCAGGACATCAGGATAAAGTCCCTTCTCTGTTCAACTAGTGCCATGAGATGTTTAAGGTCACCTGAACAGGTAGACAGGACCTCAGTTCAATGTCTCATCTGAAAAAATGCGGCACTTCCCCAGCACTGCATTGGAGCGTCAGCCAAAATTCAAAGTGCGAGTTCAAAGTCCCAAAGTGGAGCTTGAATCCTTATATATCTATCTATAAGTGCATATGTATAATTGCAAGTTACTGTTGATTATGTGTGGATTCAGACCAGTACAATGGACCCTCCATTATGCACTGATTTTAAATCAGCTAGGCTATGATTTCAGTTATTCTTAAACCACATCACTCCTTAGTATTCTGCTGTGAAACCCAAATATTCAAATGTCTGTTTGAGATCCATTTATTGCTTCAATTCACTGTTTGTAATTTAGATTGCACAAAAGTTCATCTTGTTTGCCCTCCACACGGCTGCTAACCTTTAATTTAATTGCTCCTGTACCTCCAGTGTGTTCCCCACTGCTCTGGTCACAATATTAATGTAGAAATCCAGGGCTCCATTCACTGAAACACGAAGATCCTGAGAAAATACTGAATGTACTACCAGCCTGAACTAACCCTTATCAGCTGTGATCTACGTATCAACGCGAGCTCTTGATGAGAACGTTTCTGTTATCACTCATAAAAACAAAAACAAAAAAAAATCTGCTGAGAGAGTCATTTCTGCACGTGATGGCCACAGTCTGGCCACCAACCACGCACAGAGTGAGACTCAGGGTTTCACATCGCTTTGCTGATTTCAATCACCCCTTTGGGACCTGTCATGGACTGAAGAGCATGAGCAGCAAGAGGAAAATATTAGGGACTTTGAATGCCTCAACCTTCAATGGGTTGCTCTGGGGTTAATTCTGCCTAAATAGGAATTGTCGGCTGGACTCGCATTACTTTCCGATGTGATGCTCTGGTTTGATTACTGACACCTCACTAAATAAATAAAATAAAATAAAATTAGTTACTCACTTCATGGCAGTTTGAGGGAAGTTGCTGTGCACAAATTGGCTGCTAAATTCTGTGAAGTGCTTCAAGACGTCTCGATAACATGATAAGGCACTGGGTCAAGTGCAAGGGTTCTTCTTATTATAAAGTGGCTCAACTTTACTTCAGAAGAACTTTCTGAGAGGTTAAAATAATGGTGCTGAGACACAAGACCGTCAAATCTCAATTATGTCTTTGTGGTTCATGAGTTGCACGATCTGGTGAGGTAAGCTTGCTGTCTCCCCCTCCATCCCCAATCCACACACACACTATTCTTTCATGTCATCACTTAGGTCAACTCATGTTGCAGAGAGAGGCAATTGTCCACAATCAATGAGCGTGAAGAGCACTTGTGTTTTGAACTGATGTCATGTTCAATGATCTACAGCAGTAGGCAACATGAATTGACCTAAGTGATGACATGAAAGAATAGTGTGTGTGTGGATTGGGGGTGGGGGGGGAGACAGCAAGCTTACCTCACCAGATCGTGCAACTCATGAACCACAAAGACATAATTGAGATTTGACGGTCTTGTGTCTCTTGTGTAATGTGGACCACTGGCTGACACAGGTCACAGCTCTTGGCTCTGGGTCCAGCCGATTCCTGTAGGTTGGGATCATAATAATAATAATAATCCTTGCATTTGATATAGCGCTTTTCACATCTTCTAGACGTCTCAAAGCGCTTCACAGAATATGCTGTAAAGTGAATTGACTGTATATTTTGTGGGCGAACGCGGCAGCCAATTGCGCACAGCAATGTCCCACAAACAGTCGTGGATTGAAAATGACCAATTTATTATTGTTTTGGTTTTGGAGGGATTATTATTAGGCTCTGTGTGGAGTAAGGAAACTTGCCCAAGGTTTCGCCCTCTGCCTGGATGATGTTCTTTCTCTGCTGTATGGGAAGGGCTCTCGTTGCTGCTGTGCACACCCTCAACCTGGCTTCCTTCCTACAATTCAGAGCTACACAGAATCCATTGCTCACTGGCATTATCTCAGCTGCCTCCCTCAGCAAGGCTTGGAGTGCTTTCTGTCCTTCACATTAGCATGGCAGGTGGAGGGAGATGATCTATAACGTACGCTGGATGAGGCAAATGGAAAGCGTTGTGAGCCCAGTCACAGGGTTCCAAACATTTGCAGAAATATACACTGAGTGAAGCAGACCAGCCTGGAGCTGAACCTCACACTTTCACTCCCTGATCAAACCTAACTCTCCGTGCTGGGGTTCCATTCCCGGGATGAAGAGGCTATAAATATCACAGCAGAGCTGGGGGAGTTTTAACTGGGAAGGAAACATTGTGATCCTTATTAAAACAATGATCTTTAGTAACATTTTCAGTCTCTGTTCTCCCTCTCGGGTCTTGGGACGTCCTCCTGACGTGAAAGGCGCTATACAAATGTAATTTTGATGTCGTTGTTGTTTGTAGACTGTGGTGCAACACTCCATCACTATTAGCACTGAGGCTAATAGTCTCATTTAGGACTAAAATCCTCATTAATCACGTTGGTTCAGAAAAGCCCACACCTCACTAGAGGCTATTTCCCTAAACTACTGGAGCACATCTGGGCTCTTACAAAGTGCTTTGGTCAGGAGGAAATGATTGCTGTAGGTGTCTACACATATTATTATGTTATGCTATGTTTCAGAAGGATGAAAAATGGATATGATTGTCTAATATTGCTGACAATTTCCATCAGAGTTTATCTTTTTCCTTAGCCATTCAGGCTTTTATTCAAAGTTAAAATACACATTTCCATTTGCTTATGCTAGAAGGATAGGCTATATGGATAATAAGAATAAAAATTCTTGCATTTGATACAGAGCCTCATCACATTTCGAGAAATCACAAAATGCTTCACACGATTTTAATGTAAAGTTTAGTTACTGTGTATTTATAGGCCAACCTGGCAGGCAGTTTGCATACAGCAACATCCCACATGTGAAATGTAAAGTGCTTCATATGGGGACAAAAAATCCAGGAAGAAACTATTATTTAAATGGAAAGAAAATAATTTGTATGGAAAATGAAAAGGACCTGGGGATCCTGAATGAATAAATTGAAGCTCTCGCAACAGCATTCAATAGCAATGAGTAAAGCAAACCAGGTGCTGGGCTGTATATAAAGGGCAATATTCAGCCGAAGTAGTGGGGTAATCCTGCCACTTTATAAATCACTGGTGCGACCGCACTTGGAATACTCTGTGCAGTTCTGGTCATCACAATATAAAACGGATATTGCAGCAATTGAAAGGATACAGAGGAGGGCAACCGAAATGATTGAGGGGATGGAGGAACTGGACTATGAGGAGCGATTAGATAAACTAGGCATCTTCACACACTGGAGAAGAGAGGATTGAGGGGCGATATGATTACGGTCTTTAAGATTCTAAAGGGACTAGATAATGCAGACTATGATAAGCTGTTTTATCTTGTACTGAACAGTAGAACCAAAGGACACGGCCTGTGATTGAAACGGGGGGTAAATTCAGAACAAATTTGTGGAAACACTACTTCAGTAAGCGAGTAATAAACGTATGGAACAGACTCCCTCGGGAGACAGGCAGTAAAGCAGAAAGTGTTGATTCACTGGAGAATAAATTAGGTAGGTTTCCGTTAGGAAATAATATTTCGGGATACAATATATAGTTTGGGACATGACATGCCACTGCCAGGATGGTGGATGGCAAACTGGATGGACCTTGGTCTTCTTTTGCCTCACAAATTAAGTGAATGGCTGATCTTATTTGTCTAACCGTGTGTCTGGAGGTTTTGTGCTGTCTGATATTGCTGGTTGTCTATCACTTGCTACTTTCACCCATCATTACATCATTAACAATTACATCATTCACTTGAAGAAAGAAATTGTCTCATTCTGTGAAATAGTTTGACATTTTGTTGGCTCAAGTTCACCATGTTCTGGGAGACATTTTATCCTGATCACAACTATTTATTCAGATTGTTCTCAAAAAGAGGAGCGAGCGAGTGTCTCCATTTCAGGGTTACAACACAGAATGACTCCAGGAATCCCTAAAGATTATTACAATAACCAACCATTTGAAGAGAAGCAAGATGAGAAATGAATTGACAGTAGTAAAGCAGTAATAAAGCTGGATTACTTCACACAACAACAACAACAAGGCTCCACACTCAGAGCTGTTAAGAACAACAACAGCAAAATTATATTGACGCATAATAAACCTTAAATTTGAATCATTGGCCCCAGAAATGTGATCCGCCAACCGATTAACAACCAGGTTCCCACTTACTGCTAGGTAAACAAAGGCGTGTGGAGTAAGGAAACTTGCCTAACGTTTCGCTCTGCTGGGAATCAAACCCAGGTCTCTCGCTTGCGAGGCGAGTGCTCTAATCACTGAGCTACAGGACTCCACGTTTGTTGGGAGGATGTCCCAAGGTGCTGGACAGTTAAGGATTTGCACCGGAGATGGGAGTTGTAATCAACAGGGGTGGAGGGAAGTGGGGGGAGAGGGTGAGCAAAGGCATGGTCAAAAAGGAAGGTCTTGAGATGGGCCTTGAAGGAAGCAAAGGATGGGGAGGTCCTGCTCAAGGGTGCTGTATACATGCAAGTTGTTGGTGTTGTACTTTACACAAAACATTCTCAATATTATCTGTATGCTGAGGCGCTCTCTCTCTCTCTCTTCTCTAATGTTCAGAAGTACAATGTGTCACTCACCTGAAGATAATGATAAGCCCTTTCTTGTGCCTTTGTTTCCTGAAGCGCTGGAGGTTTCTCTGTGTTGGTTGCCGAACTGGGGTAAACCTCGCGGGCTTGGCTCACAGTCATTGTGGACCACACGCTTCTCTTGAGGGGCATGGCTGCACATGCTAGGCACTTGCCCTCACTGCTGCTCTTCAAACTCTTCAGGGTGAGATCTCTGAAGGCACTTTCCATGGGTTCTGCACAGTACTGGGTCGCCTGTTCCATCGAGTGTCTCCCAGATGCATTCGCCACCATGTAACTGCTGTCGCTGTCCAGATTGTCATCGGAGCTCCACCAACCCGCCATCTTAGCCCTGTGCTTAGACTCAGACCTGCGGTCCTTGCTTTTGCTCCTCTTTATGGACCTGGATTGGTGTTGGTGGTGGTGGTGTGGGTGGTGGTGGCGAAGGTGGTGGTGATGATGGCTCTCCCCACCCCTGCCATCCATCCTCGTCCCGTTTATGTTGCCTTTGGACGGGGCCTCCAGGGAGTGGGACTTGGCGAAGAGCTTCTGCACAGAGTGGACCAGGTGGCGTATCCTGCTGGGGCTTTCGCTGCGCTGCTCGGCCGAGCTGGCCCGCTGATACTGCAGCGTGTGGAAGCCATCGTGATGGAGCGGCAGCTGCTTCTCAAACTGGTCCAGCAAGTTGGCCGGCAGCCGGTTGATCTTGCTGGAGGCGTGGGTGGCAGTCATGCAGTCATCGCAGGACTCATACTGCAGGTTATGGTGCATCCGAGGAAACGTGCTGCTGGAGGCCATCTGCTCTGTCATGCTGATAGGCACCGCAGCACACTCAGAGGGAATGGAGCTTCGAGACACACAGTAGTGATGGTCCATCGAACAGGACTCGGTAGGACTAAGTAGGTAAGACTGTCGCGGATCTTGGCTGTGGTGCAGATAGTCCTGAGGATGCTCACAGTCCTCAGGCACACAGTGGCAGGCGTGTGCAGATGAATGCTGGGATTGACCGCGGCTTCCATTATATCCCTTCATTGTGCTAACGCAGTCCGCGGCTTATGTTCATTCTTTAAGAGAATGTGCAGGAGCTGGCCTTGCCATCTGCCAAAAGAGCAAAGGTAAAATTAGACAGAATGAACAAAGCGAATCTGTTCGTCACACAGTTTATGGTTTGTGAGATTAACGTGACATTAGCGCAGTCACAACATCATAAAACTGAAACAGAAAATAGACATTACATGGTAACCATTGTGCCTTTCAGTGCTCAAAATCCACTGGAACGATTTATGTCCATTTTCCCAATCTTCCCTCATACCAATACAACCAACGCCATCAATACCACCAATGCCAGCACCACCACCAACACCACCAACGCCATCAACACTACCAATGCCATCAACACCACTACCACCAATACCACCAACGCCATCAACACCACCAACACCAGCACTACAATCAACACCACCAATGCCAGCACCACCACCAACGCCATCAACACCACCAACGCCAGCACCACCAACGCCATCAACACCACCAATGCCAGCACCGCCATCAACACCACCAATGCCAGCACCACCACCAACGCCACCAACGTCACCAACACCACCAATGCCAGCAACACCACTAACGCCACCAACGCCATCAACACCATCAACAGCACCAACGCCAACAGCACCAATGCCAACAGCTCCAACCCCAACAGCACCAACAGGACCAATGCCAATAGCACCAACGCTAACAGCATCAAAGCCAACAGCATCAACGACAACAGCATCAATGCCAAAAGCATCAAAGCCAACACCATTAACATCAACACCAACACCAATAATTACTTTTTGAGGAAAATAGCATTCTATTTGTTGCTTGTTTGAATGAACATAGTTGACATCCGGGCTTGATCAAATCCTGCATGTTTCAGGTGAATAACTAGCTATGGTTAAGATATGCCACTCAAACACTGTGATGGTGCAGTGGATCAATTTTGTGCTATTTTGTAACATATGTGTGAATTGAGAATTCTTAGTGGGCTTTTCTTACAGTAACTGGAAAACCATCAGTTCAGCTCTGGAATTGAACGAGTTGGAGCAGCTTTCTCACAAGGCAGCTTAATGGACTTGTAGATTTTGCAATTAAATTCATTAAGAAATATTGCAAAATCCACTCCATTGAGATGGTTGAAGGGCCAGAGGGAGACTTTCAGCAGATCAGCCCCAGCAGTCACTGTGTGATTGATACAGCACGGAGCCCTGCTCCAGAGGGCAGGAGCTGCTCAGATTTACATTATAAAAACAGTTTGTAATTCATTTCTGCTTTGCTGTTCCACGTCCATTTAATTTATTTTTCATTATAAACCAGTGATTCCACGCAATCCTCAGCCTTCAGACACCAATTAAACGTGCACACAGTTGTTAATGGAGCCACACGGATCTCTTATAGAATAGAGTCATAGAATATTACAGCACAGAGGAGGCCATTCTGCCCATCGTGCCTGTGCCCAATCAGTCCTACTCACCCGCTCTTTCCCCATAACCTTGCAATTTTTTTCCTTTTCAAAGACCTATCTAATTCCCTTTTGAAAGTTGTTATTGAATCTGTTTCCATCACCCTTTCAGGCAGTGCATTCCAGACCGTAACAACTCTCCGTGTAAAAAAATTTCTCCTCATCTCCCCTCTGATTCTTTTGCCAATTATCTTAAATCTTGCTGTGAGTCTCTCAGTTTAAAACTTGTGTCTCACATTGACAAGTGTTTGTCTAGTCCGAAGTGTCAGCGATTCCCACGTTTTCTTGGTCACAGGAACCCAAACTTTACAACTGATGTTTAATATATAATTCAACAACTGTGTGCTGGAGAAGCTTGTTTTTGTAAAACGAGGTTGGCAATGGAGTTGCAGTGAAATAATCCACAGGACTGTAATAATAATAATCCTTGCATTTGACACAGTGCATCAGCATGTCGTTGAGACGTCTCAAAGTGCTTCACAGAATATACTGTAAAGTGAAAAAAAAGGCCAAATACTGCAGATGTTGGAATTCTTAAATAAAAATAGAAGTCGCTGGTAACACTCAGCAAATCAGGCAGCATCTATGGAAAGAGGAAAGTGAATTAATGTTTCTGGTCAATGACCACAGGTCACTGGGTATCGAGGGCAAGACATGGACGTGGATTCAGAATTGGCTGAAGGGAAGGAAGCAGTGAGTGTGTGTTCAGGGAGGCAGCTCACAATGGGGGAAGGTATTAAGTGGGTGCCTCAGGGGCTGTACTGGGACCTCCTGTTCCTCGTATATATTAATGACCGGGATTCACAGACTCAGTGTAAGAGAGTTACATTTACAGATAACACCAAGTTGGGGGGAACTGTGGGATCAGAGGAAGCGGCAAAGGTCCTACAGAGAGAGTTTCATGGGGTTTACACACGGGCTGATAACTGGCAAATACAGTTTCATACTGATAAATGCAAAGGGCTACATATAGGATCCAAGAATATATGGAGGACAAGTTTGTCCTCTTCCATATTGGACAGGACAAGTTTGCAGGGCTATGGGGAGAAGGTGGGGGAGTGGGATTGATTTGGAAACTCGTTTAAAAGAGCCTGCACAGACATGATGGGCTGAATGGCCTCCTTCCGTGCTATATATTCCTATGATTCTATAAAGAATAGGAAACACAAGTCTCAATCCATTGATGGGACTGAACGTGCCAAAGGGGTAAATGAGCTGAGAGAGATCTCGGGGTATTAGTTGACTCATCGCTCACTATGTCACACAGTGTGAGGCAGCAATAATATAATAATTTGATATATCTCATCACGTCACAGATACGTCTCAAAGCATTTCACAGGACAAACTGTAAAGTGATTGACTGTTTATTTTGTGGGTGAAACAAGGCAAACAGGAGGCCGGGCTATGTTGCTAAATCAGTCAAGTTCAGATCCCCAGACGTCAATCTCAGGCTGTGGTCAGGCCACACCTTCAATACTGGATACAGATCTGGTCACCGTGACATAAGGAGCTGCCCAGGTCTTAAGAGACTGTGCTGAGGAGAGCCGCAAGACTGATTCCCCAGTGTTTGAGGAACGAGCAAAAATTAGACAAGCTTGGGTTCTTCAATCTCGTGAGAAGACACCTCAGAGGGAAACTTATAAAATTTGAAATGGGATTGAAAAAGTAAACCTTAATTAATAGGACAAGAAGATATAGGTTTAGAGTTGTGAAGGACAATTTGAGGACAGACACCAGGAAATTTATCTTCTTTATGCAGAGGGTAATCGATGACTGGAACAGGTGGTTGAGGCCAAGACACTGGGACTCATTTTAAAAGCAGCTCGATGGTGTGATTGGAGTTGGTAGGGTGGGTGTTCTGGAGGGATGAGATCAGATGGGCTGAAGTGCCTTATTCATCCAGACCAACCGTGTGGTCTCGAGCTACAGTTGCCTCGTGTGTCAGGAGTTAAATGACGAGAACTTCACAGTGGAACCCTGACTAATGCAGACCTAGTATTTTAAAAAGTTATGTTGTACTTGGATTTTTGTGCACGACGGACAAAAGTTGCCAGTTTGCATATTGATTTTCAACCTATAATCAATCATTCTGGATTAGTGATTGGATAGTAGTTACACTACTTGGTCTCATAAAATCAATCATTGAATTATACAGCACAGAAGGAAACCATTCGGCCCATTGTGTCTGTGATGGCTCTTTGAAAAGAGCTTCCAAATCAATCCCACTCCTCCGCTCTCTCCCCATAGCCCTGCAAACTTGTCCTCCCCAAATAATTATCTACTGCTTTCTTAAAAAAAAACGCCCGGTCCCTCCGCTCAACTGCCTCCGGCCTGCTCCACGTTCTCCGACCCACCCGCCCCACCATTGGCGAAAGAGCCTTCAGCCACTCTGCCCCCAACCTCTGGAATTCCATCCCCAGTCACTCGGCCTCGCCCCCTCCTTAGCCTCCTTCAAGTCCCACCTCAAGACCCTCCTCTTCAACCATGCCATTGGCCACCCCCTTCCCCTCCCCTCCCTTCTCTCCCCCCCCACCCCCGACCCCAGCTCGGGTCTGAAATGCTGTTCTCTATCCAGCACCTTGGGATGTCCTCCCAACGTGAAAGGCGCTATACAAATGTAATCTTGTTGTTGTTGTTAAAAGTTGTTATCGAATAGGCTTCCACCAGCCTTTCAGGCAATGCATTCCAGATCCCAACAACTCGCTGTGTGAAAATGTTTTTCTTTTAACAACTAAAAGGGAGGGGCGGGGGGAGTTGGCTCAACATTTCACCAGAGGAGAGAAGCAAGGGGAGAATGGGGCCCCTGTGCAGAGTAATTGGTGCTAAAGAGCCTGTGCTTATTTGACCACCTATTTGTAGACACATGAAAGGTGCTTTACAAATGTAATTTTGCATTGTATTGTGTTTCAAGATCAGGAAATGTCTAATCTCCAGAAACAATAATAACCCTTGTCTTCAATTCAGCCAATAACACTGGTTGAGAGCACTCTGCAATCGATGGCTGTCGAGTGTAGTGACTGAGTGTCTCTAGGCAAACATATGACATCTCCTCCTCTGTAGAGCCCTTTAGAGCACTCATCTCGCAAGCGAGAGGACCTGGATTCAATTCCCGAGCAGGGCGAAGACTTAGGCCAGTTTCCTTACTCCACTTACTCCTCAGTAAGTAGGAACCCGGTTGTTATTGGCAGATTGCTTTCCGGGGGTAATAATCCCTCCAAAATAAAAATTATAATTTGGTCACTCAATCCACGACAGTTTGTGGGACTCTGTTGTGCACAATTGGCTGCCGTGTTTCTCCCACAAAATACACAGTCAGTACACTATACAGTATACACACTTTATAGGGCCCAAATCCCTGACTGTTCAGCACCTTGGGACATCCTCCAGACGTGAAAGGCATTCTATAAATGGAATTTTGGATTATATTGTATTTAATACAGCACCTATAATGTCAAGAATGTCTCAAAGTGCTTTACAGGGTTTCTGTAAAAGGCAGTGACAGGCAATTTGGACACTGCAATGTCCCAAACACAGCCATGATGTGAATGACCATTTTATCTGGGGGAATGTCAGCCAAAACATTGGAACAGTGAAACTGCCCCCTTTTTTTCCAACAGTGATCTTAAACAGGCACCTGATGGGACAGTGGTTTAATATCTCTTCCAAAGGACATTGTCTCCGACACGACTGCCCTCACCCCAGTCCTGCACTGAATGTCACCCTGGACTGTCCATCCAACACTCCCAACCTGGGCTTGAGCCAACAATCTTCTGACTAAGATGCGAGAGTAATATGAACAGAGCTAGGCTGACACTATATTGATTGGACAGGTTATGTTTACATTGGAAATAACTATAAAAGCAGCACATACAACTCTTATGAATTAAATGAGCTACAAATTCCAGGTTTAGACAGTAATGGATGAGGAAGCAGCACATATTGGGAGGACTTCTCTCACAGGAGCCACAGCATTGTTCAGCCTCCGAATGAAAGTCAATCAACCAGCAGCTGGAGGATGCTCACAGAGAGACAATTAAAATCCCAAACTCAACACTGTGAGTGGGTGTACTATGGGTTTCATAACACAAGCAATTACAGTGCTGCTCCACTGTAATCTAATGTGCAATTAAGTAGTAGGCACTACTGTTTGTGTTTGAAAACAAATTGCTGTAAAAGAGCCAGGTTTATACTTTAGTGCGATTGAAGTAGATGCTCACAGCCCTAGCTTTGGCTTTGGACAATTTGCCTCAGACGAGAGGGGACCTGAAAGAGGTGGTTACAATTATGAAAGGATTCGATAAGACATTAATAAGCTGTTTAAAGTTGTCGGCATTCCAAAACGAGGGAACATAAGCCAGTCAGTAACATCCTACAGGGAGTTGAGGGAAAACTTCTTCAGACACAGAGAGAGGGTGGTGAGAATGTGCTGGAGGCTGTGGTTGAAGCAAATAACATCAATGTACTTAAGAAGGAAACTTGATACATAAATAAGGGAGAAGGGAATAGAGCAGAATAGGAGGTTTCTGTGGAATATAAACACTGGACAAGTTGGCCCAAATGATCTGTTTCCATGCCGAGGTCTGACTGGTGCAGCGCTGGTTCAAAGGTGCTGTTCTTCGGATGAGACATTAAACTGAGGTCGCATCTGCCTGTTCAGGTGGACGTTAAAGATCCCACGGCACTACTTGAAAGATTAGGGGGTTTCTCTCTCCCGGTGTCCTGGCCGGCAATCCCCCAAATAAAATTGATCACTCACTTCATGGCAGTTTGTGGGACATTGCCGTGAGCAAATTGGCTGTCACATTTCAACCACAAAATACACAGTAACACCGCTTCATTGTGAATCCTGTGAAGTGATTTGAGACATTTCAACAATGTGATAAGCTGCTGTATCAAACAGAAAGATTATTGTTATTATTTTCAAGTCTATCAAGACAAGAGACAGACAGAAAGAAGATCCCCATAACTTTATGAAACACAAAATGGCTGAGAGACTGAGATGCTTGTGTTCTACTCACCCTTTCTTTACAGCGCTGAGAGCAGAAGACAGAGCACTTACCAGTTACAGCTCTGCCCTTTGCAGTCCAGTGCGAGCTGAATGAATACAAATCCTCCTGCTTTGTGGCACACAGAAAGCACAGCTCGTGCAAAACTAGAAAAATCCTTGTATTGAAGCTAAGAGGGAACCTGAAGGGTCTGACGTTCCTGTAATACAGCTGATGTAGTGACAGACCAAAGGCTGGCACTCTGCAATCATCTTCTCGAGATGAGACTGCTCCTAGGGTCCCTCAGAAAGCTAATTAATCCCACTGCACAAGCCTTAACCTCCCCAAGCCACAATCCATCCACATTTGCTCAGGCTTTTTTTGAGTCAGAATTTCTATTAAAAATAGAACTTAGTTTAAACAGAGTTTTAAAAAAGACTAATGTAATGCTGCAATCCTTCTGTGATGTACCCACAATCTGGGGCCTCTTTACCGAAAGGCTGATTTAACAAAAGAGCACGAAACTGCCAACGTCTCAGGCTTTTACCTGTGCCTCTCCTCTCTACCCCTTAGTCTCATCTTCTCTACCCTGTGTCAGCCCGGCCCAGTGGTAGCACTCTCGCTTCTCCGCATCTCCGCTCACTCAAAACACAAATCCGGATGCTCGAGCGCAGATGGCAGAAATCCGGCCTCACGATTCACCGCCAGCTGTGGCTCGAGCACCTCCACACCCACTGCCTCTCCTTTCACAGCCACAACTGACTTTTACTCCAAAGTCAGCGTGGAGGCAAACAATAATCCAAAGGCACTATTTTCTACCGTCCATCACCTCCTCCATTCATGCCCTCGAGCCCCCTCTAACCTCACATCAAACGCTGAATGCAAAGAGGCCTAGACTTCTTTGCCTCAAAGACTAAAAACATCCACTTGGCTGCAGCGTCCTCCCCCACCCCATTCCTCTTCCACACCATCTTCTCCCTCACCATGGCTCCTGCCATTTCCCCCTCCTTAAACTCCTTTGCCCCCATTTCTCCCTCCTCCCTCTCAACCACAATCACTTGGATGAAGTTCACCACCTGTTGCCTTGAACCCCTCCCCACCAGTTACTCGTCACTCAACTCCCACTCCTCTCCCCCCTGCTGGCCAACACGGTCAACCAGTCTCTCACCACCCTGAAAAACTGCTGTTATCACTCCCCATCCTCAAAAAACTCACCCTCGATCTCTCTAATTTCTCATGCTACTGTTCCATATTGAACCTACCCTTCCTTGCCAAATGCCTGGAACACATTGTTGCAGGTCAACTTCAGTCAGACCTCTCCCTCCACTCCCTTCTCGAGCCCCTGCAGTCTGGTTTTCACCCTAACTGCCCACAGCACAGAGACAGCGCTTGCCCAAGTCACAAACGATGTCCCGCTCTATCTGTGACCAGGGCTCCCTCTGCTTCCTCGTTCTCCTGGATCTCTCTGCTGCGTTTGACACAGTCAACCATAACATCCTCCTCCACTGCCTCTCTTCCCTCATCCGCCTTAATGGGACGCACTCACATGGTTCGAGTCCTACTTAACCAACTGCCTCTACTTCATCTCGCAAATGGTTTCTCCTCTCACCCCCACCCGGTCACCTGTGGGGTACCCCAGGAAGTTTACACTCATCCAGGCCCCAAGGCTCCATCTTTGGCCTCTTCTTTTCCTTATCTCCATGCTCCGGTAAACTTCACGTTTGCGGGTGACACACAAATCTACTTTGCCTCCTCCAGCACCAGCTCCAGGTCCCACCGATGTTCATCAGCTTGTCTGGCAGACATCAGGGCCTGGATGAACTTCCTGCAACTGAATGTGGACAAGACAGAAGCCATACTCCTTGGCTCCTGTCAATGTCTTCACTCCTGCAGATCTGAACTCCTCAACCTCCCTGGGCTCCTCCTCACACTCACCAAACCAGTGCACAATCTAGGCTTCCAGTTAGACCCCAGTTGTCCTTCCTCCCCCATATCCGGTACCTGACCAGGACCGTCTTCCTGCACCTCTGCCATATTGCCCGACTCTGACCGTATCTTACAGCAAATGTAGCTGAAACCCTTATGCATGCGTTTGTCACCTCCCACCTGGAATATTCAAACACTTTCCTCGCCGGTCTCCCCAGCTCCACCATTCACAAGATCAGCTCCTTCAGACTCTGTCACCCACAGACTGACCCAAACCAAACTCCGTACCCACATCTCACCAGTTCTGGCCCAGGCTCCACTGGCTCCTCATCACTGAATAGATAGACTTTAAGATCCTCATTCTAGTGTTCAAATCCCTTCATTCCTGGAATCTCCCTCCCTCTCCAACCTCCTCACTACCCAGTCTACCACCCGGTGCCTTCGCTCGACTGGCACCGGCCTCGCACCCTCCGCCACACCATCGGAGGTCGCGTCTTCAGCCACTACGCCCCGAAGCTCTGGAACACTCTCCCTGAATCCCTCCGCCTTGCCCCCTCTCCCCCCTTTTTCAAATCTCACCTAAAACCTTGCTCTTCAACCGTGCTTACAGCCATTCCACCCCCTCCCCCTCAGCTCGGAGTCAGGCTCCACTACTGTTAAGCGCTCTGAGATGCTACCCTGCATGGTGGACGCTATATAAGTGCAAATTGCTGTTGTTGTTCTTAGTCTAAAGCTTGTGGGTTGAAGCCCCATATCGGGATTTGGAATCACATAGTCTAAGATTATGCTCCAATGCAGTGCTGGGAGGTGTTGCATTGATGGAGGTGCTGTCCTTCAGATGAGACCTTAAATCGAGGTCCCACCTGTCTGTTCAGATGGACATTAAAAATCCTGTGGTGCTATTCAAAAAGTGAAGCAAGTTTCTCTCTCCCAGTGTCCTGGCCAACAATCCCCAAATAAAATTGGTCGCTCACTCCATGACTGTTTGTGGGACACTGGTGTGCACAATTGCCTGCCACATTTTACCCACAAATCACACAATCAATTTACTTTACAGGGTATCCTGTGAAGCATTTGGAGACGTCTCGATGATGTGATAAGGCACTGTATCAAATGTATTATTATTACCCCTTAATCTCATACCCTCTCTATCCCTCCGTCTCACCTCTTCTCTACCTCTCTGTCATAGATTCATAGATTTCATAGAATGTTACGGCACAGGAGGCCATTCGGCCCATCGAGTCTGTGCGGCTCTTTGACAGAGCGTCACTTTCACTAACCCCAGTAACCAGCTTTCTCCCCATAACCCTGCAAACCCGTCTTCCCCAAAAACCTATCCAGTTCTCTCTTAAAATCGAATCGGACTTCACTACCCTTTCAGGCAGATCATTCCAAATTAATTCCAAATTCAAAGTCCCACGCCCCCTCTCAGTCTTTAAACCCCACCTGAAAATTAACCCCTTTGACTGCGCTTCTGGTCACCTCCCGCTCCCTCACTTAGTATCTGACACAGTTTGTGAAGTTCCGAGGTAATCCTGCATAAAAAGTCAAATAGTTTCTGTCGTGGATGTTTGCCGATTTGTGTTTGTGCAAAGAATTAAAGATTGGTGGCCGAGTTTTCAGCCATTCTGCTCCTGCATCTCCAGAATAATATCAAGTGATCTTTACCATCTACCTATACAACCAGATCTCAGCTGACCATCGGAGGTGAATGATGATGCCTCCGTCAATGCAGTGAGACAATGCAACCCAAATCTACACTGGAGTCACAGCCTAGACCGTGAGCTCAAAGTTCAGGTGAGGAACTTGCACCCAAAACCTGATTCAGAAATGAGAGTGTAACAGAGTGAGCCAAGCTCTTTAAGATGGTGTCTTGTTAGATCTTTGTCCTGAAATCAGAGGGTGTGGGATGTAGTCCCTGGCATTTTCTTGGCCTGTAGATAGAGCGAATGTGAAAGGTCAAATCTCCTTTGCTTGTTGCATGCTTCCTCACCTCCTTCCATAATAATAATTCTTCTTACATTGGATACAATGCCTTTCATGTCAGGAGGGCATGTCAACTCGCCTCACATGATATACTGTATTTCGTGGGCAAATGCTCAGCCAGTTTGTGCACAACAATATAGTCAACACAGTCACGAATAAACACTTTTATTTGGGGGATTGTTGGTCAGGACTCCGGAGAGAGAAAGTCCCTTCAAGTATTTTCCATTCAGTTATCTCCGATAGGAAATCCACTGGTTTGCTTGGTGCTGTACTAGGATTGTTATAGAGGCACAGTCTCCCAATAGTCTGCACAGAGATAAAATAAATTATTTATCTTTTCCCAGCAACATTGGAGCATTTATGGGTTCCCGAGTGTACAATAACCAAGAACTGCCTGTAATTTCAGTTTATTTCAAGTTTGTATGGCGATTTTCTTTTACATGTTGGGTCTGTGGGAGGTGGGCAGAGATAGACAACTCCAGGCAGTCACAGTCACAGGCTCTGGCAGATCAGTTGTCCTAAAAGCTGCCTCAATCACCCAAGAAAAGGAAATAAACAAAAGAAGGAATTTAATAAATGCTGATGGACTGGCTTTTAATTTATTGTGAGGATATGAAAAGCTGAAAGAACTGGAACACCTGACAACCTGGAAAAGAGGTGAAATTATCAAACAAAGCACAAAATATTGCAGGTGCTGGAAATCTGAAATAAAAACCGAAGTGGCTGGGAACACTCAGCAGGTCAGGCAGCGTCTGTGGAGAAAGGAAAGTGAGTCAGTGTTTTGGGTCCTCGACCTTTTGTCAGAACTAGGCATGGGGCTATGTTGGGAGAGAGAGGCTTTTAAGGGATAACAGAGAGGGAGGAGGCAGGGCAAGGAAGACAAAGGAGAAAATGGAGTAGAGGGTAGGGGATGATGGGTTAAATAAGTGTTAATGATGCAGAACAAAGGGGGGAAATTGCAACAAAACAGGCAGAACAGAGAGAGAAAAGATATGTTTGGGACCCAGATGATGTGGTAATGGTCACGGAAGAGGGGGAGGGGGAAGATGAGCTGTTCTGGTTGTTGAAATTGTTTAAATCAATATTGAGGCCTTGAGGCTGTAAGATCCCGAGCAGAGAAATCAGATGCTGTTTCTCGAGCTTGCGCTGTGGCTCATTGGAACAATTTAGGAGACTGTGGAGGGAGTGGTCAGAGTGCGAGTGGGAGGGAGAGTTAAAATGGCAAGAAACCGGAAGCTCAGCGTTCTGCTTGTGGACAGAACGGAGGAGTTCGGCAAATCTGTCACCCAATCTACGTTTGGTCTCCCCAATGTAGAGGAGACCACATCGTGAGCAGCGAATGCAGTAAACTACATTGGTGGTAGTTCACTGTCTCACTTGAAATCTGTGTTTGGAGCCCTGGACAGTGCTATGGGAGGAGGTGAAAGGGCAGGCATTACATCTCCAGCGCTGGCATGGGAAGGTGCCCATGGAAGAAGAGCAAGTGTTGGTGGTGATGGAAGAATGAACCATGGAGTCACGGAGGGAACGGTCCCTTCAGAATGCTGAGAGGGGAAAGAAGGGGAAGATATGTTTAGTGGTTGGATCACAAAGTTATCAGTTCTCCTAACAGGCTTGTTTCAGTGTGTGACATATTGACTTGTTATACTCATTCAGAGATTTACAGATAGTACAGCAAATAATTCTTTTTGGTCAGGCGAGTGTCTGACACATGTGGAAACCCATCACCATGCTTAAGTGTATCCAAACCGAGCTGAGATTTTCATGCATCCCAACTACACGTGGAAATATCAAAATGCCACTGATATTATTGTCTGGCATGCTTTCCTGCTGCTTGTGCAGCTAGGACCATTCTACTTTTAGGGCTTTGGCTGCAGGATTAACAGAAGCTGAGTGGGAGGATTCCCTGCCCCCAGTGACTGGTCTCCCCTTCCAGGTCCTGCCAATGAGCTGTCATCAGCTGTGCCCTGGAGTACAGCGGACCTGCCTGACTCGGGAACTGCTCAGAAGCAAACCATTCAGCCTATCTACTCTGGCTGGTGTTTGCACTCCACATGAGTGCACATCCTAGATCTCCACTGGCTCCCCATCCCCCAGAGGATTGATTTCAAGATCCTCATCCTCACCTACAAGGCCATTCACGGCCTTGCTCCCTCCTACCTCTCCAACCTACTATCCCCCTACCTACCTGCCCGTACCCTCCGTTCCTCTGGCTCCGGTCTGCTCCACGTCCCCCGCCCCAACCGCCCTACTATCGGTGGTCGGGCCTTCAGCCTCTCAGCCCCGAGGCTCTGGAACTCCATCCCCCAGTGCCTTCGCCTTGCTTCCTCCCTTTCCTCCTTCAAGGCCGGTCTCAAAACCTTTCTCTTTGACCGTGCCTTCAGCTCCCCTCTCGACTCTCTTCCTCCTCCTCGCTCCCTCCCTTCCCTCCCCTCACCCTGACCATTTCCCCCTCCTCTCTCCCTCCCTTCCCTCCCCTCACCCTGACCATTTCCCCCCTGCTCGGGTCATGACCCAACTGTGCAGCGCCTTGGGACGTCCTCCTGACGTGAAAGGCGCTCTATAAATGGAATCTTGTTGTTGTTGTTATCCCAAGTCCCCTATCCTGGCCTTTTCCCCATTTCCCTCAACTTTATTCTTGCTTAACCATGTGTCCAGTCCGGTTTGGAATATGCACGTGGCTGCCACCTCAACAACTAACTGTGACATGGAATTCCATGCTCCCATCGCTCTCTGTGTGGAAAAAGTTCCTGCTGATCTCCGTTCTGGACCTTTGGGTTCTGATTGTAAAACTCCGCTCTCTAGTTGTTGACCTCCTGACTATGGGAACCATCTCCCCCTGTCCTCCCTGTTCAAGCCTCCCTTCTTCATCTTATACACCTTGATCAGCCTTCTGAGCTCTGAAGAAAAAAGATACACACCCACATACACACACACTCCCACACACACAAACTCTCACATACATACACACACAGGCACTCCCCCCGCTCCCCACACACACACACACACCCCTGCCCCACATTGGCCCGACAAGTTAATGAGCTGCACTCTCTCCCCAGTCAGTGCTGGCTCAGGGAGGTGTAAATTATATCTGGTTGAATTTATTGAAATGTTGGTGCAGTAAATGTTAGCAAACGACTTTATCCAAATGTATATTACTCCTGAAAACACCGCCATAAAACCTGGCGCTGGAATTGGAAATCTCCTAGCAAGGAGGAATATAAATGTTACAGAAATAATATCTGCTACATGAGGGATGAGTATTTGCTGTTCAGTTCTCAGCAGCCATTCCTCATGCTATTGTCCCTGATTCATATTTACTGCACATCACTGAGGAACTCACCGGAGACAGGCCAGAGATACAGCTCTGTGCGACTGTGTTGTATTGAAGCCAAAGCTCCTGGTTGAAACCTGTTATAATCTGGGGGTCTATAAAATGCCACCAGTGGTATAACAGGACTCGATCGCTGAGCGTCACGTCCCCCCACACAGCGTCTGCACACAGCTAGCTCGCTTCAAAATGCCGGACGATTTATCGTAAGCTAAAGAATAGCCAAGTGATCAGGTCATCACCTGGCAGTAAGTACAGCACGTTTGACATTAATAATAATAATACAGTACTTTCATTTGACATAGCACCTTTGAAACGTCTCAAACCGCTTCACAGGATTATACTGTAAACTCTAGTGACTGCGTATTTTGTGAGCAAAATGTAACAGCTATGTGTGCACAGCAGTGTCCCACAAATAGCCATGGAGTGAGTGACCAAATTCATTTGGAGGATTGTTGGCCAGGACACCAGGAGAAACTCCCTTCTCTTTTCGAATAGTGCCATGGGCTTTGTTTGATATCTCATGCGAAGGACAATGCAACGTATCATTAGCACCTCACTGGAGTGTCAGCTTAGACTATGTGATTCCAAGTTCCGACGTGGGGCTTGAACCCACACGCTTCTGACTTAGTGCTACCATTGTGCCAAGCTGACACACGATGTGGAGTCCTGTAGCTCAGTGGTTACAGCACTCACATTGCAAGTGAGAGGACCTGGGTTCGATTCCAGGCAGGGCAAAAGGTTGGGCAAGTTTCCTTACTCCACAAGCCTCTATTTAACAAGCAGTAAGTAGGAACCCAGTTGTTAGTCGATTGGAGGATCACTTTTCTGGCGGTAATAATCCCTTAAAAAAAACAATTGGTCACTCAATCCACAACTGTTTGTGGGCAATTGGCTGCCATATATTCTGTAAAACGTTTTGAGACGTCTCGAAGACGTGATAAGGGGTAATGTCCCCCAGCACCAGTCAATGGTGGGGTCCAGCCTCACAGAATTTTCCAGGCTAGTACCAAACCTACAGCAACAACAACTTGCATTTATATAGCACCTTTCGCATAGGATATTGTCTTGGAGCGCTGTACAATGATGGAATCATTTGCCGAGTAAGGGAGCAGGGGACTCAGGTGGTGCCCATCGACATGGTTAAAGAGGTTACAGTAATTATATATTAAAGGTTTTAAGGCAGGATTTAAAAAGACATAGCGAGACAGAGGGGTAGAGGGAGGGTGTTTCGGAGGTTAGAGGTGCAGTGAATGAGCTCTTTGTTACGGTTAGCACAGGAACACCCAGATCACAATCTCACAGGACGGGAAGCATCATTTCCACGAGCAGAGTAAACAAGAAGAGGAGGCAACGTTTCAGAAATCCGAAGCTGACGCTTTGCTCTGCTCTAAAACAAACAAATCTGAAATGCTTTAAACATCTGAAATCTTCTTGTGGATGTTAATCACATTTCATTAACAACAACAGATTGTATTTACACAGCGCCTTTCATGTTGGGAGGATGTTCCAAGGTGCTGGACAGTCAAGAGTTTGCACCCGAACTGGGGTTTGGAATCAAGAGGGACTGAGAGATTAAATCACATACATGGACGAATCTAGGTTTCAAAGCCACACAAAGAGCACACAGATGACTATTCTTTATTCCTTATCTTGATAGAAACACATTTCCCCGATGATCGTCTTTGTGAAATGATCTCATAAACATCTGCTGCGAAGCTGGTCTGGAATTATAACTGCCACAGTCTCTCAAGCTGCTCAGTCTCTGCCCCACCATCAGCTTCTCCAGGTAAACATCTCCTTGGCTCCTCAGCCACTGATTGATGGAGATCACCAACTATAAATATTACTTTCAACAAGACTTTGTTCATTTCCAGTGGTTTTCACCCAAATTGTAAATATTCAGCTGATAAGACGCAAGTTCCACTTTCTAGGTTAGACACAAAGGAGTCTGTCCCCTAAAGCTGGCTGTCAATCAGTGGCCTCTCGAGCCAGACCTGTCAATCACAGTCCTATCTTCCCCAGATCATTGAGGGAAGAGTGGGACGAGATGCCTATTTAATCTTGTGAGTCAGGAGAAGTCTGGCACAGAGGAAACCCATCACCAGGCTTAAAGAGTATCCAAAAGGAGGCTGAGTATGCCACCTGCACCTGGAATTTGTGGAGTCCTGTAGTTCAGTGGTTAGAGCACTCGCCTCGCAAGCAAAGGGACTTGCTTAGGATTCCTGGGCAGGGCAAAACCTAAGGCAAGTTTCCTTAATCCACACGCCTTTGTTTACCTAGCAGTAAGTAGGAACCCAGCTGTTAGTCGATTGGTGGATTGCTTTTCCGGGGGTAACAATCCCTCAAAAAAAATGTGGTCACTCGATCCACGACTGTTTGTGGGACACTGTTGTGTACAATTGGCTGCTGCATTTTTCCCACAAATATACAGTCAATTCACTTTACAGTGTGTTCTGTGAAGCGCTTTGGGACGTCCTCCCGACGTGAAAAGCGCTATATCAAATGCAAGGATTATTATTATTATTATATTCTGTGAAGCACTTTGAGAAGTTTCAATGACATGATAAGGTGCTAAACAAAATGCAAGGATTATAAGAACATAAGAATCAGGAGCAGGCCATTCGGCCCCTCGAGCCTGCCCCGCCATTCGATAAGATCATGGCTGATCTTCAGACCTAACTCTAATTACCTGCCCGATCCCCTAATCCCTCTGTTTTTTTAAAAATCCTCGAGCAGAGAGCCCAGAGTGACCTACGACCGGAGTGAGTCGAGGCCAGAGTGAGAAGGAATTGGGTGAGAGTGGGAATGAGGTGCAGAGGGGGAAGTATATCTTCTAAACGACAATAATATAGGGATAAACAGAGTGAGAGAATGGCCTGGCAGGTGATGTGTGAGGAATGTGGTATGTGGGAGTTGATGGAGGGCAACCTGAGCCCGGGCGACTTCATCTGCAGCAAATGTCTGCAACTGAGGAAGCTCCAGCTTAGAATAGCTGAGCTGGATCTCAGGTGGAGACACTGCGCAGTATTAGAGATGGGGAGAGCTTCCTGGACAGTTTCATCCCGGAGCCAGAAACTCCCCCGAGTCCCAGGGATCATTCCGTTACCAGCCACGGACAGGACTGGGTGACGGTCAGACAGGTGCGTAAGGGGACCCGAAAGAGAGGGGCAGAGGAACCCCAGGCGTTAACCTTGTCCAAAAGGTATGAAATACTTGCAACCTGTGTGGACAAGGAAGTCTGTGAGGAAGATGGGCAAACTTACCCCAACACCTCTATACAGGAGGCCACACTGGGAATAGTCAGAAGGAATATAGTGGTAATTGGGGATGAGACAGTCAGGAAGACTGACGCACTTTTCTGCAGCCGTAGCAGGGAGCCAAGATGACTCTGTTGCCTTCCTGGGGCCAGGGCGAAGAACGTCACCTCTGGGCTGGAGACAAATTTGAAGCAGGAGGGAGTGGATCCAATAGTTGTGATTCACATAGGGACCAATGATGTAGGTAGGACAGGTATGGACGAGTTAAGGAGCAAGTTCTGGGAATTGGGAGTAAGCTAAAGAGTAGAATTTCGAAGGTATTAATATTGGGATTATTACCTGAGCCGGGGGCAAATTGGTACAGGCAAAAAAAATTAAAGATCTGAATACCTGGCTAAAAGAATGGTGCGGAGGACAGGGGTTTCACTTTATAGGCCACTGGCACCAGAATTGGGGGAGACAGGAGCTATTCCAAAGGAATGGACTCCACATAAACAGGGCTGGGACAAATGTCCTGGCAACACAAATAAATAAGGAGTTAGACAGGGCTTTAAACTACTAAGGGGGGTGGGGGGGGTGTAAATCCAATCACATGTAATCGTCACAATTAAAATTAGGACCGATGGAAGTGGGAGAGCAGATTAACGAGGGAGATGAGCAAAGTGTGTCAAGCGGGGAAAGGAAGCCCAGGGATAGGGTATTGGTGAATAGGATTAATAGCTCAAAGTCAGAATTAAAGGCGCTATATCTGAATGCGCAAAGCATTCGAAACAAGAGAGATGAACTAACTGCACAAATAGAAACAAACGGATATGATCTGGTAGCCATCACCGAGACATGGTTACAGGGAGATCAAGGGTGGGAGCTAAATATTCCAGGGTACGTGGTGTATAGGAAAGATAGGCAATGTGGTAAACGAGGAGGGGGAGTGGCCCTGCTAATAAAGGATGGGATAAAAACAGTAGAGAGGAAAGATTTTAAATCAGAAAAGCAGGAAGTAGAGTCAGTATGGGTAGAGGTACGTAACAACAAGGGGCAGAAAACTCTAGTGGGAGTAGTTTATAGACCCCCGAACAGCAGTCACAGTATCTCTCAAGGTATAAATCAGGAAATTAGCAGAGCATATAGTAAAGCAAAATCATTAATTGTGGGTGATTTTAATCTGCACATAGACTGGGACAACCAAATTGAGAAAAGTAAGATAGAGGAAGAGTTTATAGAATGTATTAGGGATAATTATCTGGATCAGTTTGCCAAGGAGCCAACCAGGGAACAGGCCATATTAGACTTTGTTTTGTGCAATGAAGCAGAGCTGATCAGCAATCTGGAAATTAAGGCTCCTCGAGGACAAAGTGATCATAATATGATGGAATTTAGCATTAAGTTAGAGAGAGAAATAGTTAAGTCCGAAGCAAAGGTTCTAAATTTAAGTAGAGCAACTTTGCTGGTAATGAGAGAGGATTTGGCCAAAATAAACTGGGAAATTAGACTTAAGGATTTGACAGTAGACCAGCAATGGCAGATGTTTAAGGAGATAGTGCAAAATTCCCAGCGAGCACGTATTCCTTTGAGGAATAAGAATGCCACGGGAAAGGTGGCCCAACCGTGGCTCACTGGAGCAGTTAGGGAAAGTATAAAGTTAAAGGAAGAAGCCTATAAAACAGCTAAGATGAGTAGTAAACCCGAGGATTGGGAGAACTTTAGGGATCAACAAAGGAGAACCAAAAAAGTGATTAAGAGGGAGAAAATGGAATATGAGGCCAAACTAGCGAAGAACATAAAGACAGACTGCAAGAGTTTTTACAAATATATAAAGAGGAAGAGGCTGTCAAAGGTAAATGTGGGTCCGTTACAGGCAGAGACGGGGGGAATTATAGTAGGGGACAACACATGGCAGAGTCGTTAAACAAGTACTTTGCTACTGTCTTCACTTTAGAAGACACTGAAAACCTACCAAGAATAGAGGGGAACCAAGAAGACAATGTTAGCGAGCAACTTGGGGAATTAATATTAGTAAAGAAATGGTTTTAGGTAAATTGTCAGGTCTTAAAACTGATAAATCTCCTGGACCTGATGGCCTACATCCTAGGGTTTTAAAAGAGGTGGCTACTGAGATAGTGGATGGCTTGTCTTTGATCTTCCAAAATTCTCTGGATTCTGAAACAGTTCCCATTGATTGGAAGATTGCAAACGTGACACCACTGTTTAAGAAGGGTGGGAGAGAAAAGATGGGGAACTATAGACCAGTTAGGGAAGTGGTAGGGAAAATTCTTCAGTCCTTAATTAAAGATGTCACTATGGGATTCCTGGAAGACCATAACAAGATTAGGCAGAGTCAGCATGGCTTTACAAAAGGGAAGTCATGCTTAACTAATCTTTTAGAGTTTTTTGAAGATGTATCTGCAGGTTAGATAGGGGGGAACCAGTAGATGTAGTATATTTAGATTTTAAAAAGGCATTTGACAAAGTGCCACACAAAAGGCTATTGCACAAGGTTAAGGCCCACGGGATTAATGGGAACATATTAGCATGGATTGAAGAGTGGCTAACGGGTAGAAAACAGAGAGTAGGGATAAACGGGTCATTCTCGAATTGGCAGGATGTGACTAGTGGAGTGCCACAAGGATCAGTGCTGGGCCTCAGCTATTTACAATAATGATCTAGATGAGGACATTGAATGTAACGTATCTAAATTCGCAGAATAACACTAAACTCGGTGGGAGAGTAAGCTCTGAGGATGATGCAAAAAGATTGGAACGGGATATAGATAGGCTCGGGGAGTAGGCGAGTAGGTGGCAGATGGAATTTAATGTGGGGAAGTGTGAAGTTATTCACCAAGGTCAAAAAAATAGAAAAACAGATTATTTTCTAGAGGGGGAGAGATTAGATAGTGTTAGTGTGCAGAGAGATTTGGGTGTCCGTGTGCACCAGTCTCAAAAAGTTAGTTTGCAGGTGCAGCAGCAACTAAGAAGGCGAACGGCAGTTAGCGTTCATTGCAAAAGGTTTAGAGTACAAGAGTAGGGAAGTCTTGCTGCAACTGTATAGGGCTTTGGTGAGACCGCACCGAGAGTATTGTGTGCAGTTTTGATCTCCTTATTTAAAAAAGGACATACTTGCCCTCGAGGGGGTGCAGCGTAGGTTCACTCGGTTAGTTCCTGGGATGAGGGGACTGACCTATGAGGAGAGGCTGAATAAACTGGGGCTGTATTCTCTAGAGTACAGAATAATTAGGGGGGATCTTATTGAAACATATAAGATTCTTAAAGGGCTGATAAAATAGACTTTACAAAGTAGAGGGACTGTTTCCCCCGGTAGGAGAATCTATAACCAGGGGTCACAGTCTTAAAATTAAGGTTCAGGCTTTTAGAACAGAGTTGAGGAAACATTTCTTCAACAACAACAACAAGATTACATTTATAGAGCGCCTTTCATGTCGGGAGGACGTCCCAAGGCGCTGTACAGTTGGGTCAGCACCCGAGCAGGGGGGAAATGGTCAGGGGGAGGGAAGGGAGGGAGCGAGGAGGGGGTAGAGAGTCGAGAGGGGAGCTGAAGGCTCGGTCAAAGAGAAAGGTCTTGACCTATAATGGTGACCGTGAGCAGTGTAACGTCTGTCCCACACAACACCCACTGTTAATCAATCAGTGACACAGCTGTCAATCAGCATGAAGTTTCTCCTCAAATGCTGATTGTGTTGATCACATTGCAGACTGGCTCAGAACAGCTGGGATCGTTCACACCTTGCCCACACTCTGTCTCTTTTGTCCTATTAATGCCGTTTAACCTGGGTTTCACCCCTTTTCTGACTGTGTGTTGATCTGACATAAATGTGCTTTATTGTGACCTGTGGTAGAGGGATACCGATCACTGAGCTATCAGGCAGTGATTCAATCCAGGTTTTCTGATTTCATAAAGTGTGAGAATGCTTTGTGAATCCCCAAATTGAATTATAGCCTTAAACTTCTTTCTTCATTAAATGTCGTCAAAAATAAACTAAAGCAGTTATGGACATTTTCTTCTCATTTTTGTGCTCAGGGCACATGAGGGCTGCACAGTATGAGTGTGGTGGGGAAGCTAAGGGCAAGGTGGCTGTCAGGAATGTCATAACACATCCCCTTACAGCACACTGTGATGTGACAGCTATAGGGACGGTGTTAAACATTCCAGATGAGAAAACAAGAAGGGAGTTTCTCTCGGTGTCCTGGCTGACAATTTCCCTGATAAATTTGGTCAGCCATTCACTTCATGGCTGTTTGTGGGACATTCTACACAAATTGGCTGCAGTGAAATCTCTTCTATTTTTTGAATCTAAGATTTTTAATATCTACCTGAACCAGCCTTAGTTGGCACAGGATGGTGTCAGGAATGAGGGACTTGAGTTATCAGGAGAAATAGAGAAGTGAGGATTATTCTCCTTGGAGCAGAGAAGGTTAAGAGGAGACGTAATAGAAGTTTTCAAAATGATGAGGGGATTCGATAGGGTGAACAGGAGAAACTATTCCCACTGGCGGGTGGGTCGGTAACCCCAGGACACCGATTTAAAATAGTTGTTAAAAGAAACAGAGGGGAGGGGAGGAGAAATGTTTTCACACAGTGAGTTGTTGGTATCTGGAATGCATTGCCTGAAAGGCTGGTGAGAACCGATTCGATAACAACTTTTAAGAGAGAAGTAGATAATTATTTGGGGACGACAAGTTTGCAGAACTATGGGGAGAGAGCGGATTGATTTGGAAAAGCTCTTTTCAAAGAGCCGACACAGACACGATGGGCTGAATGGCCTCCTTCTGTGCTGTATAATTCTATGGTTCTATGATTCTGGAGTCCTGTAGCTCAGTGGTTAGAGCACTTCGCTTTGCAAGCGAGATACCTGGGTTCGGTTCCCGGCTGGTCAGGGCGAAACCTTGGGCAAGTTTCCTTACCCCGCACGCCTGATAATAATCCCTCAAGAAAAAAAAGTGATAAATTGTTCACTCAATCCACGCACAATTGGCTACCGCGTTTCGCCCACAAATATACAGTCAATTCACTTTACAGTTTTTTTCTGTGAAGCGCTTTGAGACGTCAAGAAGACGTGAAAAGTACTATATCAAATGCAAGGATTATTATTATTATTGTTTAATGTCTCATGAAGAACAGTGTTCTGACAATGCAGCACTCCCCAGAACTGCACTGAAAAGTCGGCCTAGACTATAAACTCAAAGTCAGGGTTTCAACCGATAACTTCCTGACTCGTGTTACTGGCTCAGCCAAACAATTAGAGGAAATGGTTAATTTAACTCATTATTATTTGTGTTGAAGCTTTGAAAACACCTTTATTTTGAAAAACACTGTGATTTGTTCCCACCATCTGGTAGGTGCTGGAAAGAATTCCAGTGATAAGTTTGACTGCAAAATTGAGAGCGAGGGGAAAAAGAGAGGTGTTCACATAGGTATGAATATTCAGCTTCCAGCCAGTCACTCTTCCAAGCTTCCTTTCCACAATTATATAATCAGCAATTCACAATTTAAAGCCATAAATATTTCAAAACTAGCGCAAGGAACAAGTTATGTGAAAATGAAAGGGAGTTTAAAGTTAATTATATATCATGGGTTGTATTTGAGAAAAATGATGGCGAGATTCTTGCCATAAAATATAATAAAACAGGTTAGTACTTTACACGTTTCACATTCTAGCCTGGTTCTACTCCAGCGCTTATGAATTATGATTTTCTTTATGAGGTTTTATGGGGCAGGAAGGGTCCTGCAGGCATTTGCAGCTCTCTCCGCATGATTCGGCAACAAAAGAAATAAAGCGATCGCCATTTGCTTATGTAAATGACCGAGCTTTGGAAGCCGGTGTTTACTCCACAGCTCAACTGGGGAGAGCAATATTGATTACACTGGGAGGTGAGTGGCGCTGAGCCACACCGCAGGATGTGATTGCTCTCCCTACTCACCCTCCTCCAGCCCCAGCCCAGCCCTGTGCCCAGGGTAACATTCACATACAGCCACAACAACAACTTGCATTGTACAGTGCACTTTACATGGGGTTAGCCTGGAATGTTACCCTGGGGTAACCGTCACCTACTCAGTGTGTAACCATTTCCTGCTGCCTTTGTGTTGACTCCCCCCGTCCCGCCACCCATCCCCCCACTTTCCCACTTATAAATCTCTTGAATGAGCCCAAAACCCAAACCATCAGTTGTTAGACAGCTTGAACTGCTCCCTTCATATTCAAGATTAAATTGCAGATTCAGAAATGCGTCCCTGGCAGATACTACTGACAGAATGTGTGCTCTGGAAAATCACAAGGAGCTTTTTCTGGGTATATTTATAATAATAAATAATAATAATAATCCTTGCATTTGCATTTTCATGTCCTCTAGACATTTCAAAGCGCTTCACAGAATATACTGTAAAGTGAATTGATCGTATATTTGTGGGCGAAACGAGGCAGCCAATTGTGCACAGCAGTGTCCTGGGAATCGAACCCAGGTCTCTCATTTGCGAGGCGAGAGCTCTAACCACTGAGCTACAGGACTCCACAACTATTTAAAATTATTTACCCTCCAGTGTAAAAGGCAGCTTTCACATTAGACTTTTTCCATTTAAGTAGAGGGAGAGCACTGCTGTGTTGGTGCCGTCCTTCGTGTGAAACATTAAACTGAGGCCCTAAACAACAACAAGATTACATTTGTATAGTGCCTTTCACTTCGGGAGGACGTCCCATTAAACGGTTAAAACCATTCCTGTTCAGATGAATGTTAAAGATCGTGTGGAGTTTCTAAAAAAAGAGAAGGGAGTTTCTCTTTCCCGTTGTCCTGGTCAACAATCCCCCAGATAAAACTGCTCACTGACTTCATGGCTGTTTGTTGGCCGTTGCTGTGTGTACACTGACTAACTTTTGCACATTTTATTTAATTCATTTTTTTACAAAAATAAGATAACACGGAACTAGAAAAACACCGTTTAATCTGTGAAAATCTTCTGTTTCCATCCCATCTTGGATACAGTTCATCTACCGAGTACCAGCACCCGCATATAATAATAATAATAACCCTTGCATTTGATTAAGTGCCTTATCACGTCCTTCAGACGTCTCAAAGCGCTTCACAGAATATATCGTATAGTGTATTTTGTGGGCGAAATGCAGCAGCCAATTGTGCACAGAAGTGTCCCACAAACAGTCGTGGATTGGAATTTTTCTTGCAGAGGGTTTTTGTGAAAGATCCTGACACTGTCGCTGAAGTGCCAACACATATACACATACACTTGTGCCTTGTGTTCGGCATTCACTCTCCCGATGGGGGGAGTGGGGGGGGGCGGGAGGGTGGTTGAGCAGTGTTCTACACACACAACAAAATCATATCACAGTGAGTATGCCAGTGCTGTGAAAGAGTCTGTAGCAAACTCACTTCTATGATACCATTCAAATAGTCCATTAAAAAAGTACTGTCCAGTCACTGAACAGCCCACTCACATTTGGTTCCGACTCCCCCCCATTGGTGGCCGAGCCTTCAGCTACGGTGCCCCCCGTCCTCTCTCTCTCTCTCTCTCTCTCTCAACTCTCCGTATCGCACCTGTGTCTGTCTTCAAACGTTGCCTCAAAGACCGTGCCTTGCTCCTCCCCCCTGGCTCAGGGGCCGCTGTCCTGTCACTGTGAAGGGCTTGGTGACATTGCTCTGCGTGACACGGGCTGTTATAAACGCCCGCTGTCCTGCTGTACCCTGTCACCCACAGCTTTTATTTGTTATATTTAAGAGCTTGCTGGGAAAATGTTTGTCTTTGAGCTGAACCGTCAGTTCCTTGGGAGTGCGCAGAGTGCGCTGATACAGCCTCCAGCTAAACGTGTTGAGTGAGGACACTGTACAAGCTGGCGACTGTAACAGGCAGCATATTGCAGGGCAATTGCAGGACATAAGCACAGCCTGAAGCTGGAGCAGCAGACAAGAACACTGCCTGTGATGGACACTTACACGATGCTCAGTGAGAGATGAATGGAATCCCTCCTACACCTGGAGTGTGGCTTCAGCAGCCAAATGGTTTCCCCTGAGCACATGGGTCCATCCCTCTCACACAAGCACATAACACAGGACATGTCAATGTCTCCCCAACCACAAGCAAGAGAAAGAGAGGATCACAATGCGATTACACTGCACACGTGTCAAACGTCTACACGTGTATTACATGTTGTCAGGTTTCCTTTTGCAGCGACAGACTAATTCAGAATAATCCAGTCAGTATTATTTGGGGCAATGAAATGTGACAATATTCAAGCATAAATGAAACCGGGATTGCTAATTTATACATAATAATCATAATAATCCTTGTATTTGAAACTCATCACCACGCTGAAGAGTATCCACCAGACTGAGAGTGACATGGATGTTTGCCACCTGCACATGGAAACATCCCTGCCTTAGTAATGAAAAACACTCTCTCTCTCGCTCTCTCTCTCCCCTGCTTACCTAATTCCAGAGAGTTGTCGAGAACCAAGACTTGGGGGGACCCCAGAGTGTGCATTGGGGGGAGGGGTAACTACTGGAGTTTAACCAATTAAACCTGCACAGCTTACTATTGAGAGCATTGCGTGGGGATGTGGGGGACCCTTGCTATGGTGCGGACTGTGGTTGGAGAGCACGCTATGTGCTCTCGCAGTGTAAAGAGCAAAAAGAGGGAGGAACAGCTGTTCTCTCGCCTTCACAAAGCACTTTGCTCGCAACAAGCTGTCCAGCGCCTGATTTCTGCCAGGAAAATCACACAAACACTGGTTTTATCTGAAGCATTTATTGCCGTGCACACTGCAACTACATTTACTGACAGCATATAAACTCAGACTGCCAGCTGCTAGTGGCAGTCTATAACTAAACAGAAGGAACACAATTGCATCAAACAGAATTGGTTAGTCTATTAAAATGTAATAATAATAATGGGTACATTTCCTACCAGACATCAGCCACCAGCACCCTTCACGATCAGTCGTTACATACCTACTTCACCTCTTTCACTGCCGATTTCTCAGCAGATAAAGGAATGAAAGAATATGTGATAGGAGCAGAGAGAGAGAGAGAGCTTTCACCAGCGAGAATCCACTCTGTTATTCACACTCAGGCTCACAGCAAAGGTGGACCATCTTCAATACTTTCAATACAATTAATAACACCTGTCTATGTCATCAGAACATCTCAAAGTGCTTCATTGGTCATCGCTGTAGTGACTGTGTGTTTGTAGCTTTTGAGAGACGTGCAACTGAAGTTGGACTTCATGACTCTTTCAGTCATCCATTCAACCAAGTTCCATATCTCACTCAGCTCCTGTTTCTAACATCTCGTGAGACATTAATAAGAGTTTATTTCCAGTGGTTTGAGTTGAGGCAAAGAGAATTGTATTACTTGCTCAGTGGTTGGGTTGGATGGGGTGTTATATGGTGTTGTTGTTCCATTAGGACAATGTTGGTGAACATAGTACCATCTGAGTAAGGTGATGCAGAGCAAACCTAGAGGCCAGTGAGGCAGCATCAACTGTGTTTAATAGGGAGATTGGTTATGGGGAAAAGACCTGCTGTAATCCAATAAACTGACAGAACAGGCTCAAGGGGCTGAATGGCCTCCTCCTGATCCTTGCATTCATAAAGCACAAATAGCTGTTGTTATGTGAATAAAATCCTGGAAAACGTGGATAAGTGATTGATTAGGAATAAGACTGAGCGCTAAAAACATGGACACCATGGCTTCCTCGTGGCCAGGTTAGCTGTGCTGCTCAGGACTCATTACTATGAACTCAATCACCTGCAGACTTCACCCAGAGGCTGGGGAGGATGTGGAACTCACTGCAGGAAGCTGTGGTTGAAGCAGATTAGCATCAACGTGTTTAAGAGGAAACCTGATGCAGACGATGAGGGAAAAGGTAAGAGAGAGGTGTAGGTGAGGAGAATAGGAGGGGCGGGGACTTGTGTGGACTGTAAACACCAGCACGGACTGGTTGGGATGAATGGTCTGTTTTGCCCAGTGTCAGTCTGTATATTTTGTGATGGATGTCTGTATGATGATGTCCTAGGTTGTATTGAGTCTGATTGGTTAATGGCAAACTTTATATCAAGCCACCCATCCCTGCTGTGGGTTTGATGTGAGCCTCGCCATATTCTTCTGTGGTTTAACTGATCTTATGAATAAATTGTGAGGAATTAGTCCTTCCAGATTCCTTTTGGTGCCACTTGCGTCTCGCTGGCCTCTCTGTGAGATGGGCTCCTTGCCCTCGCACGCCTTGTTAAATGCTTTGCTATTCCATTCAATTGAAAACTGCAGCTCAAATCACTAACAAAATGAAAAAGTATTAAATGTCTGTCAAACCTAATCAATGGGAATTTACTGAGCTCCAGAGACTGCCTCAGAATTCTAAAGACCCTGTAATATGCTCAGAGCACCACAGTAAGCAGCATTCACTGACAGAGGACCTGTTACAATAAAAATACATGACACCACTTGCAATTGGTACAGCCTTTCACAGCAGGAGGACGTCTGAAAGTGCGTTACTTTAGTCTGACACAAGCACACGCACTGACCTTTCCCTCGGACACATGGGGCCTCTCTACAGACCCCCAATAAACTGTGTTTCTAAAGCACGAGACTGTTAGGTTTAAATTGCTTCAATGAGATCAATCGTCTCCCTTCACGCTGGCATTAAACCATAGATCTGAATTATAGACTTGTCATCTCTCTGCCTCCCCTCCGCCTCCTCCACCATCCGTCCCCCACACCCACCCCCACAACCCGTCCCCCTCCTGAACCAATTGAAATGTCAATTTCCATCTCCATCTCTTGCCTCACGAAGGTTGCAGTGACCTTCCTACGGAGATGTGGAAATCAGAGTTTATCTCAAATTAAAATAAAAACTGTCTTGCTTTATCCAAACACGTGTGAAAATGCTGATAACTGCAGCCATGACTGCAGATTGTTAAGAAAAGGTCAATTGGGTGTCCTGGATAAGGCTGAGGATTTGCAAATCAGAGATTTATGTGTATGTGGTGATGACAAGCAGGTCTCAGTATTTTCCCTCCAGCCTGTTGCCCTGAGTTGCTTTATGCAAGCTCCCTGTCTTGTGATCATAAATAAATTGGTGTTTAAATGATTGTTTCAGTGAAGTTAGGTATGCTTATGCTTGTCAGCGAGTGTCAGGCTGACCGGCTGAACTATAATCCAAATTAAATGAAGCTGAGTTGTAGAATCTCTATCCAAGTCTGACAGTTGGTATAACTCGGGATACAATGTGATGAGGAAATGGCAGGATGCCTCGCTCAGGGCAAAACGTGATGAGTTGTGTTAATTGGTGATGCAATGGTTCTGCATTGTCAGCTTGGGGGCCCAGGCTGGCCTGATGGTCCCCTCCTCTTCAATATCTATATGCTCCCTCTTGGTGACATCATCTGCAGACATGGGGTCAACTTCCACATGTATGGGGACGACACCCCACACTAGCTCTCTGCCTCCACCCTTGACTCCAGGACCCATAAGATCAATTAAACCACTGCTGTTCTGATTGGCTCCCATTAGCGTCTCCTCACCTCAGACGCTGACAGCATCACCATCCATTGTTGCACACTCCACCTCACTGAGCCAGTCCGGAACCTTGGGGTCTTGTTTGACCCTCAACTATCCTTTCTAACCGACATCTATGCCATGACTCACTTTGCCTTCCTCAACATCGCTCGGCTCCACTAATGTCTCACACCGCAGGCCCCCAAGACCCTCATATTACACATTCATTACATCCAGCTTGATTATGCAAACTCCTTGCTTGTCGGCCTCCCCAATTCCTCCCTCCACAGGCTGCAGATCATCCAGAACTCTGCAGCCCATGTCCTCTCCTGCACCAGGCTCCATGACCCTATCACCCCCATCCTCGCCCGAATCCACTGGCTTCCCATCACACAGAGGATACAGTTCAAGATCCTGGTCCTTATCTTCAAAACCCTTCATGACCTCTGCAACCTCCTAACCCCTTGCCATCCTGCCTGCTCCCTTCACTCAGTGGGCTCAGGCCTGCTCACATTCTCCGCCTCGCCCGTCTCTACCCTCTGGAACTCCATCCCGCAGTCCCTCTGCTCCTCCCCTCTCTTATCTCCTTCAAGACCCATCTCAAGACCCTCCTCTTCAACCGTGCCTTTGATCACCGTGGAGTCCTGCAGCTCAGTGGTTAGAGCACTCGCCTTGCAAGCGAGGGACCTGGGTTTGATTCCCGGCAGGTCAGGGCGAAACCTTGGGCAAGTTTCCTGACTACACACAGAGCCTAATAATAATCCCTCCAAACAGAACAATAATAAATTGTTCATTTTCAATCCACGACTGTTTGTGGGACGCTGCTGTGCGCAATTGGCTGCCGCGTTCGCCCACAAATATACGGTCAATTCACTTTACTGTATAATTTATATATATTGTATATATTCACTGTATAATCTGTGAAGAGCTTTGAGACGTTGAGAAGATGTGAAAAGCGCTATATCAAATGCAAGGATTTAATCTTTTAATCTTTTAATCACTCTGCTTCCTCCACTGCCCTCCACCCTCCCTGATCCCGACCTCTAGCTCGGGTCCGAAACACTGACTGTCCAGCGCCTTGGGATGTCCTCCTGACCTGAAACTCTCTATACAAATGTAATTTTGTTGTTGATTAAAAATTGTCATCAGGTGAGTAACGACATGTATTGCATGTATTAGCTGAACATAAAAAAGTTGTTATAAAACAGTACAAGGTGACCAAAAAGTTGTGATATCTAGCCTATTATCTAAAAAAATCATAATTTCTTTAAGACTTATTAGACATTGAAACAACAACAAGATTACATTTGTATAGCGCCTTTCACGTCGGGAGGATGTCCCAATTGTAAAGGCATAATGACTTTTTGGTCACACTGTATAACTGAGCCACTTCAGGGCAGGCTTCAGTTCAGTTCTGGGGTCTGTCTGAGTGTTCAATCTGAGTCACCCCTCCCCAGGTGTGTCTGCCCCACCCTCTTACTCAGGATTGTACTGCAATGAGCTCTGTGTGGAGCTGTGGTTATAATCATGAATTACATCAAAGAAAATCGTCTTTGTTTGAAACCCAACACAAGGTACAGGTCTGACTCACATAACAACCAATAGTTGTGAAAAAGCTGCTTTCTAGTCTTGTACTGCGTGTCCCCAGGTTCCTGGGTTAGTTACTGTTGTCTAGCCCTGCAGATCGATACAGGGCAATAATTCCATCTACATCTAGTGAGTGTCCTCGGGCTACGACAGAAACACAGCCACTTTACAAACACTACAGGCAAAATATTATTAAGGCGTTTCATTGCCACAGTGAAGACACGATGGGTTTGATCCTCAGTGCTGGGTCACTGCTGCTCTGTCAGTAATAAACCGACCAGACGAGTGCTTGATCCTGAAGATCAGTGATGGAGATAGTGATGGCAAGGCTGTGGGTAGGGGAAACCCACCACTACAAGTGCTGCTCTGAATAGTTCAGCTTTGAGCAGGATTCTGTGGGATTGATGGTGTCTGCAAACTGTTGAGTGTCACAGTTTATACATGTAATGAGCTGCACTTTCAATCCCCTGCCCAGTGCCCAGAGACTTCCTGCACACAATCTCAATGGACACAACTGACTGACAGCAACTCTGTACTCTCTCTCTCTCTCTCTCTCTCGCAAACTGTGTTTCTATCTAAGAGGCTGAGACACTTTGGGGGAGAAATTCCACTGGGGACTTGATTTACTCTATTTATGGATCTTTTCAGAAGTCCACAATTTGGCAAATTGTTGGATTCGGCCTGGGCTATAGTGCTCATGAGTAAAGTACAGAAAATGGGCCAAACTGTGGACACTCAGTGACGTTAAGTCACTTTTAGCCCCCAGTGGAACCTGAAACACAGAGGATCACTTTAATTTTTTTGACGTTGGTTTCTGTTACTCCAGTAAAGTCCTGAGGTATTCACGTGAAAAGTAATTTTGTTTAATGTATGGCAGTGTCTGTGTGCCCCACAAGCACTGTGATAATTAAAACATTGCTCTTCACAGACATGATGGGCCGAATGGCCTCCTTCTGTGCTGTATAATTCTATGATTCATATATACAACAATTCACGTGAGTAACAGGCAGACATGGCTTGACCACGTTTATGAGAGAGAGTAGATTCTCTGGGCGACACGAGATGTCAAACACACTGCAGAACGCTCACCTCGCGATTACAGAAAGGGTTCTGGGGGAATGAAGAAGGAGGCAACAACAACAACAACAACAAGATTGCATTTATAGAGCGCCTTTCACGTCGGGAGGACGTCCCAAGGTGCTGGGCAGTTGGGTTGGGACCCGAACAGGGGGAAATGGTCAGGGTGAGGGGAGGGAAGGGAGGGAGCGAGGAGGAGGAGGTAGGGAGTCGAGAGGGAAGCTGAAGGCACGGTCAAAGAGAAAGGTCTTGAGACCGGCCTTGAAGGAGGAAAGGGAGGAGGCGGCGAAGGCACTGGGGATGGAGTTCCAGAGCCTCGGGGCTGAGAGGCTGAAGGCCCGGCCACCGCTGGTAGGGCGGTTGGGGCGGGGGATGTGGAGCAGACCGGAGCCAGAGGAACGGAGGGTACAGGCAGGTAGGTAGTGGGACAGTAGGTCGGAGAGATAGGAAGGAGCGAGGCCGTGAATGGTCTTGTAGGTGAGGATGAGGACCTTGAATTCGATCCTCTGGGGGATGGGGAGCCAGTGGAGGGGAGCGAGGGCGAGGGTGGGAGTGATGTGGGCGCGGTGTCTGGTGTGGGACAGTACACGAGCTGCAGAGTTCTGAATGACCTGCAGTGTGGAGGGAGGGCCGGGAAGGCCGACGAGGAGAGAGTTCCCGTAGTCCAGCCTTGAGGTGATAAAGGCGTGGACCAGAGTTTCTGCAGCGTGAGGGGTGAGGTAGTGCCATAGTCTGGCGATGTTCCGGAGGTGATGGAAGGCGGTGCCAGTTGTGGTGCAGATATGAGGACGTTGAGCTGAAGAAAGTTGTCTCTCGTCCAGGACTCGATGTCGGACAGGCAGCTGTCAGGACATCGGTGGTTGTGGAGTTGAGGGTAGAGGAGGAAAAGTAGAGTTGGGTGTCATCCGCATACATGTGGGAGTTAACTCCATGTCTGCGGATGATGTCACCACAGGGGGAGCGTATAGAGGGTGAAGAGGAGGCAGAAAATAAACTGCAGTAAGACAGGAGTGTGTGCGGATATAGCCTACAGTACCCGCTGACTCCTATGTAAAAAATGTCTAATGTTGGAAATTCAATCAGTATGTCCAAAGGATCATCTCCAGCCTAGCGCCGGAGTAAACATTGCAGGTGAACAAAATATAAAGGCTATTCATGTAGTCAAAGTTTAATTGTTTTAAATAGCCCTCCCCGGATTTACTCCTCCCCACCTCTACAATCTACTAAAATGTTACTAGCCATGTCCGCTCCTGCCACTCGGCGGACACACGCCTAATCCATGTCCACCATCTTGCCCCCCCCACCATCGGTGGTCAGGCCTTCAGCCTTTCTGCCTCCACCTTCTGGAACTCCCTCCCAGAGCTCCTCCGCTCATCCCCTTTCCTGCCTCCTTCAGTGGTGTCCTGTAGCTCAGTGGTTAGAGCTGGATTCGATTCCCGGCAGGGCGAAACCTTGGGTAAGTTTCCTTACCCCACACGCCTGATAATAATCCCTCAAAGAAGAACAATAATAAAATTGGTTACTTCAATCCACAGCTGTTTGTGGGACACTGCTGTGTGCAATTGGCTACAGCGTTTCACCCACAAATATACAGTTAATACAGCATTACAACATATTCTGTGAAGCGCTTTTGTGAAAAGCGCTATAAAAAAAGTGCTTTTTTGTGAAAAGTGCTATATCAAATGCAAGGATTATTATTATTATTATTAAGGCCCGTCTCAAGACCTTCATCTTCGACCGTGCCTTTGCACATCTTCCCACCCCCAACCCCCTTGCCTTCCACCCTTTATGTAAGTTGTTGTTGTTGTTTCCCGTTCTCATCAATGTGAGTGTTTTAATTGCAAGAATCAGATAAGAAGTGAGCAACAGACCAGTTAAAAAGGCAAATAATCTATGTTTGGTTTGTTGTTACAGCCTTATTAATTATGCACACATTCCTTAAAAAATGACAATGTGGTATTTTGCAGATTGGAGCTTGTTTGAGTAGAGTACAGGATCTCAGAGAAAAGGGCTGATGAATCCTCTCCTGACAACCAGGAAACTCAATTCCATTAAAGCAAAACACTGCAGATGCTGGAAATCTATACTAATGAAATGTCTGAGAGAGACTGAGAGAGACAGAGAGACTGAGAGAGAGAGAATGAGATAGATAGTGAGAGACTGAGATAGTGAGAGAGATAGAAACACTGAGAGAGAAACTGGGAGAGAGATTGAGGGAGATTGAGAGAGAGAACTGGGAGAGAAACTGAAAGAGATAATGAGACAGACTGAGAGAGAGAGGGAGACAGAGAGACACTGAGAAAGAGAGAGAGAGAGACTAAGAAAAAGAGAGACTGAGAGAGACAGAAAGACAGAGAGATTGAGAGAGAGACTGAGACAGGAGACAGAGAGAGACTGTTAGACAGAGAGACTGAGAGAAAATATATTAAAGGAGTCCTCCCACTGATTCCTCCCAAAAGGTGTCCGTGTGTCTGTCTGTGTGTGAATCTACATTCCATATTGAGTGTTCCCATCGACTTCTATTTTCTTTTAGTTCACACATTCAGTTCTGACAAAAGGTCATCGACCTGAAACGTTAACCCATGAAAGTAACTTTTGCCAAGAAGGGTATCCGAGGTCAGGACACTCAACTCATTTAAAAGCAGCTCGATGAGGTGGTGGTGATGGTAGGTGTTCAGGGAGATGAGGTCAGATGGACCAAAGGGTTTTCCTCATCCAAGCCGACCTCGTGATCTTGTGAACTGTTTTTTGATTTGATAATTCAGCTGTTTAATATGTGTGACAGAAAGGTATCCTCATTGACCCCAAATTCTCAATTGGTTTCTTATACCTTATTCCTTAATACAGTGGGATGTTATTAAATGCATAATTAATCTGCTAAGAAATGTTATGTATTTAGTAGGATTGAGGCTGGATCAGGTCAGGTACAGACTGATTTGACGAAAATGACTCATTTTCAGTACCTGTGTCAAAACCCCTCAGGCTTCAACTGAATGTTAATAAAAGCCCAATAATATACGCTGGGGCAGAGAGGCTGATGCTGATCAGAGCTTTGGAAACACGTCACAATCATGAACCCTCCTGAGTAACTACATTACATTAGGTACAGCTCCTTACCACGTCGTCAAAACATCTCAAAGTGCCATGAAGGATTTACTGTAAAGTGTAGAGGCTGTGTATTTTGTGGGAAAACAGCTAACCAATTGCAACGTCCCACAAGCAGCCATGACTAATTTTATTTTGGGGATTATTGGCTTGGATATCACAGGATATTCTCTTCTCTTTTTGAATACTGCCTTGAGATCTTTAATGTCTGTTTGGACAGGCACATTAGATTTAGCATTTTAACATTTAGTGCTTCATCCGAAGGACAGAACCTCTGACAAAACAGCATTTCCCCACGCAGCATTGGAGTATCAGGATATTCTGTATGGTTTCCAAGTCCTGATGTGGGGCTTGAACCCACAACTTTCTGACCCAGAAGCGAGAGCGGTTACCGACTGAGCCAGTCTGATGCAACTTAAAGTGAAGTAAGAAAAAAATATTATAGATACAGTGAATATATCAAATGTTGCTGTGATAAGTGAAATGTCTTCAAAAGACTCCAATAGTTGCAGAAAAATTTATACTGTCGAGTAACTGTTAAATTTTTATTCGACAGAAGAGCGAAGGGAATGCCAGGAATGATTTCTGAGCTATTTATCTGGGTGTATATGCTAACTGTCTTTACAGGATCAGTTAGCAGAAATGCCAGGATATCCCACAGGATAAGGTGAAAGCTCACAGACAGCCTTTCAGTAAACAATTGAAAGGGAACATTAATAAAGATTATCAACAAATTTCTCACTATTTCCGACCTGAGTTTTTTTTAAAAATCTATCTCTTTTCATCCCATCAGCTAACCCAATAAAATTGGTCGATCACCTGTTTGCAGGACATTGCTATGTGCAAAACAACCACCTGTTTGCAGGACATTGCTATGTGCAAAACTAGCTGCTGTGTTCACCTACAAACCACAGTCACTTCACAGTAAATCTTGTGAAGTGCTTTGGCACGTCATCTTGACGTGAAAGGAGCTAGACCAAAGGCAAAGTATTTTTGTAAAGGTGTACAAAAGTGTGTGACAGACACTGCTTGTCACTGTATTCAGTGAGCCTTCCCATCCCACCCAGCGCTGCCAACACTGAGACTGAAGTAAGTTGCCCGTGGCTTGACCAGCACATTGGTTTCCTGCTATTAGAAACAATTTTCTTTTATCTAAAGCCGCATCGTCAGTCGGTGGGCAGCTAAAACATCAACAGGAAATCATTCATGAAAACAACCACGGAAACTTCCCTCCTCCCTGCCCCAAGGCACTGTCACTGTGCCATGGCCAGGGTACAGTCTGACACCGACACTGGCACAGAAACAGCCAGGGTACAGTCTGACACACTCTCAGGCCTGGCACTCCCTGGGGAGGGTTTAGTATCTGAAGATTTAAGTGCATTTTGTACAGAATATCAGTGCTGGCACTGGAACAGTAATTTAAACAAGAACAAATATTATTGGCACAAAAATAGTGTAAGCGTTGGAAAATAACTTAATCCAATATAACCTGCCTCCTGAGCAAGATAAGGTTCTTGTTAATGACCCTGTTGGTATAAGGAAGTAATCCACACATCAAGTAAATGTTACAAAGTGTATTTCACCTCAGCACAAACAGGTGTGAGGAGTTCACGCTCGCTCCTTACTTCCAGTCAGACTGATTTTCTTACTCAAACAATCTGCAACTAGCAAAGAAACAAGCTTTCTTAGGGACTTGTCTTATCGAAAAGTCTCTCATTATTTAAAGATAGCATCAGTTACAACAGCCCAGAGTTAATGAAATACGAATGTAATAAAAATCCGTTTGTTGACTGACATCAAGTTTCATAAAATGCAGAAGCCAATTGACAGAAACTGTCTTAACAGAGATCTCCTGCACTGAACCAGCAAACATGGCGAGCGTCTCAGTGAGCTCAGGTCCCAGCTCGGGAGAAACGGCACCTTCCCACACATGGAGACAGACACACAGCTGCCCAGCCGCGGGTGATGAAGGAGCAGTGGGAGGTGACCTGTCACTGGGGGCACAATGGGCAGTTGCTGGTAGGAGAGCAGATAGGTGGGGCTCCAGGAGAGGAGAATAGGGGAGGATAAAGGCGCAGAATTGGGGTATAAGCCCCTTGCGACATACTTCCAATGTGAATGGTGCTATATACATGTAAATTTGTATTGTATTGTAGGAGAGGGAATAGAACAATAATTGTCTTTATTTACAAATAAAACAGGAGAGAGGAACAGGAGGTTCCAGGAGGCTGCGGCGGAGTACAAAGTGGAGCACAGACAGTTGGCAGTTTCCAGGCTGGACCTCGGTGTGGAACTGTGTGTGATTGGTATGACAGTGCTTTCAAAGTCATCCTCACAGTAAGAGCAGTTTACAGTGAGCGCTGTTAACCTCACACTCCCGACCTACTGATTTACTACAAAACTCTGAGTGTGTCATCAGCGCTTCACATGTTAACCACATGACTCCCCCCCAACAACCCCCCATCCCCCCACTCCCCCCCCAACAACCCCCCCACCCCCCACTCCCCCTCAACAACCCCCATCCCCCACCAACAACCCCCCCATCCCCCCACTCCCCCCCAACAACCCCCCATCCCCCCCAACAACCCCCCATCCCCCCCACTCCCCCCAACAACCCCCCATCCCCCCACTCCCCCCCAACAACAACCCCCATCCCCCCACTCCCCCCCAACAACCCCCCCCAACAACCCCCCATCCCCCCCCCCCCCAACAACCCCCCCATCCCCCCACTCCCCCCCAACAACCCCCCATCCCCCCCCCCCCCCACCCCCCCCATCCCCCCACACCCCCCATCCCCCCCACAACCCCCCATCCCCCCCCCCAACCCCCCCATCCCCCACTCCCCCCACAACCCCCCCACCCCCCCCAACCCCCCATCCCCCCCAACAACCCCCCCCATCCCCCCCACTCCCCCCCAACAACCCCCCCATCCCCCCACTCCCCCCCACAACCCCCCCACTCCCCCCCCAACAACCCCCCCATCCCCCACTCCCCCCCCAACAACCCCCCCATCCCCCCCCCACAACCCCCATCCCCCACTCCCCCCAACAACCCCCCTTCCCCCCACTCCCCCCACAACCCCCCCACTCCCCCAACAACCCCCCCATCCCCCCCAACAACCCCCACATCCCCCACCTCCCCCCCACAACCCCCCATCCCCCACTCCCCCCAACAACCCCCCATCGCCCCCCCTCAACCCCCATCCCCCCACTCCCCCCCAACAACCCCCCACCCCCCCCCAACAACCCCCCATCCCCCCACCCCCCCCACACACCAATCCCCCCCATCCCCCCACAACAACCCCCCCACACACACAGCCACACAGACACAGACACACATACCCACAACTACACACAGACACACAGAGACACAGAGACACACACACACAGACACACAGAGACACACACACACACACACACACAGACACACAGACACACACACAGACACACACACACACACAGACAGACACACACACACACACACACACAGACACAGACACACACACACACATGTACAACCCTGACTTTCAGTCACTTTTTGCCAATACCCACATTGCTGAGGGGGGGTTACCTTCACCTGATTTCTTAATTGAGAAATCCAAACCTGGGATCAGAATTCATGTCGTACATCGCAGTGATGGGAAGGAAATTAAACCAACCCCCACCCTCCCCCCACCCAACACCCCCCCCACCCCACCTACCCCCACCCTCCCCCACCCAACACCCCCCCCACCCCACCTACCCCCACCCTCCCCCACCCACCCCCCCCCACCCAACCTACCCCCCCCCCCCCCACCCACCCCCCCACCCTCCCCCCACCCAACACCCCCCCCCCACCCCCCCCCACCCCCCCACCCCCCCACCACCCCCCCACCCCCCCCCCCACCCAACACCCCCCCCCCCACCACCCCACCCCCCACCCAACACCCCCCCACCCACCTACCCCCACCCCCCCCCACCCACACCCCCCCACCCCCCCCCCCCCCCCACCCAACACCCCACCCACCCCCACCTACCCCCACCCCACCCTCCCCCACCCACACCCCCCCCCACCTACCCCCACCCCCCACCCCACCCCCCCACCCCCACCCCCCCCCCCCCCCACCCCCACCCCCACCCCCCCCACCCAACACCCCCCCCCACCCCACCACCCCCCCCCACCCAACACCCCCCCACCCCACCTACCCCCACCCTCCCCCCACCCAACACCCCCCCCCCCCCCCACCCCCCCACACCCCCCCACCCCCCCCCCCCCCCACCCAACACCCCCCCACCCCACCTACCCCCACCCCCCCACCCACCCCCCCCCCCCACCCCCACCCCCCCCCCCCACACCCCCCCCACCCCCACCCCACCCCACCCACCCAACACCCCCCCCCCACCCCCCACCCCCACCCAACACCCCCCCCCCCACCTACCCCACCCAACACCCCCCCCACCCCACCCCACCACCCCCACCCCCCACCCCCCCCCCCACCCAACACCCCACCCCACACCCCACCCCCACCCCACACCCCCAACATCCCCACCCCACACCCCACCCACCCCACACCCCCACCCCACACCCCACACCCCCACCCCCAACACCCCCAACATCCCCCCAACACCCCCACCCAACACCCCCACCCACCAACACCCCACCCAACACCCCCACCCCACCCCCACCCAACACCCCCCAACACCCCCCCCCACACCCCCCCCCAACACCCCCACCCCCCACACCCCCACCCCCCCAACACCCCCACCCCCCCCCCCCCCCCCCACCCCCACCCCCCCACACCCTCCCCCACCCAACTCACACACCTCCCTTACCCGCTGTGGCCGACAGGTCCGTTGGCCCGAAGCTGCGGTGAGCGGATGACAGGACAGCACTGAGGCTGCGGTGAGCGGATGACAGGACAGCACTGAGGCAGAGCACAAACACAAACTTATCGACAGTCTCTGTGTTCTCTGCTCAAACTCCCCCTCCGCCACAGCCCCGAGAGGAGACCCACCAACGCCTCTCATATTTCTGTTTTAATTGAAAAAAACCCAAGCAATCATTTAGCATCTTCCGGGAAAAGAAATCAAATTTATTTTAAATCCAGGAATGTTTTCCTCTTCGCTGCTCGAAATATTTAACATTTATGAATCTTCCTTCGGAGAAGGTTGGGGGCCCTCAGAGAGCTCTGGTGGAGGTGACTTCATCCCACACAATAATAAAATAATAATCCTTGCATTTGATATAGCGCTTTTCATGTCGGGAGGACGTCCCAAAGCGCTTCACAGAACACACTGTAAAGTGAATTGACTGTATATTTGTGGGCGAACGCGGCAGCCAATTGCGCACAGCAATGTCCCACAAACAGTCGTAGATTGAAAATGACCAATTTTTATTATTGTTTTTGTTTTTTGGAGGGATTATTATGTTCTATCACTGACTTTATGTTAAGCTTTTTAGAGCGGATATAATTGACATTCTCGTTTACAATCACAGATAAGATTGTCACACGATACTGCGGTCCAACCTCCTGTTTACTGTTGGCCAAAGAGATTATCCTTTTATCAAAGAAAAATCAGAAGATTCTCTCAGAGTAGGAATAGCTTCACCTTCCGCTGGACTGCCATATCCTTACAGACTGATGGACATGAGAGAAACCAAGATGTTGGCAGTCACTGTCAAACATTGGAATATTCTGAAGTTTATTTCAAAAGTTGAATCAGATGTATCTGTTGTAATAACTGGAATTCATTGCCAGGTCTCTGCACTGTTCATCTTTAAACCATTGATTGCAATCTCTTCCACTGGAATGATTCAGACCTCAGACCTACTGAAGTTCTTATTCTCCTGCATTAACTTCACTGAAGGAGAACTCAAATTAACCCAATTCTCATTGTTTTCTGAAATTGCTGGGAACATGGTCATTGACCTGATACATTAACTCACTTTCCTCTCTCCATAGATGCTGCCTGACCTGCTGCGTGTTCCCAGCCACTTCGCTTTTTATTTCAAATTTCCAGCATCTGCAGTATTTTGCCTTTTCTCAGGCTTTCTTATGGTTTCATATTAACAACCAGCAGTGAACAGACATGATATCAGAAGTGGCTTTTATTATTAAGGAAAAGTTCTATCCAATCTGTGGGTTTTAAACATCTCTGAACCTTACACTGATTTCACTTTTGGGACGTCCTCCCGACGTGAAAGACTCTATACAAATGTAATCTTGTTGTTGTATTTGTACTGCAACTAACTCACAAACAAATTCCGTTCAGCAGCAACAATTTTGTCTTTGTACAATGATTTTTGCTAAAGGAACTCAAAGTTACTCAAAGCCTTGAGGTAACATGAAGCTTAGGACTAATTTATCACACACACTGCATTTTTACTGGTTTGACTTACTGCTTTACCAGAGAGGATGAGTTCTTCCAGCTGACAATTTGATGTAGTACATTTAATTTCTGAAAAGTGTTTCCTTACTCCACACGTCTCTGGTTACTTAGCAGTAGGTAGGAACCAGGTTGTTAGTTCATTGGCGGATCGCTTTTCTGGGGGTAATAATTCCTTCAAAATAATTTTAAAAATTGGGATATCAAGGGACAGCAATCCATAGAACCATTGAAATGTACAGCACAGAAGAAGGCCATTCAGCCCATCAGGCCTGTGCTGTTTTTTAAGAGCAATCCTTACTTTTCCAGTTACCTGCCCTTTCCCCAAACCTCTGGAGTTCACTCCTTTTTAGATATTTGTTTGGGTTCCCTTATGAAGTCCAGAATGGATTCTGCTTCAACCACGGATCCCGGCAGAGCATTCTGTATCCTAACGCTGTGCATGAAAAACATTCTAACCTCGTTTACTATCTTAAATTGGTGTCCTTTAATCACAGACTCATCTACCAGTGGAAATAAAGTCTCCCTACTGACTCTCAAAACCTCTCATCAGTTTAAAGACCTCAATCTTCTTTGTTCCAGTGGAAAAAGTCCCAGTTCCTCCAGTCTCCGCTCATTGGCCAAACCACTCTTCCCTGGGTTCCTGATAACAAATCTCCTCTGTGAGCCCTCTATCACCTTAATGCTTTTCCTAAAGTGAGGTGACCAACACTGGACACAATATTTTAACTGTGGTCTTAATTAATGATTTGACATTACCTTTTTGCTTTTATATTCTATCCCCTGATTTATAACATCTAACATTCCATTTGCTTTCTTTGACGACCAGCCTTCCCACCTTTAAGGATTTATGTATTTTAACCCCCAAGTCCCTCTGCTCTTCCACTCCTTTTAAGACTTTAACCTAACAAATACTTGTTCTTCTTACTCCCAAAATGTATAACCACACATTTGTCTACATTAAATTTCATTTGCCATCTCTCTGCCCAATCAACTAATGTCTCTGTCCTACTGAAGTTGCTTACAGTCTTCTTCACTGTTAGCTACACTCCCTATTGCCATGTCACACCTGCCTTCTCCTTGCATTGCCCGGGGACACTGAGGTCAGTCGCTTTGCTCCTCATGCCGCTCTGTCTAAGCTCCAATACCTCAACACAAATCTGAGGTGTATGCTGGGGCCTTCCTGTTCTGTATAAGCCACACAGGGGGTCAGCACATTGCCCACAGTTCGTGCTACGCAATGAACCTTCAGCAATAAGGGATTCAAAACAAGGAGCAGCTGAGAGAATGGCAACGAGAGAGCAAAGTGGCAAAGGATTGCTCTTCTTAAAGCCGTGTCGAATAGGAAACAGCATCAAATCAGTTTGAGCTTTGAAGATGATTTACCTGGGAAAGGGAAGCGGAATCTCCTGGATATTTCACAAGGATTTGCAGTGCAATTTATTGGATCAAGTTTCATCGTTATTAACTGCCTACAGGTGGAACAGGGATGCATGCATAATTTTCTGCATAGAGCTGTATTCCTATTTCTTGCCCCTTTCCATATTTGTGCCTTTGCATATTTATAATGCAGCTGAAAGACGGAGAATTCCTGTTTCTCAGATTTACATTGTTCTGCTTTTCCTTAGCTTAAATCAATGGGGTTTGGTCGTGTAACACTCAGTGCTACATACTCTTTGGCTCTTGTCAACGTCTAAAATCTCACGGCTCTCACCTTCTCCACCTACCCGACCTCCCCCTAAAACTCTCCGAACCCATACGTAACCTAGGCTTCAGGTTCGACCCCCAATTATACTTCCTCTCCCACATCCGATCCCTCACCAGCACCGCCTTCTTCCACCTCCGACGCATCGCCCGTCTCTGTCAATACCTCTCCCCAAAATCCGCTGAAACCCTGGTCCATGCCTTTGTCACCTCTCGGCTGGACTACTCTAACGCCCTCCTCGCCGGCCTCCCCTCCACTACCATCCATAAAATCCAGATCATTCAAACTCTGCCGCCCACATTCTCACCCGCACCAAACTCCGCTCCCCGATCCCCCCAGTGCATTCAATGCACTCCTCTGCACCCCCGACCTCTCTGACCTCTCTCCTCAAAACAGTACCCATTGCCTTCATTGCTCCGGGTCTGACCTACTTCTTGTTCTCCGAGTCCTCCGCTCCACCCTCGGCGGCCGTGCCTTCAGCCACTATGTCCTGAGGCTCTGGAACTGCCTTCCTCACTCCCTTCGTCTTGCACCCTCTCCCTATTTTGAGGTCTCTGCTGAAGACCTTTCTTTTCGACCGTGCCTTTGGTCACCTTCCCCCCCCACCTCCGCCTGCCCCCTCCCCAGCCCCTCCCCCTCCCCCAGCTCCTCCCCCTCATCTGGCTCCTCCCCCGCACCCGGCTCCTCCCCCTCACCCGGCTCCTCCCCTCCCCTGGCTCAGCCCCGGGATCCGTTACTGTGAAGCGCTCTGAGATGCCGTCCGTCGTGGAGGGCACTATATACATCCAAGTTGTTGTTGTTGTTGTAGAAGCAGTCTGAACAAGTTAAGTGGACTCTGAAGCTCTAAGGGCAAAATATTCCTGCCAAGATTTGCAGCAAATTCAATGAAATCATAGTGCAAGTGAGAGACCTGGGTTCTATTCCCAGCAGGAACCTGGTTGTTAGTCAATTGGCGGATCGTTTTTCCGAGCATAATAATCCTTGAAAAAAATGAATAATTTGGTCACTCAGTCCACGACTGTTTGTGGTTCACTGCTGTACACCCACAAATATACAGTCAATTCACTGTGAAGCGCTTTGAGACATCTCGCAGACATGAAAAGCGCTATATCAAATGCAAGGATTATTATTATTATAAATCTTTTACAACTAAATAAATGTGAACATGGCCTTTGAAATGATAGGAATGAGGAATTAATTGCTGACTGATTACATCCCGAGGAGATGGAGCGTGCGGGTGATAGTACGTCAATGTCACAGCCCAGAACCTCGCAAGCCGACATTTCATCCAAACCTTCACCTCAGCGTCAGCCTCTGCTCAGGCGAAAGCCATTGCTAGTGTCGGAAAATCCCTTGTAAACACAGAGCTTTAGTTATTAGTTAAAGATATCTGTACGGGTATCTCCTACAATCTTAACTCTTTGATTAGAATGGATTGTGCAGCTGGCCAACAAACTCTCCCCAAAACTAAATTCTGTTTGTGCGACATTTCTCTGAGCAAATTAACTGCCTCATTCACCTACAAGTACAAGGTCACTACACTTTACAGTAAACTCCTGTGAAGAGCTTTGAGACACCCTTTGGGTATGAAAGGCTCTGTATCAAATGTAAGGATTAATATTATTCATTTTCAAGAGGCAGCTATCAGACACAGGGTAGGGTTCCAGCTGATCTGGCAAACATGGAGTCTAAGCACTATCAGACACGATGAGAATGGAAGCCAATGGAGAAGAACTGACCTAAGATTGATAAAGATTATCTCAGTTATTAACTCTCACTCTTGCATTCAGGGACCTGATAAAAACGTTTCGGATCAGTATCAAAAATGTTCTGTAAGATCAATGTCAGGGGTGACTTATGAACAAAATCTAACCAATAAACAAACAGAAGCTTTCTAAAAGACTTCTTATAACAAAGGTGTCATTAAAGTCATTTTCTCCTAATTATTGTAATAATACTTACAGCAAAGTATTGGTGTGTTACTTAGTTTATTTGTGCCTCATCTCAATACACTCCAAAACTACAACAATAACCACCCACTACGTGCCTTTCCCAGGGTCCATTTATTGGTTGTCTGTTAATTGTCATGATCTTTACAGGGATCTGTTCACAATTATAAAACACAATGCTATTGCTAACTATCAGCAAGAGCTGCTCTCAGGAACTACAACAACAACCTGCATTTACACAGCGCCCCTCACAAAGGGTTTGCGTCCCAGAACGCTTGACAGTTGTGGAACACAGAGAAAGCGTTCTCTTTGGAACGCTCAACAGAACAAATAGTCACCCTCTCGTGCAAGTCCTGCTCTACACAAGCTTTCTATACGACATTAGTTCAACTGGAGCTTTCCCAAGGCCATATCCATAGCTCGACTTTGAGCAGTAATAAAAGCCGTGGCATTTAGAAGAAGTGAAATCTCAGACTTGCCCTGTGAACAAATCAAAGTCCATTGCCCACATCATGGAATGTTTCAAAATCAAACGCAAACCAGGAAGTGTGGCTGAACCTCTCCGTTTACATTCCCTTTCCTTTCTCTGCCGAGCACCCAGAGAGTTACATAAGAACATAAGAATTAGGAGCAGGAGTAGGCCATTCGGCCCTTCGTGCCTGCTCCGCCATTCAATAAGATCATGGCTGATCTTCTGACCTAACTCTGATTACCTGCCCTATCCCCATATCCCCTAATCCCTCTATTTTTCAAGAATCTATCAGTCTCAGCCTTGAAAATGTTCAAGGACTGAGCATCTACAGCCTTCTGGGGAGTGAATTCCATAAGTTCACTACCCTCTGAGTGAAGAAATGTTTCCTCAACACTGTTCTAAAAGGCTGAACCTTAATTTTAAGACTGTGACCCCTGGTTATAGATTCTCCTCCAGGGGAAACAGTCCCTCAGTGTCTATTTTATCAGCCCTTTAAGAATCTTATAAGTTTCAATAAGATCTCCCCTAATTCTTCTGTACTCTATAGAGAATATAGCCCCAGTTTATTCAGCCTCTCCTCATAGGTCAGTCCCCTCATCCCAGGAACTAACCGAGTGAACCTACGCTGCACCCCCTCGAGAGCAAGTATGTCCTTTTTTAAATAAGGAGATCAAAACTGCACACAATACTCTCGGTGCGGTCTCACCAAAGCCCTATACAGTTGTGTTATTTACTTGAGTTAAAATAGCACTATTTGGCTAAAGCATGATTCCAGTCAAATTTCTCTTTAACTGGGGTTACAATAGCCTGGCCAGAGTTTAGTGGACTGCTATACTCACTGACTTGCCCCCCACCCCCCCCATTTAAAAAGAAAAAGTGGCTTATTTCCTCCATTTCTTGTTCTCCTTATTAATAATAATAATAATAATAATAATCCTTGCATTTGATATAGCGCTTTTCACGTCGGGAGGACGTCCCAAAGCGCTTCACAGAACACACTGTAAAGTGAATTGACTGTATATTTGTGGGCGAACGCGGCAGCCAATTGCGCACAGCAATGTCCCACAAACAGTCGTAGATTGAAAAATGACCAATTTATTACTTTTGTTATAAATATTACTGATCTTTCTATTCAGACATGATGGCCAAATGGCCTTCTCTGTGCTCTAAATTTCTATGGTTTGATAAAACTTCTGGGGAAAGGGCAGATAAATGGGACTGAAAGGATCGCTCTTTAAAAGAACCAGTGCTGACAGGATGGGCCAAATGGCCATCTTTTGCGCTGTAAATTTCTATAGTTCAAACCCTTAAAGGGGAGATATTTGGGCCATTTCATAACACAATTAACGCACTGAATGTGTCATAAGACTGTAATATTTCACCTTTATAATGCTCATTTTCTGCTGACTATCCCCCTTCACTTTGGCACTGAGAGTAAATATCACAACAGTTAGGCTCATTAAAAACTTGGCTACAAAGATTCCTTTTCAATCTAACTTCAAATTGTAAAGTTTTTAGATGGACCTGGTTCATCCCGGAATGTCCTGCCTGGAACGTCAAATATGTTACAATAGGCAGGACATAGTCTGATCTGGCCATCAGCAACTCTCTCCCCTGAGAATGCTTAACACGTAGACAAGGGGCAGAGCTTGGAAATCAGAACTAAGAACTGAGGTCAGGGGGGCATCTCTCCACACACAGGGTTGTGAGGATATGCAATGTATTGCCCCAGAAAGTGGTAGAGGTGGAATTAATGGGGGTGTGTAATAGAGGTGTACAAAGACGTTGGAAGTAGAGGCATGGATGGGAATGGCAAAAGGGCAAGACATTGGGAGTAAAAGATTTGTTGAGATCCAATAACAGGCTGATGGGTTGAATGGCCTTCTCCTGTTCCTGTTTCCCTACGTTCCTATGAGGGAGGCAGGAAAATAAAAATTGTGGAGCATAAACTGCTAAAGGATTGTCTGGATGAAAAAATAAACAAACAACCTGCAATGGTGGAGCCCTGTAGCTCAGTGGTTAGAGCACTTGTCTTACAAATGAGAGGACCTGGGTTCGATTCCCAGGCAGGTCGAAGCTTGAGGCATGTTTCCTTAATCCACACACTCGCCTCTATTTACCTAGCAGTAAGTAGGAATTCTGTTATTAGTCGATTGGCGGATTGCTTTTCCGAGGGTAATAATCCCTCCTAAAAAATAATAATTTGGTCACTCAATCCACGATTGTTTGTGGGACGCTGCTGTGCGCAATTTGCTGCCACAATTCACCCACAAAATATACAATCAATTCACTTCACAGTATATTCTGTGAAGTGCGTTGAGACGTCTTAAAGACGTGATAAGGTGCTATATCAAATGCAAGGATTATTATTATTATAATGGTCATCAGTAAACCGAGGTTCTCCGAGCATGTGTTAAGCAGAATTTTAAGCAGAGGCGAAGAGGAGCTAATAAAGAAAATAAACACAACTCATAGGGAAATACAATGAATACAAAAGGAAGCAAACAATCACAATAATCTTGAACATAAGAGGTTAATAACCAAACCGACATTAAAACTCGAGTATTTGAGATGCTACAAGGTGGCGGGGAATCAGGGAGAAACACAACTACAGTTATTGGCTCTGGAGTGACCCAAAGAGATTAGTGAAGACAAGTAATATTTGACCAGTACTTTTAAAATAAAATCCAGGAAATGGCAGATAGAGGAAATACATTAGAGTCAGTTAATAGAAGTAGGAATCCAATGCATTTACATATAATAATAATAATCCTTGCATTTGATATAGCGCCTTATCACGTCTTTGAGGCATCTCAATGACCTTCATAGAATATACTGTAAAGTGAATTGACTGTGCATTTTGTGGGCAAAACGCGGCCGCCAATTGCGCACAGTAGAGTCCCACAAACAGTCGTGGGACACTGCTTTGTGTAAGTGAGAGCCTTGAGAGCAGTTGGTTGCTCACTTCCCTAGAAAAAAGTCACATTGAATATATTTGTTGCAAATTGTTTGTGGATGTCAAGAAATGTTGTAATGGTGGGAGGTCCAGCTGATATCTTGGGCAAGACTTGCCATTTGCCGCTTCTAATGAGATCTTCCCACTTGGCGGGAGGTCAGTGGCCATTCACCCACAATCCTCCAATTTGAGGAAGGATTGGTTAAGGTTTACAAGAGGAGCATTGTGAAAATCAGAGCCCTTAGAGTAAAGGATGGAGTGGGAAATAGTCAGATTTGTTAGTTAAATAAAGAACTGCCCAAGAACACTGGGTGTCATTGGATAGACATGACCAGTGGCTATGCAGTGCAGTTGGGTTCTGATTCCCTGATGTTCAGATTGGGTTTAATCTACACTACAACACACATTTATACACTGCCTTTCACATTGGGTGGATGTCACAAAGCACTGCACACAGCTTGTACCAGAGTCAGAGTGGGGGGGATGGGGGGGACAAAGTGTGGTTAAAGTTGAGCTTAAATGTGGTCAGAGGTGAGCATTATGCTGGCTTTTAAAAGTGGGGAGAGAAGCAGATGGAGGGAGTCAGATGGAGTTCTAGAGGGATGGGGGCAGAAAATAATATTTGGCAATTTAAGGAATCCTTAAAACAATACAAAGGTAAAAGTGTACCAATTGTTGAGCAAAACCACTAATATTAGAAATAAAAGCCATAACCTTGTACAAGAGGTCACGTTATGATCGCCTTTTTCAGGAGCTGCAAAGACCATAAGTACTGTGTTGATATGTGGCTTATGATGGTAATGTTGGACTGTGTCTGTAAATGGCAGCGCCCTTGTTGTCAATCTGATAACAAGGATATGTGGAATGCTGGGCTCAAATTCTGGGCACAAATCCCACAGCGAGCCACACCTCAGTAATGTCTGGGTTAGTGACAATGTGCAAATACATCTCACCTGCCTCTGCAGCTACAGCACATGGCCACACTGTGGTGGACAGTCCAGGTAAGGCTTTCAGCCTCACACACACACATACACATACACAGAGGTTGGTAATAAGCTGGTGTGAGAAATCATCATAGCAAAAATTGTTTACATTTTTTAATTAATGGGTTTGGTTGAGTTTGACAAATGTTCTCCAGTGTTACAATCCATCCTACGGTGCTGCACGGTGAGTATTGCTATGGAAACAGTTAGTTATGTGGGTGAAGAGAGAATATTCTTGGCATCTCTTAGCCCAGTGATAATGTCTTGGGATATCAGGGTTTGTTATCAGGACTTGCTATGGCTAGTGGTTTGATGGGTTTTATAATAATAATCATAATAATCCTTGCATTTGATATAGCACCTTATCACATTTTTGAGAGTCTCAAAGCGCTTCACAGAATATACTGGAAAGTGAATTGACTGTATATTTGTGAGCGAAACACGGCAGCCAATTGCACACAGCAGTGTCCCACAAACAGTCGTGGATTGAGTGACCAAATTATTTAGAAACACTTTTTAAAGGGATTTGTACCACCAGAAGCGATCCACCAATCGACTAACAACTGGGTTCCTGTTTACTGTTAGGTAAACAGAGGTGTGTGTGTGGATTAAGGAAACTTGCCTAAGGTTTCGCCCTGCCCGGGAATCGAACCTAGGTCCTCTCGCTTGCGAGGTGAGTGCTCTAACCACTATGCTACAGGACTCATTTTGTGGGTGAAATAATCAGCTCTTGGATATGTGTGTGAATCCAGTATGGAAATGTCTGCACAGGAAGCCAGTCAGCCAGCACCAGAAGTACTGTCAGCAGTGATCTGATGACCTTGGCAGGACTGGTGCTATTTTCTTTCATTGCTCTCTTATAACGCCAAAACCCATTTAGGGCCAAATCCCAGGGATATGAGATACAAGACTGTGTGAAAGACTCTGACCTCCCTGGCCTTCTCCTAAGACTTACCTGGCGTCAGGTTTGACCCACAGCTGTCCTTCCTCCCCCACATCTGGTCCCTGACCAGGACCGCCTTCCTCCACCTCTTACACATTATCACTCCAACACAGCCAAAACCCTTGACCAGGGTGACCTCCTGACTTGACTATTGAAATGCCCTCCTCGCCAGTCTCCCAGTTCCACTACCCTCAAACTACAACTGATATAGAACTCTGCCACTGGTATTCTCACTCTCACTAAACTCCGTATGCCCATCACACCAGTCCTTCCAGGCTCCACTGGCTTCCTACCACACAGACTATACTCCGTACCCCCATCACATCAGCCCTCAACAGGCACCACTGGCTTCCTATCAAAGACCGGATCGAATTCAAGATCCTCATACTTGTCTACAAATCCCTTCACGCCCTGGAGCCTCCCTACCTTTCTGACCTGCTTTCTCCCCACTACACTGTCCGTTGCTTCCGCTCAGCTCAGCTGGCTCTGGCCTCTGCTTCACCCTCGTTCCCTACGATCCACCATTGTCATCCATGTTTTCAGCCACTACGCCCTAAAGCTTTGGAACTCTCCCCCAATCCCTCCACCTTCCTCTCTTTTAGATCATGAATGAAAGACCTTTTTCTTCGACTGTGTTTTGGTCACCTCCCCCCTCCCTCCCCCCAGGCTTGGGGTCAGACTCCGCCACTGTCAAGTGCTGTGGGATGCTATCTCATGTGAAGGGCACTATATAAATGCAAGCAGTTGTTGTGATTGTAAGTGTAATCAGATTATCGCAAACAGAATGAATGGTTACAAATATTGTTTCAAAAAGGAAACAGTGATTTTGAAGCAAAATGCCACCTTTCCATTTTTCCATAGAAGCATTCGCCTACAAACACAGCCCACAGCCAAGGTTAAACCCTTGAAGCACTTTCAAATGTTTGACAACTCAATATCAAACGCAAGGATTATTATTCTTGAGCTGAATTATTCCCGGTGAAATATTTAGATAAGTGGCAGTGACATTTTGTTGACACTGTGAGCGGATTCATTTCAAAGAAAGTGATTGCATTTCACAATTCCAAGACCTGGGATTGATGTAGTAAACAGGAGCCACCTGACGACAACAACAACAACTTGCATTTACATAGCACCCTTCATGCGGAGTAGTGTCCCAGAGCGCTTGACGGTGGTGAAGAGGGGAGATGACCATAGGCAAAACAACAACAAATTACATTTGTATCGTGCTTTTCACATCAGGATTTTGTGGATAGTCGAGTTGGCGATATCTGTGAGGAGGGCATTTGAATAATAATAATAATAATCCTTGTATTTGAAATAGCGCTTTTTTATGTTTTCAAGACATCTCAAAAAGCTTCAAATAATACACTATAAAGTGAATTGACTGTATATTTTGTGGGCAAACGTGGCAGCAAATTGTACACAGCAGCGTCCCCACAAACAGCTGTTGATTGAAGTAACCAATTTATTATTATTTTTTGGAAGGAATTGTTATCCCCAAAAAAGAGATCTGCCAATCAACTAACAACCCAGTTCCTACTTACTGCTGAGTAAACAGAGGCGTGTGGAGTAAAACACTTAAAACCAATATTTCGCCCTGCCCAGGAATCAAACCCAGGTCTCTTGCTTCCCCTCCCCCTGGCTCGGTCCCGGGATCCTGAACTGTAAAGCGCTCTGTAGACGCCATCCAGCATGGAGGGCGCTATATAAATCCAAGTTGTTGTTGTTGTTCTTGCTTGAGAGGTGTGTGCTCTAATCACTGAGCTACAGGACCGCACATATATACAGGACAGAATATTCGAGGTGAGAGGTAACAAACACATGGATGAGTGTTTCAGTTTCATTTGGGCTAAGATATCGTCGGAATCGGAAGAAGGCGGTCCTGGTCAGGGACCAGGTGTGGGGAAAAAAGGACAACTGTGAGTCGAACCTGATGCCTAGGTTGTGTACCGGTTCAGTAAGTCTGAGAGATAGACCAGGGAGGTTGAGGATGTCAGAGCCATAGGATAGAAGACGTTGATGGGAGCCAATGTGTATGGTCTGATGCCTGCCAGATAAGCTGCAAGAACATCAGCGGACCTGGAGTCGCAGCTGGAAGAGAAGTAGATCTGTGTGTCATAATAATAATAATAATAATCCTTGCATTTGATATAGTGCCTTATCACATCTTCAAGACGTCTCAAAGCGCTTCACAGAATATACACTGTAAAGTGAATTGTCTGTGTATTTTGTGGGCAAAACGCGGCAGCTAATTGCGCACAGCAGCGTCCCACAAACAGTCAAGGAGGGAGTTCCAGAGTTTAGAGGCATAGTAGCTAAAGGCACGGCAACAGGGGATTGAACATGTGCAGTAAACCTGAGTCAGCCGTGCAGAGGGGGCAAGCAGAGGAGTGGGGTAGAAGATCACAAAGATAAAGTGCTGTTAGGGTGTGAAGAAGTGAAGGTATATAATCAGACTGAAAAGAAGCGATCCGTCTCTTGGTCACTTCCAGTCCTAGCCACCATTCAGTGGACCTTCTTTGAACAATCCCACACAACTACACAGGGACCAACCAACACAAATCGGCAGCTTCAGAAAAAGAAAAAAATCCTTATTTCTAAGACACTTGAAAGCACAGTTTATGTAAAGACTAAAGAGAAGTTTACCCCATGTCTGTGGATGACATCGCCAAGAAGGAGCATATAGATAAGGAAGAGGAGGAGGCCAAGGATGGAGTCCTGGGGTACACCACAGGTGACCAGGCGGGGGCGGGAGGAGAAACCGTTTGCAGAGACAAAGCGAAGGGAGTTAGTTTAATAGGACTAGAACCACATGAGTGGAATGTTGGCCTTTATCTCAAGGGGCCTGGAATACAAAAGGGGAGAAATGATGCTTCAGCTGTACAGAGCGATAGTCAGACCCCATCTGGAGACTGCGTTCAGTTTTGGGCACCACACCTCAGAAAAGATATATTGGCCCTCGAGGGATGTAGCGCAGGTTCACCAGAATGTTACTAGGCCTAAAAGGGTTAAGTTACGAGGAAAAGCTGCGTAAACTTGGATTGTATTGCCTTGAATTTAGAAGGTTGAGGGATGATTTGATTGAGGTGTTTAAGATGATTTGATAGATACAGAGAAGCTATTTCCTCTGATGGGGAATCCAAAACAAGAGGCATAGTCTTAAAATTAGAACCAGGCCATTTAAGAATGAAATTAGGAGCATTTTTTCATTCAAAGTGTGGTAGAAATCTGGAATTCTCTCCCCCAAAAGGCCGTGGATGCTGGATCCATCCTCACCTTCAAGAGTGAGGTTAATTAATTGTGGAGTCCTGTAGCTCAGTGGTTAGAACACTCGCTTTGCAAGTGAGAGACCTGAGTTCAATCCCCGGGGGGTCAGGGCCAAACCTCGGGCAAGTTTCCTTAGTCCACACAGAGCCTAATAATAATCCCTCCAAAACCAAAAACAATAATAAATTGGTCCTTTTCAATCTACGACTGTTTGTGGGACATTGCTGTGCACAATTGGCTGCCGCGTTCGCCCACAAATATACAGTCAATTCACTTTACAGTGTGTTCTGTGAAGCGCTTTGGGACGTCCTCCCGACGTGAAAAGCGCTATACCAAATGCAAGGATTATTATTATTATATGTTGGCAGGTCAGGGTATTAAGGGATATGGGGAGAAAGCGGGAAAATGGAACTGAAAGGATTAGTTGAGGTACAGATCAGCTGTGATCTAATTAAATGGTGGAACAGGCTTGAAGGGCTGAATGGCCTCCTCCTATGTTACTATGAGTACGGTCCCACTAAAGTGGTCGACTGTGTCGATCGTGATGGACAGGCCCAGGAGGACGAGGAGGCAGAGGGAGCCTTGGTCACAGAGAGAGGGGAAATCGTTTGTGACCTCGACATGACAAGTGCTGTCTCTGTGCTGTGGGCAGAGAGGATACCAGACTGGAGGGGCTTGAGGAGGGAGTGGTGGGAGAGGTAAGAGCAAAGCAGGTTTGCAACAACACATTCCAGAGCTTTGGCAGGAAAGGGCAGGTTAGAAATGGGATGGTAATTTGTGAGGTTTGAGGGGTCGAGAGTGTTTTTCTAGGAGGGGAGTGATAACAGTGGTTTTAAGGGGGAGAGGAACGGAAGCTGAGGTGAGTGACTGGTTGATAGTATTGGCCAGCCATGGAGAAAGGAGGGGGAGTTGGGTGACCAGGAACTGGGTGGCAAGGGGGTCGAGGCAGCAGGTAGTGGGGGGCTTCAACTGGGGGGAGGGGCTGTGGCAGAAGGAGGGGGTGGTATAGATGGTATGGGTGGTGTAGAAGGGGACAGGGGGAGTGAGGGGAGGACGATGCAGCCATGTGGATGTTTTCAATCTTTGAGATGAAGAAGTCTAGGACCTCTTTACATTTGGTGTTTAATGTGAGGATGGAAGATGCTTGGGGGGTGTTGGTGGTGCTTGGAGGAGGTGATGAATGGTGGGGAACAGTGCTTTTGGGTTACTTTGGCCTTCAGAATGGAGTAGAACACAGTTTTGGGCTGCACAAGGGAGAGACAGTAAGTACAAAGATGGTCGAGCCACAGCTGGTAGTGAACCATGAGGCCGGATTTGTGGCAACTGCCCTCAGGTTTTAAGGGAGCGGAGGGTGACTGTTATACCAAGGGGAGCAGGTGGATTTGGAGACAGCCCTGGATTTCAAGGGGGGGGGAAAGGGAATTGAAGGTTGCAGAGAAGTGATAATTTAGAAGCTTGATGGCTGCATCAGGATCGCTGCATGTAGAAGGCCAGTGAGACAAGGTATGTGAGATGTGCGAATAGATAACAAGCAATTGGCAACCAGTCAGTTAGTAATACAGATAATTTACAATTTCCATTGTGCTAGATGTTTCCTCTGCCTTGTTTCTTCACGGAGCAGTGTTTAGCTATTTATCCAGGAGGCTCACAGTGGGTTGGTCTGCACTAACTCAACATCCAGCAATTCACTTCAAACCACTGTCAATGACCAGGAGGGGATTGACCTCACCACAGTATTATATCTGCTGCAGATGAACCTTTGGTCCAAGCTTTTATTTTTTATTGATGATCCCTAACTGTCCAGCACTTTGGGATGTCCTCCTGACATGAAAGGCGTTATACAAATGTAATGTGCTGTTTGTTGTTCTGCAGCATTACTTGAAAAGAGAAGGGAGTTTCTCCCACTGTCTGAGCCACGATAAACTGATAATAATAATAATCCTTGCATTTGATATAGCGCTTTTCACGTCTTCTCGGCGTCTCAAAGCGCTTCACACAATATACTGTAAAGTGAATTGACTGTATATTTGTGGGCGAACGCGGCAGCCAATTGCGCACAGCAATGTCCCACAAACAGTCGTCGATTGAAAATGACCAATTTATTATTGTTTTGTTTTTTTGGAGGGATTATTATTATTAGAACTAGAACTTATTATTATTACTAGAACTGAACCCGCTTTATAACAAAGCAGGTTTTAAAGGAGATCTACTTAGTTACTCCTTTTTGCTACCGATGGAACTTTACACAAATATGTAATAACAGTAAAAATTGATTACAGGAATGTTTTCTGTTGTGGGTATATGGATACTATCCTCTGCCACAAGGAAAGTAAGCAAAAGTTAAATTCATATTTTTACCAGATTTTACACAAATATGCTTATGTAAAACTACAGAAAATTACTGTAACAGCTTCAAGCAATGAAGTCTGAGAACAAAACTCTGGAGAATAAGTAGACAGTCTTTCTTCTTACTTTGCTTCTAATCAAGATTTTGCTAGCAATAACTTCCCTTTTCCTGCTGGCTTCAGCATGTGCTGTCCAAAGTTTGGAGGTTCTGCAGTGATCATTCACTTCACAGCTGCTTTTAGGAATGTTGCTGTGTGCACACTAACTGCTGAGTTCACTTACAAATACAGTCAGAGGTGCTTTAACAGGTGCAAGAATTGTGGTTATTACAAAAGGAAAATTACTCATTTTACAGAGTGCCACACAGGACTGCACCCAGCCTGACCAAGGCACTGCACCCTGAGTTGCTTATAAAGAGTGTAAATGTGTCTTTGTGCTCCTACAGTATATTCTATTATAGTATCTTCTGTATTATATACAGTAAAGTGCTTTGAGATGTCCCAAAAAANTGATGAGGCTCTATATCAAATGCAAGTATATATTATTATTATAACATCTCTGAACACCTGGGACCCATTACAGTCCAACAGAAAACAGCTGAAACGGTCAGTTGAATGGAAGAACTGAAATTATAAATGTAATTTTGCTTTTCTATTAAAATAGAAGTTTATGTTAAAATCGATGGGTTGCAGCTCATGAATTGTCCTCAGAATATCATGTAATGTAATAATTAACATCAATGATATTGCACGGCACCCAATCTATGTACATTACATCATCTTGCTTCAAACAATGATGAGTGAGATTCTATTCACCAGCTTCATACATTAAATCAGCACAGGGATGTTTGTTTATTTTTGACTCTTGGCATTAATGATGCCAAAATTCACCCACTGTTTTCCTAAAAGAAGCAAGCCTGCATTTTAATACAACATTTGTTGTTTTTTTTGTGATCAGCAGAACGAATGATATCAGTGACAGGATTTGAATACTTCCTTTAATCTCTTCAAACACGAGCCAAAATACTGCAGATGCTGGAAATCTGAAATAAAAGCAGAAGTTGCTGGGAACGCTCAGCAGGTCAGGCAGCATCTATGGAGGGAGGAAAGTGAGTTAACTTTTCAGGTCGATGACCAAACTAATTTTTCTCTCTCCATAGATACTGTCTGACCCGCCGAGTGTTCCAAGCAACTTGTTTTTAAATCGCTGAAAAGGCTCCCTGTTTCGTCCATTGCCTTTTCTTTCCACCTTATGTATCATGCAGCCACTTCAGTGAATGGACACAGAGTGAAGCTCTCTGCAGAATATCACACAGTGAGACTGAACCCAAACTACAATCCCAGATCAGCATCTCTACTTCATCACTGTGATGTGTCATCCTCGTCTTCACTGGACTGAGAACCTCCTGCCAGTTTGTGGTAACTAATGCAGAGTTTGTGTTGTGGGCGTTTGCCACCAGTAATCGTGATTCTAATCACCTTTTACTATATCAGGAGTTGTTCCCATCAGTTTGGTCTGAATCCAAACGCAGATTGTTCAAGGTAAATGGATAGCATGGTCAGACATAGCATAACCCACTTACAGTTAGTTAAATGTAAAGTAACTTGTCTGCAGTTTGCACTAAATCACCTAGGATAATCTTCTAAAATTTTGTTTTAGAATGATCTTTACTGCAGCCCTCGCTCAAACAAATATACAGTCAATTCATTTTACAGTATATTCTGTGAAGCGCTTTGAGACGTCTCAAAGGTGTGAAAAGTGCTATATCAAATGCAAGGATTATTATTATCAATACAAGTGCCGGCAATTTGTGTGGAATTGAAACCACAGCTAAATGTGAAACAAACCTTGGAATGTTTAAAGGACATCGTTAGATTACGATGCTGGGTTCAAAGTTTGATTCCAGTCTCTGATAGTTAATGCTGGCTCTTTGCTACACAAAGGAAAATTGCTTGTTCAGTGAAATGAATTATCACCCATCCAGCATCCCAGGTTATGATTGATGTGTCAGTCTGGTGTTACCATCTCACCCATGGCAATGGTGGCCTGCCTGCCTATCTAATGGTGTTGACAATGGGATTCCCCCCATCACAGAAACCATTTATTTCTCTCACTTTTCGTCTCGATGAAAATGATTTCTGGCATTTCTTGGGCTCTTTGTCCTCATAATGATCATAATCTTTGCATTTGATATATATTGATAAGTGAATTGACTGTATATTTTGTGGGCGAAATGCAGCAGCCAATTGTGGACAGCAGCGTCCCACAAACAGTCGTGGATTGAGTGACCAATTTATTATTTTTTTTTGAAGGAATATTACTTCCTTTGGTTTGCTTTTCATCTTCAATTTTACTTTGACTCCTTGTTTGACGAAGCTCACTTTATGGTGGGAAAGAAGGGAGTTGCCCTCTTCAGGTGAAATTGCTCATTCACCATGGTGATTGCTAGTGCGCAGATTGGCTGCTGTATTTGCCCACAAAATAAGCAGTCACTACACTTTGCCACCAGTACATTCATAAAGTGCCTTTTATGTGAAGACATCCAAGGCACTGGACAGTCCAGAGTTTGTACCTGAGGTGGAGGTGAGAGATGAGGGAGAGGGTGGGAGCTGTGGGAGGGTGGGGTGCAAGTGGTTTGGGGTGAGGAAGTGGGGGTGGGGGGGTGGGGGAAGAATGACCAAAGACACAGTCAAAGAGGAAGGTCTTGAGATGGATCTTGAAGGAGGTGAGGGAAGGGGTGAGTCATAGGGATTGGGCTGGAGTTCCAGTGAGTGGGAGCAGATAGGCTGAAAGCACGACTTCCGAAGGATTATGGTCTCAGCCACCCAAAGTAGTGGTGGGGGTGGGCGACGTGACGGAGGTGGGGAAAACTCAGGCAGTCAGAAAATCAGTAATTCCTGTGAAGCGCTTTGAGATGACCTCAAGCCGTATCAAATGTAAAGATTATTTATTTACCTAATTTCTACACCACACACTTGTCTGTCATGTCTACCTGTACCTATCCATTTAACCTTCAAATAATACCTAACCAGCATTTTAAAACAAGTTGTTAAACATTAGCTGATGTCAACTGATAGTTGATTAAAAGCTTTTAAAGAAAATTGGGGGCTATAGAACAAGCACCGGCACTGATCATCAATTGTTCTTAGGAACTTGCTGCTGATTGGAGCACTGACTGAGGAATGGGGCTGATCAGAGCTGAACAATGTATATTATGACATTTGATCAATATCTCACACTTTTTACTCAATTGCCTTTGGGGGTTTATCTGAGAAACAATCTTCTCTTTCTTGAAGGTTTTAACTGCTGAAGATTCATTAAATACAAAGGGACCCAGGAGTTCCTGAACTCTCCACAGCACGTGAATTGGAGAAATGATTATGCTGTGAGCAAAGTATTTAATTCCGCACTAAAATCCATCCTTCAGACTCATGGGGATGAAAGACAAGAGCTGCTTACAAATACATTCCTACTTTATAGGACTCAGTGAAACACCAAGCAGGAGGTTGCATTACGATGGCAGCAAAAATAAAATGTAATTCCCTTTGGTACAATCCCGAATGTCAATAATAATCCTTATGTTTAATATCACGTCTTCCGCATCAGGAGGCTGTCTTAAAGCACTTTGCAGGATTTATTGCAAAGTGTAGTGACTGCATAGTTTTCAGGCTAACATAGCAGCCAATTTACACACAGCAATGTCCGCTCAGCTGCCATTGCCGTCCCAACTTCCACCCCCTCCCTAACCACACCCCACACAATTACCCATCCGACAATTACCCATCCCTCCTTCCACACCTTTGAACCTGTCACCCCCTCCTCTGTTTTCAACACAGTAACCTACATGAAGTCGACTCCTCTCGCTCCCTCCACGAACCCCTCCAATTGGGTTTCTGTGCTGCGCACAGCACGGAAACTGCTCTGGTCAAGGTCACAAACGACATCCTGACCACGTGTGACCAGGGCTCCCTCTGCCTCCTCGTCCTCCTCGACCTCTCTGCCACCGTTGACACTGTGGACCACTCAATCCTCCTCCACCGCCTCTCCTCCCACCTCAACCTTCAAGGTTCTGTCCTTGAATGGTTCAGGTCCTACATTTCACACCGCCTCCACTTCGTCTTGGCAAACGGCTTCTCCTCCAGCCCCCGCACTGTCTCGTGCAGTGTACCTCAGGGCTCTGTCCGCAGTCCCCTCCTCATCACCCTCATCACCCTCCACATGCTCCCCCTTGGTGACATCATCCGTAGACATGGGGTAAATTTCCAGATGTATGCGGATGACACCCAACGCTACCTCTCTGCCTCCACCCTGATCTCCAGGACTACTGGCATCCTGACTCTCCGACATCAAGTCCTGGACGAGGGACAACTTTCTCCAACTCAACGTCAGCAAAACTGAGGCCCTCCTGATTGGCTCGCGCCAGCGCCTCCGCACCTCAGGCATTGGCAGCATCAGCCTCCACGGCTGCACACTCACCCTCACTGAGCCAGTCAGGAACCTGGGGGTCTTGTTTGACCTTGAACTGTCCTTTCTCCCCCACATCCACACCATGACCGGCACTGCCTACCACCACCTCCGCAACATTGCCAGACTCCGCCACTGCCTCACCCCTCAGGCCCCCAAACCCTCACCCGCGCATTCGTCACCTCAAGGCTCGATTACGGGAACTCCCCCCTCATCGGCCTTCCCAACTCTTCCCTTCACATCCTGCAGATCATCCAAAACTCTGCAGCTCGTGTACTCTCACGCACCAGACTCCGTGACCCCATCACTCCCACCCTCGCCCGACCCAACACTCCCACCCTCGCCCGACCCCATCACTCCCACCCTCGCCCGGCCCCAACACTCCCACCCTCGCCCGACCCCATCACTCTCACCCTCGCCCGACCCCATCACTCCCACCCTCGCCCGACTCCACTGTCTCCCCATCCCCCAGAGGATCGAGTTCAAGATCCTCGTCCTCACCTTTAAGGCCATTCATGGCCTTTCCCCCTCCTACCTCTCTGATTTGCTGACCCCCTACCAACCTGCCCACTCCCTCCGTTCATCAGGCTCCGGGCTGCTCCATGTCTCCCACCCGACCCGCCCTACAATTGGTGACCGGGCTTTCAGCCTCTCTGCCCCCACACTCTGGAACTCCATCCCACGATCCCTCCGCCTCGCTTCCTCCCTCGCCTCCTTCAAGGCCGGTCTCAAGACCCTTCTCTTCGACCGTGCCTTTGGTCTCCCTCCCATCTCTCTGCCTTCCCTCACCCCTACACCACCCCTCCCCCATGCTCGGGCCCGGACACCTGATTGTTCAGCGCTTTGGGACGTTCTCCCGACGTGAAAGGCGCTCTATACATGTAATTTTGTTGTTGCAAACAGCTGTGAAGTAAACAACTAATTTTATTTTGGGGGATGACGGTCAGGACAGAGAGATTTGCGGGGATATGGGGATAAGTCCTGCCCAGACTGCACTGGCTGCCTGTCCCAAAGAGGATCGACTTCAAGATCCTCACCTTTGTAGTCAAATCCCTCCACTCCTCTGCACCCCCCGACCTCTCTGACTTCCTCTCTCCTCACAACAGTGCCCGTTGCCTTAGCTCCACCGGGTCTGGCCTCCTCCTTGTCCCCCGAATTCTCCACTCCACCATTGGCGGCTGTGCCTTCAGCCACTATGCCCTGAGGCTCTGGAACTCCCTTCCTCACTCCCTTCGTCTCGCTCCCTCTCTTCCTACTTTCAGGTCTCAGCTAAAGACCTTTCTTTTTGACAGCATCATTGATCACCTTCCTCCCCCTCCCCCTGGCTCGTCCCCAGGATCCGTTACTGTGAAGCACTCTGTGACGCCGTCCGGCGTGGAAGGCGTTACATAAATCCAAGTTGTTGCTGGTGATAAGGCAGGGCGGGCGGTGGGATTACATTGATCCCTTGCTCTGTGAGCCCTTGCGGACTTGATGGGCCGAATGGCTTTTTTCTGCATTGTGGAATGCATGTTTCTCGGACACCAGGAGAAACTCGCTTCTCTAATTAAATTCTTGTATAGAATCCAAGTTGTGGATGACTAATACTGGGTTAAGCTGCCTACAAAATACTCTACACTTTGCAGTAAATCCCATGAGGTGCTTTTAGATGTCCTCCTGCGTGAAGAGCGCTGCATCAAATACAAGCTTTATTATTATTTATGAAACCAATTCTTACTTCATTGTGTAAACCTGAAAGAAGGAAGTTAATAATTCTTACATTTGATCTCACAGCTTTCACATCAAGACAATATCTCAAAGTGCTTCACAGGATATAAAGTAGCAGAGCAACTAAGGAGGAAAATAAGAGACCTGTAATCACACTTCACTTGTCGTGAAAAGTGCTGGAGATGTTCCTTCCTGAACACACTTAACATCTGCAGTGGAACTCTGTCCCATACAGTAACCTCACAATGACACCACGTGGTGTTGCCCAGGGCAGCTTCATGAAGACAGCCCTATCCATGGCTGCAATGTAAAGCATCTAAGCCTCAAAGACCATCAAAGCCTTCAATTCAACAGTAACAAATTACATTTATAAAACTCCTTTCATTGCGGGAGGACATCCCAGGGATTTGGACCCAAGCGTGCGATTGTGATCAGGTTGAGGAGGAAAGGGTGGGGGGGCACGACTAACATCACGGGTAATTCACCAGCATGGATGGTCCACATCCCAGGCAAACAGAGAGGCTGGGGAAAATCAATCAGTTTCACCAGCTCAAGGAGACACAATCGCGCGATCTGTACAGCACTAACTCTGTCTCAGGTTAAAGTGGAGCTTTTGTTGTGTATTTGTCAACTCACACAATTGGGTTTAAGAGTTTGCACTTGTGTTTTATATTTGACAATATGCGTGGAGGCTCAAATGCTTTACATTGCAACCATGTGGAAGTTAACTTTTTATTGTCATTTTATACTGGCTATATTGATAACTTTATTGCAAAGCACTTTCTAGATTTCCTCCTGACATGAATGGCTGCATATCAAATTGCATAAAATATTTAAGTGTTAAAAATTCATTCAACTTGAAAATAAATTTAGATTATCTGTCTGGCGTCTTTCCAGCAGAAGGAGAATGTCCATCAGGAAGCTATTCCACATGGAAAATATTCAGTTTCTCGCTCATTCATTAAAGCCTCTTTATTGCTCACACTTCACCTTTTAGTTTGCAATGACCAGGCTCCTCAAGGCTAGTTGTGTCCAGTAATGTTACAGCACCAAGGTCAACACTCATCCTGCCAAGCCACAAGCCATCAATCCAAGACCCTACAAAATCAGAATAGCCCTTCAACCCTCCTGAGCTGGTGTTCTGTTTCCTTTAACGAAGACAGTTTTGCATTGACTGGAAATCCTCAATGAAAGATCAATATTCACAAGCACATCCTTATCAATCTCTGTCTTTGCTAATAACATCCCTTTACTTTTGTGCACATTCACTGCTTATTGCCCCAATATACATTATCTTGCATTTATATGCAGCCTGGTGCAGTGGTCACACTCTTGCCTCTGAGTAAGAAGGTTGTGGGTTCAAGCCCCACATCGGGACTTGGATTTGCATCGTCTAAGATGAAACTCCAATGAATTGTTGAAGATACGGTTCTTCGGATGAGACATTAAAGTAAGCCTGCCTGTTGAGGTGGATGTTAAGATCTCATGGCACTATTTGAAAAAGAGAAAGGAACTTCTCTCTCCCGGTTCTTGGCCAACAATCCCCTAAATAAAAATGGTTACTCACTCCGTGGCTGTTTGTGGGACACTGCTGTGCGCAACTGGCTGCTACATACACCCACAAAATACACAGTCAAAGATCACTTTGCTGTATATCCTGTGAAGCACTTTGACGTGTCTCGATGATGTGATGTGTGACTATATCAAATGCAATGATTATTATTATTATTATCCTATGCATGCACGCAATGTGGAGGAAGTGATGTCAACAGTGACCTGATAACCCAATAGTTAGCCATTTTTTAGAGAAACAATAACTTGTCTTAATATAGTGCCCTTCGTGTGGGGTAGTGTTTTGCATTGCTGAAAATTGTGTTTTAAATAGAAACATTACTATAAATAGGCTTTTCTCACTTGTTTGGAAGTCTGTAACCAGGGGACACAAGTATAAGATAGCAAAAAGAGAATTTTGGTGGAACTTCTTTACGCAGAGGGTAGTGAGAGTGTGGAACTCACTGCCTGAAGCAGTGGTTAAATAAATAGCATTGAATTATTTAAGAGGAAGCTAGACCTTTACATGAACAAAATTATTACCTAATTTTCAAATACAGTGGAGCACTCTTATAACATAATAGGCCATAAAATCTCAATCAACAATATAATTACTGTGCTATAGTCTTTTTGGCTTTTTTTTACCACTTGGGGAGCAGGGAAATTGTCATCCATATCAGCTCTGAATAATGTTTGCTGCTTATCACTCTTAAATGCAGTCTATGGAGTCCTGTAGCTCAGTGGTTAGAGCACTTTGCTCGCAGGTGAGAGGACTTGGATTAGATTCCTGGGCAGGGCAAAACAATGGGCAAGTTTCCTTACTCCACATACCTCTGTTTACCTAACAGTAAATAGGAACCCGGTTGTTAGGCGATTGGCGGATCGCTCTTCTGGGGGTAATAATTCCTTCAAAATAAATAATAATTTGGTCACTCAATCCACGACTGTTTGTGAGACACTGCTGTGCGCACGTTTTGCCCACAAAATATACAATCAATTCACTTTACTTTATAGTCTATGAAGCTCTTTGAGGCGTCTTGAAGATGTGATAAGGTGCTATATCAAATGCAAGAATTATTATAAAGGGGAATAGAAAGGTAAGGAGCAGACACAGGCTCATATGGAGTATAAACACGGGCAAAGACTGGTTGGACTGAATGTGTGCTGTACAATCAACAACAACAACAACAACAAGATTCCATTTATAAAGCGCCTTTCACGTCAGGAGGACGTCCCAAGGCGCTGCACAGTTGGGTCATGACCCGAGCAGGGGGGGGAATGGTCAGGGTGAGGGAAGGGATGGAGCGAGGAGGGGGGAAATGGTCAGGGTGAGGGGAGGGAAGGGAGGGAGCGAGGAGGGGGGAAATGATCAGGGTGAGGGGAGGGAAGGGAGGGAGCGAGGAGGGGAAGAGAGTCGAGAGGGGAGCTGAAGGCTCGGTCAAAGAGAAAGGTTTTGAGACCGGCCTTGAAGGAGGAAAGGGAGGAAGCGGCGAAGGCACTGGGGGATGGAGTTCCAGAGCCTGGGGCTGAGAGGCTGAAGGCCCGACCACCGATGGTAGGGCGGTTGGGGCGGGGGACGTGGAGCAGACCGGAGCCAGAGGAACGGAGGGTACGGGCAGGTAGGTAGGGGGATAGTAGGTTGGAGAGGTAGGAGGGAGCAAGGCCGTGAATGGCCTTGTAGGTGAGGATGAGGATCTTGAAATCAATCCTCTGGGGGATGGGGAGCCAGTGGAGGCGAGCGAGGGTGGGAGTGATGTGGTCCCGAAGCCTGGTGCGGGACAGTACACGAGCTGCAGAGTTCTGAATGACCTGCAGCTTGTGGAGGGAGGTGGCGGGAAGGCCGGCGAGGAGAGAGTTCCCATAGTCCAGCCTTGAGGTGACAAAGGCGTGAACCAGGGTTTCAGCAGCGTGAGGGGTGAGGTAATGCCGTAGTCTGGCGATGTTCCGGAGGTGATGGAAGGCGGTGCCAGTTGTGGTGCGGATGTGAGGGAGAAAGGACAGCTCAGGGTCGAACAAAACGCCGAGGTTCCTGACTGGCTTTGAGAGGTGGAGAGTGCAGCCTTGGATGCTGATGGTGTCAGCGCCTGAGGTGCGGAGGCGCTGACGTGAGCCAATCAGGAGGGCCTCGGTTTTTCGCACGTTGAGCTGAAGAAAGTTGTCTCTCGTCCAGGACTCGATGTCGGACAGGCAGCTGTCAGGACATCGGTGGTCGTGGAGTTGAGAGTAGAGGAGGAAAGGTAGAGTTGGGTGTCATCCGCATACATGTGGAAGTAACCCCATGTCTGCGGATGATGTCACCAAGGGGGAGCATATAGAGGGTGAAGAGGAGGGGACCAAGGACAGAGCCCTGAGGGACACCACATGAGACAGTGCGGGGGGTGGAGGAGAAGCCATTCGTCGAGACAAAGTGAAGACGGTGAGAAAGGTACGACCTAAACCATTCAAGGACAGTGCCTTGAAGGTTGAGGTGGGAGGACAAGCGGTGGAGTAGGATAGCGTGGTCGACCGTATCGAATGCTGCCGATAGGTCGAGGAGGACGAGGAGACAGAGGGAGCCCTGGTCACAGATGGTCAGGATATCATTGGTGACCTTGACCAGGGCAGTTTCTGTGCTATGGGCAGCACGGAAACCTGACTGAAGGGGTTCGAAAAGAGAATGGGTGGAAAGGAAAGAGCGCAGTTGGGAGGCGACAACTCTTTCCAAGACCTTGGAGAGAAAGGGGAGGTTGGAGATGGGCCGGTAGCTTGATAGCTGCGACGCATCAAGGGAGGGTTTTTTCAGGGTGGGCGTGATGATGGCAGTTTTTAATGGAATGGGGACAGAGCCAGAGGAGAGGGACAGGTTGATGATGTCAGTGATATGTGGGGCAAGAAAGTGGAGCTGGGAGATAAGGAGTGGAGTGGGGATGGGGTCAAGGGAGCAGGTGGTTGGTTTTAGGGATAGGATGAGTTCAGTGACAGAGGGTGGGGAAACGGGTACGAAGGTGTGTAGGGGAGGATGGGTAGGAGTCGGAGTGTGGGAGGGAAGGGGTGGGTGGTGGGTGGAAGTTGGAGGGGAAGTGACCGCGGAGCGGATTCCCTTGATCTTGGATTCAAGGAAATCCAGCATCTCCTCGCAGTGAAGGTTGGAGGAGATGACCTGCGCGGGGTGGCGGGGGGGACGGAGGAGTCGGGTTGTGGTGGAAAACAGTAGCCTGGGGTTGTTCTTCGCCTCCAGGATTATCCTGGAGTAGAAGGACGACTTGGCCGAGGCTAGAGTGGAGCGGTAAATTTTGAGGAGGTCCAGCCAGATTTGTCGGTGGACCGTTAGGCCAGATTTGACACAGGTGCGTTCAGCAGCCCGCACCTGGCTTTTCAGTGAGCGGAGGTGGGTGGTGTACCAGGGGGAGGAGCGGGAGTAGGAGACAGTGCGGGAAGTGATGGGGGCAAGAGTATCGAGTGTGGAGGAGAGGGTATTGTGGAGGAGGGAGAGAGGAGAAGAGGGGTCGGTGAGGGTTGAAGGCCAGAGGGAGAGGAGTTCAGAGGACTCCAAGGCATCGGTTAGGGATTGTGGGGGTAACTTCTTCCAAGGGCGGTAGAAGATGGTGGTGGGTCTGGTGGAGGTGGGGAGGGGGGTGGAGGTGGTGAAGGAGATGAAGTAGTGGTCAGAGATGGCCTTGTCGGTAATAGTGACATCCGAGACACTGAGGCCCCGGGTGATCACCAAATCGAGTGGGTGGCCGTGACTGTGAGTGGGGGAGTTTATGTGTAAGGAGAGGTTGAGTGAGGAGAGCAGGGAAGAGAAGTCTGTGGAGATGGAGCAGGAGGGGGTGAAGTGTAGGTTAAAGTCGCCCAGGATGATGAGGCGATCGGAGCAGAGGCAAAGAGATGTGAGGAGTGTTGAAATGTCAGAGATGAAGGTGGGAGAGGTTTTAGGGGGCCGGTAGAGGAGGAGGATTTTAAGGGAGAGGAATGAGGGGTGGGAGAGGGTGAGGTGCTCAAAGGAGGGGAAAGAGCCAGAGGAGTAGGGGGATAGGGCAAGTGGTGTCCTTGAGATAAGGGCAACACCACCGCCACGGCGGTTGGGGCGGGGGATGTGGTGGGAGGTGTAGCCGGGTGGCGTGGCCTCCGTGAGGGGGAAGGTGTCGCCTGGGGTGAGCCAGGTTTCTGTTAAGGCCATGATATCAACGTTCTCATCAAGGATGAGATCGTTGATGACCAGGGCCTTGTTGCAGAGGGAGCGGACATTTTGCAGTCCGATGTGGAGGGAGCGGTTGACAGAAGGGTGTGTGGGAGGGGAGGGGGGTCCAGGTTGTGAGGCAGGGGTGGGGGAATGGGGATGAGGGAGGAGAGGTTGACTCCCCGGGTCTGTGTCCGGGGTGGGTGGCGAGTGTGGTGGGGAATGGGGCAGTCGGTGTGGCTGCTGCTGGACAGCCAACGCCGAGTGCCGCGGTGAGCCCGGCGGAGGATTCCCAGACTGGAACAGAGGGAGGTTGTGGGAGGGTCAAGTGGGGATAGAAGACGAGAGGGACGGAGAGAGAGGAGGAGAGAGCGGGAGAGATGCAGAGGGGGGAGGGTTTGGGGGGAGAGAGGAGGGGGGCGGGAGGGAGGGGGTGAGGGGGCTCGGGTCAAAGCGGCAGCCATAGTGCGCACGCGGGGACCGGGAGCGAGCGGTCAGGTGGATGGCATTATCCCGTAGATATCGTAAATCCCGCACAATCGTAAATCTATGTGAAAGTTAGGCGTACTATCCCCCCAGTTAGGGCAGGTGCGATGACGTAAGCAAAGCTATATACACCAGGGGCTTTACATTGGCAGTGTTCTGTATTACATTATTTGCCTGATTTAGAAACCCCATCAAGCATTAAATAATATTAACAGCAAATAATACATGATATTCACCCTCTCATGTCACTTATGTACAGAAGGCAAAGTAAATCCATGCAAAGCTCATAAGAACATAAGAAATGCTACACAAAAAAAGACCAAGGTCCATCTAGATCACCTTCCAGTTTCCTGATGGTCGCATACACAAATGTCCCGAACTACCTATGTACTATATATCAGTAATGAGTTCTCCCATCTATCACCATATATGTGTGAACATTGACTAAGCTTAAGCCAATACTGATTCTGAAGTTGTGCATTTCCCATCAGAACACAGACTGTGTACGGGCGACACAGAGCGACATGGCCAGGAGCAGGTCACTTGGCCTAACTGGACCGTGAGCTCCACCCTCTATTTCCCACTCCCACATCCCATGTCTGCATTGTTTCCTCTTAAATACATTGATGCTTTTTTTTCAACCACAGCTTCTGACAGTAAGTTACATATTCTCACCAGCCTCTGTTTGAAGATGTTCTTCTTAATCTCCCTACTAGATCTATCACTGGTCATCTTATTATCTTAGTTATTATTATTATTATTATCTTTAAATAGGTTGTTTTTAGGCAGGGTTTAAAGACCAATAAGGAGGGGGGAGGGGCTGTGCCAGTGTCTGAGACAGATCCAGAGAAACAAACATGAATAATAAGTTTCTTTACAACATCCATTAATGGAGATAAGCATTGGGCCAGGCAAGTTTTGAGGACTCCCTTAGTCTAAATGCTTCAACTACTTTTTTACATTCACCTCAGTCTCTCCTCAGTAACTTGGTAATTGGTCAAAACAGCAGTGGTCCTGGAGTCAAGGGTGGAGGCAGAGATAGAGTTGGATGTCACTCGCATACGTGTGGAAGTTAACCCCATGTCTGCAGATGTTATCACTGAGCAGGAGCATGTAGATATTAACGAGGAGAGGATTACGGCGAGAGAAAGCCAGGCAGGAGGGGAAAACACCAAAGGTCTCAATGGTGCAGTGACTTTAGGCTATCTGCAGGTTTGAGAAAGGGTAACAGTTAATTCTTCTTAATATTACAGAGCCGAATAGTGTCGTAGGATCTTTAACAGCCACGTGGACAAGTAGAACAGTTTAACGTCTCATCTGAAAGATGTCTCTACCACCATTACGCTCCCCAGCACTGCATCGTAAGTATACACTCATATGAGTTCCAAGGCCCATCACGGGGCTTGAACCACAACCTTCTGTCTCGGAGGTGATAATGCTGGGAGCTGAGCTCGACTGACCCATGTTATTAATGGACATCACTCACACTCACTCACACAGCAGCCCTCTGTGGATGCCCTCACACATCTCCAGCAAATGTAACGTGAAATCGGTCAACTTCATCTCCATTCTCAGTACTGGTTGTTGCCGTAGGAACACTGGCCTATTAGCGCCTGTTGGGCTTCGTGCGGTCCCCTGCCATGAACCAACCAACCCATCCGACCTATTGCCGTGACAACCGGCTGGGCATGCTCACACAAGTCCTCGTTGCTGCATAAATACAAGGCTAAACAAGCTGTTGCATCAAAAACACAATAAAAACCACACTCAACAACAACTGCATTGATACAGCGCCCATCACTCACAGCACTGCACAGTGAAGGCTGACAACACTAACACTCCCAACCAACACAACAACAACAACAACACATGTATAGAGCGCCTTTCATATTGGGAGGACGTCCCAAAGCGCTGAACAGTCAGGTGTCAGGACCCAAGCATGGGGGAGGGGTGGGGTAGGGGGAGTGGTGGGGTAGGGGTGAGGGAAGGCAGAGAGGTGGGAGGGAGACCAAAGGCACGGTCGAAGAAAAGGGTCTTGAGACCGGCCTTGAAGGAGGCGAGGGAGGAAGAGAGGCGAAGGGACCGTGGGATGGAGTTCTAGAGTGTGGGGGCAGAGAGGCTGAAAGCCCGGCCACCGATGGTAGGGCGGGTCGGGCGGGAGACATGGAGCAACCTGATGAGCAGAGGGAGCGGGCAGGTTGGTAGGGAGTTAGTAGGTCAGATAGGTAGGAGAGGGCAAGGCCATGGATGGCCTTAAAGGTGAGGACAAGGATCGTGAACTGCGGATGTGGTGGAGAAAGGACAGTTCAGGGTCAAACAAGACACCCAGGCTCCTGACTGGCTTATTGATATTCCCCGCACACACCACCCAGTAAACACTGACGTCCCCTTTGATTATATTATAACAAACCTGTGAGATACATGCTGGCTGTGCACTGTGTTACTCTGGTTCTGTATTCTGTTACTCTCTGGTTGTGTACGGTTCGATTACGGGAACTCATTCCTCATCGGCCTTCCCAACTCTTCCCTTCACATCCTGCAGATCATCCAAAACTCTGCAGCTCGTGTACTCTCACGCACCAGACTCCGTGACCCCATCACTCCCACCCTCGCCCGACCCCAACACTCCGAACCTCGCCCGACCCCATCACTCCCACCATCGCCCGACCCCATCATTCCAACCATCGCCCGACTCCATCACTCCCACCCTCGCCCGACTCCATCACTCCCACCCTCGCCCGACCCCATCACTCCCACCCTCGCCCGACCCCATCACTCCCACCCTCGCCCGACCCCATCACTCCCACCCTCGCCCGACTCCACTGTCTCCCCATCCCCCAGAGGATCGAGTTCAAGATCCTCGTCCTCACCTTTAAGGCCATTCATGGCCTTTTCCCCTCCTACCTCTCTGACCTGCTGACCCCCTACCAACCTGCCCACTCCCTCCGTTCATCAAGCTCCGGGCTGCTCCATGTCTCCCACCCGACCCGCCCTACCATTGGTGGCCGGGCTTTCAGCCTCTCTGCCCCCACACTCTAGAACTCCATCCCACGGTCCCTTGGCCTCGCTTCCTCCCTCACCTTCTTCAAGGCCGGTCTCCAGACCCTTCTCTTCGACCGTGCCTTTGGTCTCCCTCCCACCTCTCTGCCTTCCCTCACCCCTAGACCACCCCTCCCCCATGCTCGGGCCCCAAAACCTGACTGTTCAGCACCTTGGGACATCCTCCGACGTGAAAGGCGCTCTATAAATGTAATTTTATTGTTGTTGTTGTTGTGTAGTATGTTACGCTGGCTGTATACTCTGATACTCTGGCTGTGCACTGTTTTACTCTGGCTGTGTGGTGTGTGTGACTCTGGCTGTGTACGGTGTTACTCTGGCTGTGTACGGTGTTACTCTGGCTGTGTACGGTGTTACTCTGGCTGTGTACGGTGTTACTCTGGCTGTGTACGGTGTTACTCTGGCTGTGTACGGTGTTACTCTGGCTGTGTACGGTGTTACTCTGGCTGTGTACTGTGTTACTCTGGCTGTGTACGGTGTTACTCTGGCTGTGTACGGTGTTACTCTGGTTGCATAATGTGTTACTCTACTGCGCTTGGGGAGTGTGTTATGCTCTGGCTGTATTATTTAAGGTGAGTTGACAGCAGTGTTATCCAGTCAAATTCGAGCAAAGAAGTTGTGACAATCCTATTATAAAACAGCTTCAGTCCAGCCTCCAGCCTCCAGAACAAAAAGCACTCTCTAAACTTTCACTCGGAGGAACAGAGAGATGAGGACAAAGTGGACTGGAAGGGGCTTTGCGTGTCAAAAACAAACTGTTCTGCAGTTATCGAGATTCACTGAGCTCTCTGTTTTGGGGATTACAGCATTACATTCAACCAGTGAGCTCAGAGGGTGTAAAATGTTCTGGTAATGGGGCAGGGATTCTTCCCACTCAGTTCCCATTAACCCTGTAAGCCAAAGCCCTCAGCCAGCTAGGGTGGTCCTTGCTGGACAAGCAGTGGGAAAGCTTGCCAGACAGTGCTCTCAATGGTTAGACTCTTCGCCACTCACCTGTCTGTGCCTAATTCTCCCTGTGAAAGGGTACGCAGGGGAGAGTGTGCTTCCCATTGCAGACACGGGTGGAAGTGGCAGACACACGTGGAGCTTTCAATCTAGTTTGGACACGCTTAAACCTGGTGATAGGTTTCACATGTGGCTGAAACTCAACCGAGCAACAAAAATAATAAACTGTGTTCTGGTGGTGGATGGGGAAGGAATGGCTGAGTCTGAAGAGTATGAATTAAAGGCAATGATTAACCGGGAATGCTTCAGTGATCATTTCATTCCCGTTGTGTGTCACGGCAGGCACTGCACAGCTCCTGCTTTATAAATACATAACTCATCTCGCTACCGGCAAAGCTTCACAGCAAAACCACGCGGGGCTGATCGCTGGCTCCTGCACTCCTCATCCAGTGCACCTTTCCCTGGACACCAAGTCACTGCTGAATTGTCACATCCTGTACAACAGTCCCCCAGACAAAATCGATCATTACCTTCAAGGTTAAAATTGGCTGCTGCATTCTGCTACAAAAACACAGTCACTACACTTTACAGTAAACTCCTGAGAAGCCCTTTGAGGTCTTTTATGGATGTGATGAAGCGCTGCATCAAATGCAATGATTATGACCATTATTATAAAGACTGTAGAGGAATCTACATCAGTTCAAGTGGATGATTTTGCTACAACAACAACAACGCCATTTATGCAGCATCTCATACGTCAATGGAAGACCACAGAGTGTTTTGCAGCATGAGATTAATTGGAAGTTGATAAGGAAACAAATACAGTGAGTAATTTGCGTCAGTGTCGACCTTCACACAGTACTGAGACTAGAGGCAAATTCATCAGAATTTCCCAGGTGAATTTGGATGCAGAAGGAATCCAGGATAAGGATGGCCGAAGGATGTCTCTACAATAGTGTGGTGGGGGCTGGGCGGGCGGGCTGGGGCGCAGGGAGCGGGTGTGATTGGTAACTAAGGAGAGGAAGCAGGTTCCCTGGTTAAATTGAAGCCTCAGTAGAATGTGAGAAGTGAAGTGAGTGACTGACTCCGCGGAGGGAGATATCCTGTTATGTTCCTGTCTCAGCATTGTTCTGTTCAGTTGGGTTTTAAATATTATTCAGGACAAATCATCTCCATCTGCTTATTTTAATGACTTTTCTTATTACTGTTAAGTAAATACCTCCACAGAGTTTCACAAAAGGATAGTTGAGGATCAAACAAGATGCCAAGGTTCCAGACTGGCTTAGTAAGATGGAACAACAACAATTTGCGCCCTTCACACAGGGTAGCGTCTCGGAGATCTTGATCCTGTCAACATCCTGTCTGATGGTGGCAATGAAAAGCCAAATCCTCTCTCATTTTGGGGCAGGAAAACTAACTGAACAAAACACTGAGTTAAAAGTGGGTCAATGTGTCTCAGTCCGTTCACACACTAAGCTCTGTTGGCAAATGATTCATTTGGGAGCGATCTGTCATCACTCGTGTCCCAGGGCCTCAATCCTTCTCTTTCCCTCTTCCTTCCTTTTTCATCCTCTATAAATGTTTTCTCTTTGCTGACAATTATCTTGGCTGCAACCGCTTTGTGTGTCTGCGCTCGATTTGTGTGTCTGATCTGTGTGTGTCTGCGCTCTGTGTGTGTGTCTGCGCTCTGTGTGTGTGTCTGCGCTCTGTGTGTCTCTGCGCTCTGTGTCTCTGCGCTCTGTGTGTCTCTGCGCTCTGTGTGTGTGTCTGCGCTCTGTGTGTGTCTCTGCGCTCTGTGTGTGTCTGCGCTCTGTGTGTGTGTCTGCGCTCTGTGTGTGTCTCTGTGCCCTGTGTGTGTGTCTGCGCTCTGTGTGTGTCTGCGCTCTGTGTGTGTCTGCGCTCTGTGTGTCTCTGCGCTCTGTGTGTGTGTCTGCGCTCTGTGTGTGTGTCTGCGCTCTGTGTGTCTCTGCGCTCTGTGTGTGTGTCTGCGCTCTGTGTGTCTCTGCGCTGTGTGTCTCTGCGCTCTGTGTGTCTCTGCGCTCTGTGTGTCTCTGCGCTCTGTGTGTGTGTCTGCGCTCTGTGTGTGTCTCTGCGCTCTGTGTGTCTCTGCGCTCTGTGTGTCTGCGCTCTGTGTGTCTCTGCGCTCTGTGTGTGTGTCTGCGCTCTGTGTGTGTCTCTGCGCGCTGTGTGTCTCTGCGCTCTGTGTGTCTCTGCGCTCTGTGTGTGTGTCTGCGCTCTGTGTGTCTCTGCGCTCTGTGTGTCTGCGCTCTGTGTGTCTCTGCGCTCTGTGTGTCTCTGCGCTCTGTGTGTGTGTCTGCGCTCTGTGTGTGTGTCTGCGCTCTGTGTCTCTGCGCTCTGTGTGTGTGTCTGCGCTCTGTGTGTGTCTCTGCGCTCTGTGTGTCTCTGCGCTCTGTGTGTGTCTGCGCTCTGTGTGTGTCTCTGCGCTCTGTGTGTCTCTGCGCTCTGTGTGTCTCTGCGCTCTGTGTGTCTCTGCGCTCTGTGTGTCTGCGCTCTGTGTGTCTGCGCTCTGTGTGTCTCTGCGCTCTGTGTGTGTGTCTGCGCTCTGTGTGTCTCTGCGCTCTGTGTGTGTGTCTGCGCTCTGTGTGTGTCTCTGCGCTCTGTGTGTCTCTGCGCTCTGTGTGTCTGCGCTCTGTGTGTGTCTCTGCGCTCTGTGTGTCTCTGCGCTCTGTGTGTCTGCGCTCTGTGTGTGTCTCTGTGCTCTGTGTGTCTCTGCGCTCTGTGTGTCTCTGCGCTCTGTGTGTCTCTGCGCTCTGTGTGTCTGCGCTCTGTGTGTCTGCACTCTGTGCAACCGACTTTGTATGTATAATATGTGTTATGTATAATTTACCTTCTTGATCTCACACTTGCGATCGTTGACTTCCCTTCGTCCATTTCTCCCCCATTATTAACAATAATAATCCTTGCATATGATTTAGCAATTGGCTACTGCGTTTTGCCTACAAAATACACAGTCACTACACTTTACAGTATATTCAGTGAAGCACTTTGAGAGGTTTCAAAGACATGATAGGGCACTATATCGAATGCAAGGATTATTATTATTATGTTATTATATAGCTATTGGAAAAGAAAAAGCAGTTTCTCCCAGTGACCGGCTCACGGGCCTTAAGATGAAAACTCTCATTAACTCAAAAAGGTTTACAAAGAATGTACAGCACAGAAACAATCCGTGCCAGTGTTTATACACCACACGAGTCTTCACCCCTCCCTCCCTCCCACACTCTTCTATTCCCCTCTCCCTCATGTGAAGGTCTAGCTTCCTCTTGAATGTATTCACACTATCTAATTCAACTCCCGCTTCAGGCAGCGAGTTCCACACTCTCACTCCGCTTCGTGTGATGTAGTTCCTCCTAACTTCACTTTAATATTTCATGGTTGCTGTGGGACTCACAGCAGAAATTGGCTGCTGCATTCACCTGCAGTGTAAACAGTCACTACGTTTCACAGTAAATTCTGCGAAGCGCTTTGAGACTTGCTCCTGACGTGAAAGGCGCTTTAACAAATGTCAGGATTCATTAATACTAATAACTTTGTTTGCGAGTGAAGGAGAGAATTCTACAGCAAATATCCATGCCCACGCAGCCTCCGATCAGCATTTAAAGCACAGAGATCGCTATCAAACGCAATCTTGGATACATCGTTCACTTCACATTCCTTTCATTTGCAATTCTGCAACAATTTAAAATACAGCATCCTTGATGCAAAATAAAAATGAAAGTCCCTATATTTCAGATTGGGAGCGCGTGTTAAACAAGCACTTTTTTTTTACTCTTCAAATAAGCCTTTAGCCGTCAGACTCGTTGTATCACCATTTTCAGTATTAACATAACCTCTGAAATCCAAATCTCTCATCCCTCTGGGAGACGTTCAAGAAACCAGCAGTGCTGGAGACGGCTTCTGAGGATGTTTTATCAGAACATCTATTTTTTTCCTTTCATTGTTCTTTTCATTTGGAGTCCTGTAGCTCAGTGGTGAGAGCACTCGCCTCACAAGCGAGAAACCTGGGTTCGATTCCTGGCAGGGTGAAATGTTGGGCAAGTTTCCTTACTCCACACGCCCCTGTTTACCCAGCAGTAAGTAGGAATCCGGGTGTTAGTCTATTGGCGGATCGCTTTTCCAAGGGTAATAATTCCTTCAAAAACAATAAGAAGAAATTGGTTACTCAATCCGCGACTCTATGTGGGACGCTGCTATGTGCAATTGGCTGCCACAAAATATACAGTCAATTCACTTTACAGTATATACTGTGAAGCGCTTTGAGACGTCTCGAAGATGTAATAAGACTCTATTTCAACTGCAAGGATTATTATTATAGGTGGGTGGGGGCAGGGCAGAGGGGTGCCAAGCCGGTGGCAAAGTGGGGAACAGGTAATTCTCAGAGAACTAAAACCATATGGTACATTAGGGCTGGCACGGCAGTGAAGCAGAACAGAAATAATGTGAAATTAGGAGGCAGTTTTTCACCCAAAGGGTAGTGGAAATCTGGAACTCTCCCCCAAAATGCTGTGGATGTTGATCCATTCACATCTTCAAGATTGAGGTGGATAATAATAATAATCCTTGCATTTGATATAGCGCCTTATCACATTTTTCGAGACGTCTCAAAGTGCTTCGCAGAATATACTGGAATTGACTGGATATTTTGTGGGCAAAATGTGGCAGCCAATTGTACACAACAGCGTCCCACAAACAGTTGTGGATTGAAGTGACCAATTTTTTTTCTTTTTAATTTTTAAAGGGATTTTTACCCCCAGAAGTGATCCACTAATCGACTAACAACCGGGTTCCTACTTACTGCTAGGTAAACAGAGGCGTGTGGAGTAAGGAAACTTGCCTAAGGTTTGCCCTGCCAGGGAATTGAACCCAGGTCCTCTCGCTTGCGAGGCGAGTGCTCTAACCACTGAGCTACAGGATTCCTTTATTTGTTAGGTCAGGGTATCAAGGGATATGGGGCAAGGGTGGATGATTGGAGTTGAGGTACAGATCAGCCATGATCTTATGGAATGGCGGAACAGGCTCAAAGGGCTGAATGACCTCCTCCTGTTTCTATGGATACCTGAGATGACCCCATTTCCTAACTAACAGATTCACATCAGCAAGCAAGTCAAAGTCAGTACCTGTACACAGAGAGCTCTCACCCACCCAGGGCTGCAGTGTGGGTTGGCTCCTGTGCTCACTTACCCACAGAGGATGGGCTGCAATGTGGCAGATGCAGGTTTGGGCACTTGACCCACTTGCTGTCCATTGGAGGAGGGGAGAGGGAGAGGGGAGGGTGAGAGAGGGGAGAGGGGAAGTGGGAGGGGAGAAAGAGGGGGAGAAGGGGAGGGGGGAAAGAGGGAGAGGGGTGAGAAAAGGGGAGGGAGGGGGAGAGGGAGAGGGGGGAGAAAGGGAGAGGGGGAGAAGGGGAGAAAGGGGGACAGGGGGGAGGGGGGAGAGGGCAAGAGAGAGGTAGGAGAGCTGCCCGCCAGCGGCAGGGCAGAAGTTGTCTGGAGTTCAACATCTGCAGTGCTGCTGAGAACCAGTGCAGAGCAGCCATGCACGAGCGGAGATGTGAGGGGGATGTACACACCCCAGGAGCAACAGAACCTGGTGTCCAGGGAGAGGGGGGGCTCTGGATGGATCAGGAGACTCAGGTCACAGGGTTAAAGCACCAGCAATAATCAGTCCAGGTCACTCTGTGACAGACACTCACTCATTCATTCAATTGTAAACAGATAATACCCAGCATTCGCTCCCCTCACTCCTCACTCAGGTGACCAGCACCAAGTTGACTTACACAGAGTTATATACAGTGATTTGGCCTCAAAACATGCAATGCAGCTCATCCAGTCCGTGCCAGTGCAACATCCACATAAGCCTCCTCTTCCCCTCGATTCCCTGTAGACTTAGACTCCAAAACGCACTTGGAAAATGTGAAGGCCTTTTTTTTTGAGTGAAGACATCTATGCAGGCATTTTATTTTATCTCTTTTTCTATATTCTTTTCTCTCTCTTTTTCTCTCTCTCTCTCTCACACGCACTCTTCCTCTCCCTCCCTCTCTTGCTTGTGTTACCCACTCAGCCCCTGGGGTGTGTAGACGGAGACCACTGGGTATCAGCCATGTTTGTTTGAATCATTTCAGGTGCAGTGATTTCAAGGCTAAAATAATGGTTAAAAGTTCAAACTGATGTTTCTCACCCAATGCTTCAGGGTCCTCCAATTGAACACGTTTAGCTAAACATGCTTATTACTGGGCAAAACCGTGGAGCTTTTCACAGATTAATATCAAATATCTGCAAAAATCCCTCACTAATGTTTCAACAGTTGCTGAAATTTCCCGCATGTGGACTGTGATCACAAGATGATTGGGATGAAGAAGGTACTTTAGCCCATCCAACTGCATCCCAGTGTCCTGTCCTCAACCACCTTTCCTAGTAACCCTGTTCTAGTAGTCAGTTACCCTCTGAATGCAGAAATACTTCCTGGTGCCTGTCCAGAAATTTCTCTTCGTAACTCTAAACATGCATCCTCTTGTTCTAATGTCTCAGTGAATCCCGAAGTATTATTCTGGGTTTACTTCTTCACTACCAATTAAAATATTATTCATGGCTTGTTTACAGCTTAATATTACACTTTTATTTAATAGTGTTGTGTGATATGTAACTTTGTTCTCCTATAAGTCGTAATCCTCAGCACTGGGTGGGGGGGTGACGACGACGACCCGTGGGGGAGGGGGGGGGCAATGCATAAGGTAATAAACTCCAATAGAATCACTCTTTGTATATGAACAGCCATTGGCATCCTCGCACTCCCTACTACACTGTGCACAGCCTTCAGTGTCAGGCTGATAAATTGCACAACAGTAAGCAATTAACTCTGCTGGAAGACACAGAGATTAAATACTCTTGTCTGTTGAAAGAACCCCATTTTAAGCACACTGCTCACTCATTAACTCAATTCACAAAGTGCAGCACTTTGCACTGGCCTAGAACGGTCTCACTGCCCTGGAAAATCCATCATTCAGTCATACAGAGATTTCCAGTTGAGTTATTAATGATAATAATATGCCTTACATGTACCTATTATGTGAGGCCATCCAAAAGTGCTTCACAGGATTTACTGTAAAATGCAGTGACTGTATCTTGAGGCTGAATAACGGCAGCCAAATTATGCACAACAAAGTCCCACAAACAGCATGGAGTGAGTGATCAATTTTATCTGGAGAATTGTTGGCCAGGACAGACACCGGGAGAAACTTCTTTCTCTTTTCAAATTGCACTATGGGATCTTTAACGTCACCTGAACAGGCAGAAGGGGCCTTGCTTTAACAACTCATCCAAAGGACAGCACCTTTGGCAGTGCAGCACTACATTGTGTCTGATTTATAAAGACAAACTACATCTCAACACACCCTCAGGGAGAGTCAGTGCTTAAGGCCGACATCTCCATGTAGCAAACCAGAGCCTGGGTTCAGGCCGCCCAGTCATAGAGGGGACTTGTCCTGAGGTGGCGACCACTAAGTACATGGTGAGATGCAGGTCACACACAGTTTGACCACTGGCCAACGTGCTCGCGAGCAGCTTTGCACCAATTCTTGGCCAGTGCTGCTCCTGTGCACGTTATGGGCAAGTTCAGATCATTGTAAAGAATTGTCACCAGCTCCCAGTCCCATTCCCTGCTGTTTGCCACCAAGCTCCCACTGAGTTGTGTCAGAATATTTTTCAGTTCAGAGGCTGGCGATGATAGCTCATCATTAACCCAGAGAGCTTCAGGTTAACTGTTCACACTTACTCCAGTAATTGTTCATAGCCACTTACACAACAGACATGAAGCAGTTTACTTGTTACTGGCTCCGAGACGTCAGGGAGCCAGCCCACTGTCCTGTACACTTTCTGTGACACCTGAGGCCATTTCCTCTCTTGGGTAAGAATCTTTAACCTGCTGTGGGGGCGTGTGCAAGCAGCGAGGAGACTCAGCCATGTTCAGCAAAGACCTCATTAGCAAGGAAGCCCTGCTGAAGTTGCTGGTAAATAGGATGGATTGTTCAAGTCAAGTCATAGTGAATGCCAGGCGTGGGCTTTCTCTGCTGATCCCAGCACGTTAAATAACACAAAGCCCTTTACTTTCTAGTTACAAATACATCAGCATTTAGGACTAAACTACCTCCAGAAGCTGATAAATACAGAGAACTCTATTATTATTATTATTATTATATCTCTAATTATTATTCATTCAATGCGGAGCTCAGCTATTTATTAGTCTCACACAACAATTTTGTCAACTCATTTTGTGGTTTCTGTGGTTGTGATACAAATGTGAGGATAATTTATTTATTCAAGGTGAATGGATTATGCAGTTTTAAAACGTGCTTTATTCAGTTTTAACCTGGCCTGTTTGAACGCTTTGGGAAATACAGCATGAGTTAGATTGGGAAATTTGAGTTCGTTTAGGACGTGGGGTGAGAAAGTCTTGATTCAAACATTACTTGGAGTCCTACAGCTCAGTGGTTAGACCACCCGCCTCGCAAGCGAAAGACCTGGGTTCAATTTCCAGCAGGGCAAAACATTGGGCAAGTTTCCTTCCTCCACATGCCTATGTTTACCTAGCAGTAAGTAGGTGCCCAGTTTTTGGTCGATTGGCAGATCGCTTTTCCGAGGGTAAGAATTCCTTCAAAAAAAAAATAATAAATTGGTCACTTCAATCCACAACTGTTTGTGGGACGCTGCTGTGCGCAATTGGCTGCTGTGTTTTACCCACAAAATATACAGTCAATTCACTTTACAGCATATTCTGTGAAGTGCTTTCAGGCATCTTGAAGATGTGATAAGGCGCTATATCAAATGCAAGGATTATTATTATTATTGTTATTAAACTCCATCTGCCACTCCTTGGCCCATGTGCTCAATTGGTCCATAGCTTCTGGAATGCCATTTATCCTTCTATTACCAGGATTACCTTCTATACCAATATTTTAAATTCCCCAGGGCACATCACCAGAATAAGAGCTTTCTTCTCTAAGCACACTCTTGTTGAAGGAACTCCACTGATCAGCCAAATTTCCATTTACCATCACTTCCCACTCCCCCTGTCTGATCAAACTCCTTCTCTACCATGGACATATATGAAAAAGTTCTCCAGTGAGAGGGTTTCTCAACAGGATAAAGGCAACATTATCTTTACTAAAATGTTTTTTCTCTCTCATGCCAGTAAAGCCGCACTGAGATAAAGCACGAATAAAGCATCTGCAAAACTGTTGTTTTCCTTTCAGTTATCTGGCAAGCTCTCTCCCCAATCTTCCCCCCCTCTATCTCTGCAACTGCCTTCAACCTTACCACTCCCTTCACTCAGTGAGCACCAGTTGGCTTCACGTCCACAACTTTATCTGCCCCACCTTTCAGCCACTCTGCCCTTATCCCTCGAACTCCATCCCAGAGTCACTCCAACTCGCTCCCTCCCCTCCTTCAAGATCCATTCCAAGATGCACCGCTGTGACTGTGCCTTGGGTCATCTCCCCCATCTCTCCTCCCGTCTCTCCTCCACCCACCCCCTCCCCAGGATCACAGGCCCAGCTTGGGTGATCAGCCAGCGGTGTCATGTGCTTTGAGACATCCTCCCGACATGAATTGTGCTGTGTAAATATATAAATGTAAATTGAATTGCATTATTGTCATATTCTACTCAAACTAAACAGTTATATACATTGTGCCTCGTAATGATCAGTGCTCACGGGGTTAATCTGATACACAGGTTTGTTTCGGATTGAGATACAGCAGCTTTCTGCTCCTCCACAGACCATCTTATTCAATCAAGTCTGGTTTCCTGTTTAATGTCAGAACTATTTTTCAATTTTCCACTTAGTTTAAAACCTCTCCTACTGGATCTGTAGGATCCTACATCCTCCCCAGACACACCTGAGGCTCGAGGATCAGGCCGGCTGGGCAGGGCAGAGTAGTGTATTTGGCCTTTCCACATGCGCTCAGCAGCTCGGGATACTGAAGAGGAGAGAGAGGAACCTCAAGCTGGAATTTATTTTAAAGACTATCTGATGGTCTCAGCGATTCGAACTCCAACCACAAAATGACAGATCTGGAGTCTGGGGCAGCCTTTGTTTGGGTGAATTTCATCTGTTGTGAAGGTGCCTGTGGGGAGAGTGTGATAGGGACAGATGTACAGGCCTGAACTTTCCTCATCTTTGGTGGGAGTTGGAGGGAAGCGAAGAGCTTTAAACAAGACTAGAACAGACTACATCTGAGTGGGGTTCTTGCGGGATGCGAGATGAACCTCTGGTGACCAGGAGTTCCCATTGGTGCGAGCCTGTTCTTAACAACAACTTGCATTTATACAGCGCCCATCATATAGGGTAACGTCTCAGAGCCTTCACGGAGGCGGGAGTCAGACACAGGCCAGTGTCAAACGTTCACTGTTGGAGTCTGAGCCTTTCCTGTTCTGGGATAAAGTCAATAAGTTGATGTTTCTTACGGTTTCAGGGTTCACATCTGCTGAAAGTTCAGGCTTTCAACATCCTGTTGTGAAAGCTGAAACATTCTGATCTCTTGTGCTGCTTTTCTTCTGAGTCCATTTGCCATCCGTACTCAGTGACTCACACAGACGTTGACCAAAAAAACTTTCTTTAGGAGAATTCAGAGTTGTCCCCGCCCACTCTCCAGTCAGTAAAAAAGCCACAGAATTGCTGAGGAACTCATCATCCAAAGCCAGAGGCGGGAAAGTGAATCTCGCAACTGAAGTGAATAACAGAGAAGTCAGATAAGCCACTGAGTGGGTCAGTGATGGCAGGGTCTCAGCCAGTGGATTCTGGGAGGGAATTAATTAGAGTTTTATAAGAACATAAGAATTAGGAGCCGGCCCTTCGTGCCTGCTCCGCCATTCAATAAGATCATGGCTGATCTTCTCACCTAACTCTGATTACCTGCCCTATCCCCATATCCCCTAATCCCTCTATTTTTCAAGAATCTATCAGTCTCAGCCTTGAAAATGTTCAAGGACTGAGCATCTACAGCCTTCTGGGGAGTGAATTCCATAAGTTTTACTTGGAAAGGATGAGATTAATGATTATTCAGTGCAGCAAGCTTCTCAACGTATTTACCAAATCATTTGGAGCCGTGCTGGCAAGAGTATGTTGCGCATTAGATATGGGTTGGAGCTCGCTCAAGTATCTCACACAGTCTATCACCACTGTCAGTCACAGAGCTGCAGAATTACACATAGTCGAGATAGTGGAACTCTGCTGATCACAGCGATGGAGGGAAGGTGCTGATAATAATAAGAATCCTCAATTTGCTATTGCGCCTTTCACGTCAGGAGGAATCCCGATGTGCTTTGCAGGATTATTGCAAAGTGTAATGACTGTGTTTTTGTGGGCAAATGTGGTAACCAATTTTGCACACAGCACTGTCCCATAATCAGCCATCTGTTGTTTTTACTTTGGAGAATGATGACCTTCTCTACCTAGTCTTTTCAAATAGTGCCATAGAATGTTTAACATCCACCTGAACAGGAAGATGGGACCTCAGTGTTAACATGTCATCCAAAGGACGACACTTCTGACAATGCAGTGGCCTCCCAGCACTGCATTGGAGCATCAGCCTAGACAATGTGATCCCCGAGGTGGGGCTTGAACCCACAACCTTCTGACTCAGAGGTGGGAGCGCTACCACTGAGCCAGGCTGACACATGTTGGCTCGGACACGTATAAGGACACGTGCAGCGTGACCTTTCATATCATCATCCATTGGCTACAGTGGAACCAAACCAGCAACATGTGATGGGGTAACAAACATTTATCGTCAATGGTCAACTGTGCCCACAGGGCAGGCAACCACAGCCCTCAAACTGCCCCATCAAATAACCCCCAACCTCACCCATCAAATAACCCCCAACCTCCCCCATCAAATACCCCCCATCCTTCCCCATCAAATACACCGCAACCTCCCCCATCAAATAACCCCCAACCTCCCCCATCAAATAACCCCAACCTCCACCATCAAATACCCCCCAACCTCCCCCATCCAATACCCCCAACCTCCCCCATCAAATACCCCCCAACCTCCCGCATCAAACCCCCTCCAAACTCCCCCATCAAACAGCCCCACAACCTCCACCATCAAATAGCCCCCAACCTCCCCCATCAAATACAACCCAACCTCCCCCATCAAATAGCCCCCAACCTCCCCCATCAAATACCCCCCAACCTTCCCCATCAAACACCCTCTGCCAAACAGGGAAATCAGACAGTACAATTCTTGACTGTCCACCCTCCTGCCTGGAATGGGATCAGTATTAGGCTGGTGCCTGATAATCTGATGCCATCGATTTCACAGCAGAATTGTAGATGTGGTCGAGACACAGAATACACAATGCTTTGGCCAATGCATGCTGAATGGATAAGAGCTCTAAATTGCCAAGAATGTGGATTGACAGCATGTGAAAGTAAGATCACCAGAAGGAATGATGGATGATATAAGACAACCAGCTGGAAGCATGATTAGCCATGTGGAATAGACAGCTTGTGACGAGGCAGGGTGGAAGAGGCAAGTGATTCACGTCAATGGTGGAATGACCAAGAGATCAACAGCTTAGAATACATCAGAGATGGAAAATTTCACTTGCCGGCTAACCCGGGGCAAGTTTTGATTGTAGCTTCAGCGAGCTGAAAACAAGGAACTCATCAGCCTGAAAGTGGCCTCTGCATGTTTATCCCAACTGTCAATCTCTGATTCCTTGTGTCTGTCCCTCTCCCTCGCCTCTGAGTCACACATCCAGAGCTGGGGGGGGGGGGGGGGGGGGGGGGGGGAGTGGTGGGGGAATGTGTGTGTGTTTAAATACAACTATCTCTATATGGTTATTATCACATCACACACTGCATTTTTCATCCCGAGATAGAAATCAACAAAATGCAGTGAGTGGAGCAAAGCAATATCACACTGGGTAACTTCATTATCTCCAAATGACTTTTTCACCAGTTTAAGTTTTCTGTGCTTTCCTCAGCACAGGGCAGGATACATGGATAGGTTCCACAGACACTAAAATAAGCTGACAATAAAAAGATTTGTTTTTTCCACTGAATTATGAAGCTTCCTTCTCTCCTCCATGGAACACTAACCTTCTGTTACTCTTACTTTATGTTGCCCAGACCATCCGGATGACTTATGCATTGTGACCACAACCATTCAGACAGTAAAACGTCAAGTGCTCCAGGACGCTACCCCACGTGAAGGGCGTTATATAAATGCAAGTTATTGTTGTCAGCCACCAAAGTTACTTTTGCCAGGCTACGGGTTTAAGATTTTTTTAATAATAAATGGGAGTTATTCCACCTCACACAAGATCATAAGACTGGTCTGGATGAAGAAGGCCCTCCTGATTTCATCTCTCCAGAACATCCACCCTCCTGTCCCCCATCACAGCATCTAGCTGCTTTTGGAATAAATCCCAGTATCCTGACCTCAACCCCACTTTCTGGTAATCCTGTTCCAGTCGTTAATTAGCCTCTGAGTAAAGAAAAACTTCCTGGTGTCTGTCCTGAAATGACAACTCTATAAACCTGTCTCCTCTTGTTCGACTGTTTTGGCACATCCTAAAGCAATGATCTGTGTTTACTTTTTCAAACCTATTTACAATGTTATAAACCTCTATAAGGTCCCCTCTGAGGTTGTCTTCCTCAAGACTGAAGAGCCCAATCTTGTCCAATCGTTGTTCATAGCTCATTCCTGTCACACGGTGTAAAGGGACATTGGCAGTATGGATACCAAACTGGTTGGGCGACAGAAAGCAGAGAGTGGTGGTGAACGGTTGTTTTTCTGACTGGAGGAAGTATACAGTGGTGTCCCCCAGAGATCGGTATTGGGACCACTGCTGTTTTTGATCTATATAAATGACCTGGACTTGGGTATAGGGAGTACAATTTCCAAATTTGCTGAAGATACAAAGGTAGGAAAAGTAGTAACCAGTGAGGAGGATAGTAACAGACTGCAAGAGGACACAGACAGACTGGTAACGTGGGCAGACACGTGGCAGATGAAGTTTAATGTAGAGAACTATGAAGTAATGCATTTTGTGAGGAAGAATGAGGAGAGGCAATATAAGCTGATGGGACAATCTTAAAGGGGGTGAAGGGACAGAGAGACCTGGGGGTCATATAAGGAAATCTTTGCAGGTGGCAGGACAGGGAGATAAAGCTGTTAAAAAAGCATCCGGGATACTGGGCTTTATAAATAGGGGCACAGAGTACACAAGTCAGGAAGTTATGATGTACCTTTATATAAAACACTGGTTAGGCCTCAGCTCGAGACTGGGTTCAGTTCTGGGCCCCACACTTTAGGAAGGATGTCAAGGCATTGGAGAGGATGCAAAGGAGATTTCCCAGGATGGCACCAGGAATGAGGGGCTTCAGTTATCAGGAGAGGTAGAGAAGTGAGGATTATTGTCCTTGGAGCAGAGAAGGTTAAGAGGAGACTTAATAGAAATTTTCAAAATGATGAGGGGATTCGATAGGGTGAACAGGAGAACCTATTCCCACTGGCGGGTGGGTCGGTAACCCGAGGACACCGATTTAAAATAGTTGTTAAAAGAAACAGAGGGGGGGTGAGGAGAAATGTTTTCACACAGCGAGTTGTTGGGATCTGGAATGCATTGCCTGAAAGGCTGGTGGAAGCCGATTCGATAACAACTTTTAAAAGAGAAGTAGATAATTATTTGGGGAGGACAAGTTTGCAGAGCTATGGGCAGAGAGTGGGGGAGTGGGATTGATTTGGAAGCTCTTTTCAAACAACTGTCACAGACAGAGTTGGCCAAATGGCCTCCTTCTGTGCTGTATAATTCTATGATTGTATGACATCTTTATTCTGCCTATATGTGCTGATGCCCAGAAAACATCTTCATTAGGAGTGATGTTCAACCCAGTCAGAAATCTGCGAGTTGGAAGATGAGGTATCTGGGGAAGACGGGTTTGTGGGTTATGGGGAAAAAGCTGGTGAGTGGGGTTAGTGAAAGTGACGCTCTGTCAAAGAGCCGCACAGACTCGATGGGCCGAATGGCCTCCTTCTGTGCCGTAACATTCTAAGAAAAAAAAATGAGTAGGATGGAATACTACCAGTCAGTAAGGTGCTGTCTTTGCTCTCCGTCACTGTACCTCAGTGAGGTTATGTACTGACCAGCGGAAATCCCCCCTGTAACCTCTGTGAGAAAATGAGAGGATCTGCCGTCAATTAATGACATCAGCTTATTTCAGGAGATGATTTCAGTGCTCCAAGACGCTATCCTGCGTGAAGAGTCCAATATAAATACAGGTTAGTGTTGCTCATTCACCATCCATCGGAATCAAAAGCATCACTGTATGAGCCACAAAGGTTTGCCAAACCAGTCTGCCCAGAGATGGGAGTTTCTGTAGATGTGCTGGCACTCTAACAGTTAACACAAGCCATGTTTTATCGGTTTGGACCGGGCTTTGAACCTTGAACTGAGAGGTGGAAGGAATGTGCTGCCAGTGAGTACAGAAGGCAGTGGACATTCTAATTAACGTCCCTATTGAATTGTCATTCACAGCACTCTTGTGTTGCTTGTGACAGAGCTGCTGGCGAGGATATCACACAGCAAATAACAAGCTCCTGTCTTAAATACCCTGAGCAAACAGCTCCTCAAACACTTTAAAGTGAAGACTTCTGCTGAATATTGCTGCACTGGTTTTGCTCTGTCCATTCATTAATGACACAAACAGCCTTCAGCATCCCTCGAGACTGCAGAGCTGAGCCAAGCTTCACACATCAGCACTGAAAGGAGGCTCAGAAGAAACGAAAATTAAGAGACGTTCTGATGAGTCTGAAGACTTTGATCTGACACGTGCTCAGTTTAAGGCTGTCGCTCAGACCTGCCTTAAAAGTATCTACAGAAAAAATCCAGATGTGAACGAAAGGGGAAAAAAATGGTAAATATTTCAAATGCAGCAGGAGTTCACGCAGGCGCCACTCCAGGTTTGGAAACAACAGCATTTAATGCATAACCTGAGATGTGAGGGTCTTTGGAGGTTCAAAGCAGGTGGATAAGATGTGTGGGGTGGGAGCTGCTCTGTGCAGGTCATCATGTTTGAACATGCAAGTTTACTTGAATGAAAAAACGTTTAATAAATACACAATTTCCCTGATTCTTTGAGAAATAAATACTTTTTTAAAGGTTTCTGTGCATAAACTGTCATGCTTTCCCAATGTAACAGACACAATAGCCTGATGTCACGTAGCCTGATGTTTTGTCCACCCACCAGAATACAATAATGACGGTTTAGACAGCTCCTTATTGCAAAGAGCAAACGAGAATTGGCTGAGTGATATTGCTTGGAATGACCTCTGACTCACCATAAGATGATTATATCCATAAAATGTCACTTAGGGAAGATTTCTCTGCGGAAGGTGTGGCATTAGGAAAGATGAGAAATGAAAATGAAACCTATTACATCTCAACACAGTCATTGCACTTTACAGTGAATCCTGTGAAGCATTGTGAGACGTCCCTACAACGTGAAAAGCACTGTGTTAAATGTAAGGATTTTCTTTCATTGATTGATGATGATTATTATTATTGACAAGCAGCAAACCCTTTTGAAAACGATGAACACAAAGGAGAAAGAATGATGAACCAGGTTGTCACATCAGGAGGACGTCTCAAAGCGCATCACAGGATTCATTGTGAAATGTCGTGACTGTTTCAATGTTGAGGAGGGAGCTCACACCGAGCTCAGGGTAAAGGGGGTAAATTCAGAACGAATCTACACAAACACTATTTCAGTGAGTGAATAGTGAACCTGTGCAACAGCTCCCTAGGGAGACGGCTGAAGCAGGAAGTGTTGATTCCTTCAAACACAGATTAGATAGTTTTCTTTTAGGAAATAACATGATGGGATATAGCACATAGGGAGTTTGGGACATATGTGCAAGCGACCGCCAGGAAGGAGGAAGGTGAACCAGATGGGCCTTGGTCTTTTTTTCGTCTAGCATTTCTTATGTTCTTATATGTAGGGAGGAATTTAAGTTGAAACGTCACTGTGAATTGTTTACTAAAAAGAGTTTTGTTCAATTTGATCTCAGGCAAGAAATGGATTCATTTAATCGGATTTTAAAAATGAAAACCAAATTTGGGCGCTCACTGAGTGTGAAACTGGGCGTTTTTAGAATAGTGCATTGAGGGACCCTTTTGTCTGTTGTCTGATCACAGGGTGTGATGATGTCTCCTCACACCAAGCAAAAAAAAACCTGCTCTTCTGAGCAGGAGACAGATGCAAAATAAACTAGCCAGCAAGTGTCAGATCAACTGACAGATGTCAGATCACTGTAAAACCTCACAAATACATTTATATCTACTTTATAACAATCCTTGCAATTGATATAGCACCTTATCATGTCATCAAGGCATCTCAAAGTGCTTCACGGAATGTACTGTAAAGTGAATTTATTTACTTTATGAGGAGATGAGATAATGCAAAACGATACTGTCTGCTGGTAATTATTAGGGTGTTTGGAAGGTTTTTTACTGGCCAACCACACACGGAAACCTCTCACCATGCTTCAGGTTATCGAAACCAGGCTGAGAATGGCGCATTGTATGCCTTACCACTTCGGGCTGTGGCTTATACAGTTAACAGGAGCCAAATGGGAAGAATCCCTGTTTGAAAAATGAATCATAAGATTATCAGTTAATATCGATATTCAATTAAGAGTGTAAAAAACTGTTGATATTGTCTCTCCCTCTCTTTCGTTTCTCTCTCCCCACTATCTTTCCCTCTCTCCCTGCCATCTCTCTCTGTCGATCCCTCTCTCTTTCTCTCTCTTTGTCCTCATTCTGTCCCTATCGCTTTGCAGGAGCAGATAGTTCCACATTACCTGAGAAGTGAGTCCCGTTATAGACTCAGAACAGATGGATTAGAAGTGGATCTGCTCTGTGGAGATCAGCAGATGCTGTCTCTCTCCTTGTTCCCTCTGTCTTTCTCCCTCTCTCTCTCGCCGTCCCTTTCTCACTCCCTCTTCACCGTCTCTCTTTCCTTCCCTCCTCTCTCCCTCTCCCCCTCCCTCCCCATCTCTGTCTTCCTCATTCTCTCCTCACCGTCTCGCTATTTCTCCCTCTCCTCATCGTCCCTCTCCCTCCCTTTCGCCCTCCCTATCTTTCACTCTCTCTCCTCACCAACTCTCTCTCCCTCCGTCCTGCTCTCTTCACTGTCTCTCTCTCCATCTCTCACTGGCACAGATTTACCATTTGATCACAGCAGACTGTTCTCAGTTCTTACGCTCACTTTCAATCCAGCAAACAAATTTGTTATTAATCCTCCTAACCATTTTCTTTATAACATTTATCAAACGCTTCCTGAAAATAAGAGCAGATCAAAAAGGCAAAATACTGCAAATGTTGGAAATCTGAAATAAAAACGTAAGTCACTGGGAATACTCAGCAGGTCAGGCAACACCGAAAGCTCATCGACCTGAAACATTAACTCACTTTCCTCTCTCCATTGATGCTGCCTGACCTGCTAATGTTCCAATTGACTTCTGATTTCCTTGTCAGCCTATTTAGCTGGCACTTCAAACGGCATTAACATGACCATTGCTGCTAGTTCCATGCCAAATATTTGTGCAGCATCTGTGTGTGTATGTGGATCTGAGGGACATCAGGCGAGATTCTGAACAAAAATCATCATGTTTGATATTTTTAATCTTTTGCCAATATCACGTGTAAAAATATTTCAATGCCCATCTGCTAAGTGTCTGGCCATAATAATAATAATAATGATCCTTGCATTTGATATAGTGCTTTTCACGTCTTCTAGACGTCCCACAAACAGCCGTAGATTGAAAATGACCAATTTATTATTGTTTTGGTTTTGGAGGGATTATTATTAGGCTCTGTGTGGAGTAAGGAAACTTGCCCAAGGTTTCGCCCTCTGCTTGGAATTGAACTCAGGTCTCTCACTTGCAAAGCGAGTGCTCTAACCACTGAGCTACAGGACTCCAACAACTTAACAATGGGAGGCCTTTTGAGATTAAACCAATGGGGAAAATAGTTGGATTTAAACCCATATTTACCTTGAAACAGGTGGCAGAAATGTGGAGTCCTGTAGCTCAGTGGTTGGAGGACTCACCTCACAAGCAAAAGGACTGGGTTCGATTCCCAGCAGGGTGAAATGTTGGGCACATTTTCTTACTCTACACACCTCTACTTACCTAGCAGTAAGTAGGAACCTGGTTGTTCGTTGATTGGCGGATTGCTTTTCCAGGGGTAATAATCCCTTGAAATTTTTTTTCTAAATAATAATTTGGTCACTCAATCCACGACTGTTTGTGGGACGCTGCTGTGCGCAATTGGCTGCCGCGTATCGCCCACAAAATATACAGTCAATTCACTGTACAGTATATTCTGTGAAGCGCTTTGAGACGTCTCAAAGATGTGATAAAGCTCTGTATCAAATGCAAAGATTCGTGTGCTGTTGTCTGACCCAATGAATCTGTTCATTACCAGAAGTCAAATTAGAAGCCCACTTCTACCAACCAGTAATGCAGAAACGCTTCCACCACAGAGCGCTTATATTGTGGAGCTAGCTCCGAGCCAGAGAAAAAGACAGGGATATGAAGGATGAAGGCTTCTGGGGATTAGAGTGGGCATTGGGATTGAAAGTTTGCTCTGAGAGCCAGTGCAGACTCAATGGGCCGAATGGTCTCTTTCTGCACTGTAAAATTCTAAGTTACTTTGAGGGCAATGGAGTGGGGTGTGAGGTTTTTTTTATAGTTACCTGGAAGCGAGGTACAGGGATTCATTTAAGAAACAGCTTGATGCTGTAATGGGAATTGGAGGAGGGTAGGGGAAATTGTGGAAAGATGAGATGGAATTGACTAAAGGACTTTCTTTAGATCAACCAACTTTGATATGTGGCTGAGATGAGCAGCCGGTTTAGGTTTCTGATCTCAATCACACAGTCCTGTCTGGCTCCATGTATAAGACACCACTGACCTAATGAAAATAAAAAGCAAAGCAACTTTGTGAAACATTTTTCAATCTGGTAAATAAATCAGATCGTGCTGTTCATTACGTTAACTTGACACTTCAGAGCATTTCAGTCCAGGAATATCCAAAGATTTTAAAAGCCTTCAGCAATGAAATGCGATGGCTGTGTTTGCTAACTCATGGCAAATGTCGAGTTTCAAGCAATAATAAAGATAATGAAAGAGCCAGGAATATGCATTTAGTTTCATTTCCCCTATTATGTTAAATACAAACCAGATTTCTGTAGAATTATTGGGAGTTAATTTAAAATTACACTTTCAAGTCAAGCTAAGCTCAGGGTTAGCTCCAGTACATCACTGGCCGCTGGGCATCAATCAGGCCTGGCCTCTTGCCATCTCTTTCCAAAATGCACTTCAATTTTCATTCATGAAAATATTGCCCTTTGTGCTGTTTTGAAATGACAGCAAAGATTCGGGGACAGAGTGAATGGGGATAATAATAATAATAATAATAATAATCCTTGCATTTGATATAGCGCTTTTCACGTCGGGAGGACGTCCCAAAGCGCTTCACAGAACACACTGCAAAGTGAATTGACTGTATATTTGTGGGCGAACGCGGCAGCCAATTGCGCACAGCAATGTCCCACAAACAGTCGTAGATTGAAAATGACCAATTTATTATTATCTTTGGTTTTTTTTTAATAATAATAATAATAATCCTTGCATTTGAAAAAGCGCCTTATCACGTCTCCAAGACGGATCTGAACGTCTCTTGTCCCAGCGACCAGCCCCACCACAAGCACGCTTTATTTGTGTTGTATACAATTCATTTCTGAGAGTCTTATATGATATGGAGGGTGATTTAGAGACAGTGGGGCAATTAACTCAGTATTCATCCCTGAAAAGACTCATTGTATCCTTCCAGCTGTCACTTGATCATTAACTTGTCGATGTCGAGACATGTCATGTGATCAATAATGCTTTCAGCGGCGTCAACTGGTCCAAACAACATGATAGACATCGTCCACACTGCGGAATGTGTTTATGGTGGGTTAGAGTGGGGGTCAGGTGGGGGAGGGCCGGGGTGGGGTCAGGTGGGGGGGGGGGTCAGGTGGGGGAGGGCCGGGGTGGGGTCAGGTGGGGGAGGGCCGGGGTGGGGTCAGGTGGGGGAGGGCCGGGGTGGGGTCAGGTGGGGGAGGGCCGGGGGTGGGGGAGGGCCGGGGTGGGGTCAGGTGGGGGAGGGCCGGGGTGGGGGAGGGGCCGGGGTGGGGTCAGGTGGGGGAGGGCCGGGGTGGGGTCAGGTGGGGGAGGGCCGGGGTGGGGTCAGGTGGGGGAGGGCCGGGGTGGGGGTCATGTGGTGGAGGGCTGGGGTGGGGGTCAGGTGGGGAGGTCAAGATTAACTTGCATGGGGACAGTCGGGGGCTGAATGGGGTCTCCCAAGGTTGAACTGGCTCCAAGGTACACCTTTGGCAACAGAATGTCAGAATCGACCCAACCCTTTGTGACCGTCTCAAGTCTGGTTTCTGAGCCAGGCCTATCAGTATTCCAGGGTACTACTGATAATAATAAATAATAATAATCCTTGCATTTGATATAGCGCATTATCACGTCTTCAAGACGTCTCAAAGCGCGTTACAGAATATATTGTAAGGTGTAGTGACGGTGTATTTTGTGGGCGAAACGCGGCAGGTAATTGCACAAAGCAGTGTCCCACAAACTGTAGCGGACTGAGTGACCAAATTATTTGTATTTCTTTTGAAGGAATTCCGGAAAATACTGATGACAGCACAGCCAGCCTGGCTCATCGGCAGGACTTGGGGTGCAAACTAATCAATGGGGACAGGGATTCTTTCTACTTGTCTCCCATTAGCCCTGCAAACCAAAGCCCAAACCGGTAGAGTAGTCCTAGCTGGACAAGCAATTGGAAAGGCTGATGAGTAGCACTCTTTGTGGTTTTCGCTGGTTAGATTCCAGCTTTACCCCACACATCCACTTACCAGAGTGCATCCCTTCAGGGAGAGAGTGTGGTTTCCATTCCTGATACAGGGATTTCCAGGTGTCGGTAGCAGACATGGAACTCTCATTTTGGTTCGGTTATGCTTAAGCACGGTGACTGGATTTCCACATACATCAGGAAGGCTGCTTGTCGTACACCCCTCTGTTCCCTTCTCCCTCACGTACACATCAGGTTTCCTCTTAAACACATTGATTCTCTACAAACACATTTATTCTACAACCTCTGGCAGCGAGCTCTACATTCCCACCACTCTCTGCATCAAGAAGTCACTATACTTACCAATGAGATGCTGAGACATGATAAGGTGCTGTAGGAATGTACGTTCTTTCTTCTCTCTTGTATTACGCTGCAATAAGGCTCAGGGAAGTAATCAATTTAGTTGAAAGGTGCCTTGTAAGTGAACGATCTGAGCATCTTGAATCAATCATCATAGCTGAGCGCAATCCACATGATAAAAAAAGCTCAATATTGGATATTAATCCTTGTAGCAGGCTTTCACCCCACAGGAATTCCATTTTTTTTCTCTCTGACATGAGTGAAGTTAAGAGATTAATTTTTGGGTTAAGATAATGGTGTGATATGCAAACTAATACGGCAGCCTGGCTCATGTTCTCTGCTGAGCCTGAAGGAATGCCAGTCAGAAAGGCAGACCTCAGTTTAGTTTGGTGATTGACAGACCAGACTGTGATGTGTCGTGTGGAGCACTTTCTGTGCTGCACTCATTTCTGCGGGTTTGAGGTTTTATTCATTTGGGAATACAGGAACAGGAGGAGGTCATTCAGCCCATCGAGCCTGTTCCACCACTTTTAGATCTTAACAGATCTTATCAATGCAAATATGCACACACAGACAGTCCCACACACAGATTGACACACACACAGAAATTATTTTTCTTTTTTTTAAAAGGGATTAGTACCCCCGGAAAAGCGATCCGCCAATCGACTAACAACCGGGCTCCTACTGACTGCTGGTAACCAGAGGCTTGCGGAGTAAGGAAACTGCCCAACGTTTCAGCCTGCCCGGGAATCGAACCCAAGTTGCGAGGCGAGTGCTCTTACCACTGAGCTACAGGACTCCACAATGGTTTTCATGGACTTTGCAAAGCTGCGAGGAGGGCTGAGTTGACACCTCCCGTCTGCAGGGCTCAGCTATTTCTGACATCAGTCAGGCACTCGCTGAGAGAGGATGTAATCCTGAGGCCTCAAAAGAATCACAAGTGAACGGCCAGCGGACACCACCACCTGTCTCATTAACATTTGCCATAGCACATTCATCCAGGAAGCGTGAATTATTCATGCGAGGAGCGCTTAGCAGTTTTGCAGACCTTCACCTTTGCTTAGCCTTCGGCAAACTGAAATCTTAGCAGCTCTGACGGAAGGTTATCATATGAATGAGTTAAAGGAAAATAGAAGTCGCTGGGAACACGCAGCAGGTCCGGCAGCATCTATGAAGAGCGACTTCTGTTTTTATTTCAGATTTCCAGCACCTGCAGTATTTCCTTTTGTTGGTGTTGGTGCTATTTTGTTTCAGCCACAGCTTCCAGCAAATTCTCGCAACCTCCGTGTGAAGACGTTCCCCCTAAACTCTCTGTGGGAACCACAAGCTCCCCATTAGCTCAGTGTAACCTGCGGTGTCCGTGGCATCCATGCAGGGCACACCACGTCACCGCGTGGCACCGAGGATTAAACAGCTTCCCATCGACACTGATGATGGCAGCGAGAAGCAAACAATCCCATCAGAGGGAGTGGGCAGTGCCGGGCTTTCATTCATCATCAAACCCAGTTTGCAAGCGAGAGGACCCAGGTTCGATTCCAAGGCAGAGCCAAACCGTAGGTAAGTAATAATCCCCCCACCCACCCCAAAAAAATCCACTTTGCAGTATATCTGGTTTGGTGCTTTGAGACGTCTCAACGGCGTGATAAGGCGCTATATCAAATGCAAGTATTATTATCATCAGAGTGACAGCTTGTTGTGTCAGACCTTGTGATTATTTCACAATTTGCAGTTGGAAGAAGGCTCCGCAATGATTTTACATAAATCTACAACATGGACATGAGAACGAGGTTGGGAGTGGTGTCCACGGCTTGCTCTCTGGCTGATGTTTCAATTAATCACAAGGTCTAACCTCAGCTCCAGGAATACCGGGCAGTTTTCTGTTACACAGGGAAGCAGTCTATTATCTCCCTGCAGCTTTCAACACGGATTTAAGTGACGTAAAAGATAACACATCACTCGGCGCATCTACAATATTTATCATTTGACCACCACCTCCAGACAATCCGTTTCCACTCAGTGACAAATGCTTGGCCTATTGGTAATTTACACAGTCCATCACCAACCCGAAACACAGACATCGACATCAGAGAAACAGCACTAACTCTCACCATCACACACCCACATTATTAATCATAAATTTGTTAAAAATAATCAGTAACTTTTCTAACCTTGGAACTCATACAGTCCAGGCTGATGCTCCATTGCAGCGCTGGGGGAATGCTGCATTACACTGACTCTCTTTACACACAACACTGTCAGCTGCAGCACTTTTCCTAGCAGCCACTTTCCTCTTTAACCATCAGGTTTTCACTGTAGTGACATACGGTATGGAGAGTGCTCTAAGGCTTCTGACTGCACCATGGCAACTGTTTAACAATCTGGTAAATCAGGAACCTCACTAATACTAACAGCCAACCTGAAACTCCATCACTACCTCTGCTGGAAAGGCAGTTGTTCAAATGAGTTTCCTGTTAGTAAAGAAACAAGATCTGATTGGGGTGTTAAACTTAGCGACTGCGGAAATATTCCACCCTTACACATCCCTTTACAATCTGAGCTAAATGGCTTGTTAGCTGCTCTCAATGGCAAACTATCTGCTAGTTAGTCTGCAGGAGTTAGCCTAGGGTCCCCAGTGTAACTGCTGGAGTCTTGCCAGCCTGCGCCTAATACTCTCCAGAATTAGATAAACAGGATGCGTCCTCTACTGTGAAAGAGAAAGAGTGCGGATTTTCCATTCCTGGGTGGCATCTATTTGTGGCTATCTCAGTCTGATTTGGATACTCTTAAGCATGGTGATGGATTTCCATGTCAGACTGGTCACCTGGGTTGACCAAAAAAAAAGGACGCCTTGTTAAGTGGGAAAAGCCCTTTAAATGGTAGAAACCCAAGCTCTCCATCTATCCACCAGTTTGAAACGTAAAGGACTGTTCTGATTCCCACGGAGGTATTTGGCACTGCCACTGTAACACAGGGACATCATTCTGGCACAGTGACAAAGTTCCTTCAAATCATCCAGACCTTTTATTACAGTATTTTTCTATTCCGAGTTGACAGCCAGAATATGGCATTTCATGTAGTGCTTGTCATGATTTGATATGTTCTGATGATGTTTACATCACTGTAGCTCACAATACTATTGAGTATTGGACCCAGATTGACTGTGAGGCAACAGCTGTGGCAGGCTGTGGAATGACAGTGCTGACAAGAGAGCAAATGGAAAGGGTTCACTCCCTTGGCTCTCACTCGCTGCCTCACGGCACTTGGACACAATTCTAACAGAAACGAGTCTGTTAGCAAAATTCGAATCTTTTAACCATTAAACATCATTCACCCTTAAAGCGTTGATTTTATTGCTCACATTAGTATTAACAAAAAATAGCAACAGCAAGAATTTGCATTCATATAGAGCCTCTCACTCTGGGCAGCTTCCCAGAGGGCTTGACAGTGACGGAGCACAACGCCAAACCGGGGGGAGGGGGAGGTGACCACGGACACAGATGAAGAGGAAGATCTTCAGGTATGACTGAAGATGGGGGAGGAAGGGGCAAGTCAGAGGGATAGAGGAAGAGCGTTCCAGAGTTTTGTGGTGTAGTGACTGAAAGCGCGGCCACCAATGGTGGAATGGAGGCCACGAAGGACATGCAGGAGGCCGGAGCCAGTCGAGCTGAGGCAGCGGGTAGTAGGTTGTGGGGTGAGCAGGTCGGACAGATAGGGAGGTGCAAGGGATTCGAAAATGAGTGAGAGGATCTTGAAATTGATCTGTTCTGCGATAGGGAGTCAGCGGAGCCTGGCTAGAGCTGGGGTGATGGGGGTACGGAGTTTAGTGCGGGTGAGTATACGGGTGGCGAATTTTGGATCAGTTGGATTCTGTGTACGGTGGAGCTGTGGAGAGACCAGAAAAGAGGGCATTTGAGAAGTTCAGTCGGGAGGTGACAAACATATGGACGAGTGTTTCAGCTGCATTTGGGGTAAGGAACGGTCAGAGATGGGCAATGTGGTGGAGGTGGAGGAAGGCGGTCCTGGTCAGGGACTGGCTGTGGGGAAGGAAGCACAGCTCGGGCTGGATCCTGATGCCTAGATTGTGCTCCGGTTTGTCTGAGTCTGAGGATAGGGCAGGGAGGTTGAGCAGGTCAGAGCCACAGAATAGAAGACATTGACGAGAGCCAAGTGGTACGTCACTCCTATCTTGTCGACATTTAGTTGCAAGACATTTGTGCTCATCCAGGCCTTGATTTCTGCAAGCCAAGTCGACACAACATCGACTGACCTGGAGTCACAGCTGGAGGAGAAGAAGTAGGTTTATGTGTCATCCGCATATGACATCGCCAAGAGGGAGCATATAGATGAGGAAGAGGAGGGGGCCAAGGATGGATCCTGAGGTACACCCTGGGGTGGGGGAGGGAGAAGAAAGCATTTGAAGAGACAAGGTGAGGATAGTTTACTATCCCCCTAACCTACCTGCCCGTAACCTCCGTTCCTCTGGCTCCGGTCTGCTCCACATCCCCCACCCCAACCGCCCTACCATCGGTGGCCTTCAGCCTCTCAGCCCCGAGGCTCTGGAACTCTATCCCCCACTGCCTTCGCCGCCTCCTCCCTTTCCTCCTTCAAGGCCGGTCTCAAGACCTTTCTCTTTGACCGAGCCTTCAGCTCCCCTCTCGACTCTCTACCCCCTCCTCGCACCCTCCCTTCCCTCCCCTCACCCTGACCATTTCCCCAGTGCTCGGGTCCTGACCCAACTGTACAGCGCCTTGGGACGTCCTCCCGACGTGAAAGGCGCTCAATAAATGGAATCTTGTTGTTGTTGTTGTTGTTTGTTAGGTAAATAATAATCCTTGCATTTGATATAGCGCTTTTTCACGTCTTCTCGACGTCTCAAAGCGCTTCATAGAATAGACTGTAAAGTGAATTCATAGAATCATAGAATCATAGAATGTTACAGCACAAGGAGGCCACTCGGCCCATCGAGTCTGTGCGGCTCTTTGACAGAGCAACTGACTTTTATTAACCCCACTCACCAGCTTTCTCCCCATAACCCTGCAAACCCGTCTTCTCCAGATACCTGTCCAGTTCTCTCTTAAAAGCTGTTATCGAATCGGACTTCACTGCCCTTTCGGGCGGATCATTCCAAATTCTAACAACTCGCTGAGTGAAAACATTTCTTCTAACCTCCCCTCTGCTTCTTTTGGTAGATATCTTCAGACTGTGACCACGAGTCACAGACACACCTACCAACGGAAACAGCTTTCCCTATCTCACCTGTCGAAACTTTCATGATCTTGAAGACCTCTATCAGGTCCCCACATAACCTTCTCTGCTCTAATGGGAAAAGTCCTAACTTTTCCAGCCTGTCCTCATAGCTAAGGTTCCCCATTCCTGGTATCATTCTCGTGAATCTCCTCTGCATTCTTTCCAGGGCCTTAATATCCTTCCTGAGGTAAGGTGCCCAGAACTGAACGCAGTACTCCAGCTGAGGCCTAACCAGTGTTTTGTATAGATTAAGATTACAGACTGTATATTTGTGGGCAAAATGCGGCAGCCAATTGCACACAGCGTGTGCAAACAGTGGATTGAAGTCACCAATTTATTATTGATTTTTTCTTGAGGGATTATTATTCGACGTGTGGAGTAAGGAAACTTGCCCAAGGTTTCGCCCTGCCGGGAATCAAACTTGCAAGGCGCTTGCAAGGCGAGTGCTCTAACCACTGAGCTACAGGATTCCACTCCACACTCATCTGGGAGGAAGCAGTGGGAGGACTCCTTTTGGGGGGATTTAGTGGGAGGACTCGGCGCTTTAAAAATGTAATTGTGTTGTTGTTGCCGTGGCTTAGCTTTGTTGGTGTTGTTTATTTTGTTCCCGCCGCTTGGCTACGTGCGTGACACAGGAGGCCACAGCGGCAATTTGACTCGAGGGCCATCAGGTGTAACTGCATCAAAAAATGCAAAGACTGAAAATACCTTATTAATAAAGACCTTTCCGATGAGGTATAAATAATAATAATAATAATAAATAAATCACGTCTCTATGTCAATTGGTTAATGACATCGTTCTTGAAGCGCAGATAGAAATTGTCATTTTCTTATTATATAATAGATAGATAGAAGAAGAGGATAGATTCCCAGATTACATTGTATATTTTAACTGTGATACTAATTTACAAGTCTACCTTGTTATTCAGGTTTGGACTTTGCTACTTCAAAGCAACACGGAATCTTTCTCGCAGGCTGTCAGGGCATACAACTTCATCAGTTGGTATGACTCTCGGCTCTGAACCAGAACATTGTTGGATCAAGGCCCACAAGAGTCCAGGCTGATGCTCCAATGCAGTGCTGGGGGCAGTGCTGCATTCTTACAGGTTCTGTTTGTCAGATGAGACGTTAAACCGAGCCCCTGTCTGCAGGGCCAGGCCCCGGATTTTGAAGGACTCCCAAAACAGTGTGAGGGGTGATGTCGGGGTCGTGAATTCCGCACAGGCTCTGTAACGTTCTGACCTGCACAGAGATCGAGATTTCTCCGCAGGTCGGAGCACTTCTGCGCGAGTTTTCGGGTTCTTGTGCATGCACAAAAGCAATAGGGCTGGGCCAATAGAAAAGCACATTCACCAGGGGGACGTGCACAGGTCGGAAATGGGCTTCACTCGTTGCTGAGTGACCGTGGGACAGGGACCCCGAGATGGCAGCCCTGAGAGGCAGGAGATGGTGACCTGGAGCCCCAGTCAGGACACTGGCGAGTATGGTGAGCAATGCTGGTGTTTGGCGGATCTCCAGGTCTTCAAATATCACGTGAGGTGGAAACAGACCATTCGGCCCTTCAGCCCTGCACTGGGTTTTATCCCCACAAGTGGCCACCCAGTTTTTTGTTAAAGAAAGCATTTGGTGGTGGTAAAACAGTAAAGGGAAGGAACTGAACATCCAAAGAGGGCCCCCAAATCTCTAATAGCCCTGAGCCCCCATCAAGTTTAATCTGTACCTGTTCAGGTGGACATTAAAGATCCCTTGGCACCATTCAAAAAGAGAAAGGAGTTTCTTCCTGTGTCCTGACTAGCAATCCCCAAATAAAATTGGTCACTCACTTCATAGCTGTTTTGGAACATTGCTGTGTGCAAATTGGCTGCTGTGTTTGCCTGCAGAACAGTCTCTACACTTTTCAGTGAAATCCTGTGACGGGCTTTAAAACGTCCGTCTGATGCCAAATGCAGGAAATTTATTGTTACATTTTGCCACAATGCTAACAATAGGTAAGAAAGTTGAGTAAATCTACGCCCAGGAACCAGGTGGAATGTCTCCCTCTGGTCACTGCTTGAAAATGCTGGGTCAGGCAAAGGCTTTCTGTAAGGAGTAAATGTTTGCTTTTTGATAAAGTTCATTTTTACTCAGAGAAAGCATTTGCACTCATCCGAAAACCTTTTAATCTATAATTTACACTGCGCTGAATATTATTCTGATGTGGTGCATAAATATTGCATGGTTGCAGGAATTCAGGCAGATAATGAGATGTATGGCATCAAACAATTTGCTCTGAACAAGCAAAGTAATTGCAGGTATCATAAACTAACAAAAATACAGTATAGCAGGAAAATAATTATAAACTGTGAATATCAAGAGGAGGATCAACACTGGGAACCTCACATCCCAACGCTCACCAAGCTCTGCTTTTAATGAGACCACCTGTCATTTTGCGCTACTCCTCTGATCGACAAACCATCTTGTGGATCAGAGTTTTATCTCCAATTTTTCTCATTCTCTGTTTACATGAGTTTTGAATCTTCACGTATCCAAAACTTAAGGTATTCCTCTCTGTCTTAGCACAACAGATGTACCAGATACCTTGAGCCACCTCTTCCGTGACTTGTTCTTATTTATAGCCTATAAATCTGGATCACACAGTGTTAATGTTATAGTGTGCAGCCTCTGATACTCTTAATAAGCTACAAATACACAGGGGTGACCGCTGTGCATTCCTTCTCATGATTATAATCCTTTCCTTGTGACGTAACGAGCACAAAGGAAACACTGCAATTTTTGCCCCAATATTGCTCGCCCATGGCTTCACGTCCAATGACATTCACTAGATACTGGGGACTCATTTTCAGTATTTCTTAGCAAGCTTTCTTAATAAGAAATCTGAGCCATGCAAATCGGGAGTCATTCCACATCACCGGATGGGAACTCCCCTCCGACTCAATCTACTTGGGCAGAGTTCCGGGGTCAATGGGAATTCTAATTATCTGCAAACTGGATGAAGGCTGTGTGACTGACCAGTGGCCAAAGCAAATCTGGTAAAATGCACCAGCGATCTCCTCATGTTCTGGGCGTCATGTGCTGGAATTGGATCGTTTGCCCTTAATCCTCTTGGGAAAACCACATTAACATTCGCCGTCAGTCGTAGCAAGAGCCAGGAGTGTAAGAAATTTATCTTTTCTTGCACAATATTATTAAAGGATTCTTCTTAAGCCTATCTTATCAATTTTTAATGTTTTATTCAGCTGGAAACGCTGCTATTTTTGTATTAGAGAATTATACTCCTTACTAGTAGCAGAGATTTCAAGTATTTTATGTACTGCAGATGGATTTTGCTGTATAATCACTTTATCTTCTCTGTGCTTTAACGCTGAAATCCACTTTTCTATAATTCATATACTGCGATCATATCTGTGGAGCCTTATGTTCTTATTGCAGTTATAGTTTCTCAGGCAGCAAAGGATCTGAGAGGGAGAGAGGAGACAGCTGCAGTGGGCAGTGAGGAGATACCATCACCAGGTTCATTGTAATTCTTGACGCTCAGCATGCAGCTTCTTCTCTTTGACAGGCAGAATCCAGAGTGATCTTCACTCACTGCCCATTAAACATTACTCTTTTATTTCCGTGGCGCTGTCCTCTCTCCCTCCATCTCTCACGCATTGACTTTACACTGATACCCTGACCTCAGCCAATACTTGTAAATCCCATTCCGCCCGGGAAATGATTCACTCAATCAATACTAATAATAAATGCTCAAATCGGAAAAAAAATCAACACTAAAGTAAATATGGTTCAAGAAGTGAAGTGGACAAAGGGGGAGGGGAGATTTTGACTGCACTTTTTTCCTAACCATGTTCATATTCAATTAATATATTCCAAAAATCGATATAAATCTGCAAGCAATTAAATATTTTTTGGAAGAGAGAATTGATGGTTTTTTAATTAAACATGAGGCTGATTGAAAGCCCATGTTACTGTACCCAGTGCAGTGTCAATGATGTGTCAGTGAATAGTCTGCAGATTCAGACTAAGGCCCAGGTGTTGAGGAGCCCAGAGAGAGTTTTGATCTCTGTGGATTCATTCCGTTCCTCTGGCACTGAGGTCGAAAGACAGAACATAAAGTAGAATCTAAAATTGGTGATCAACAGGTTAAAACATTAAAATAAAGAAGCTCTCTCTGTCATTCAGCTTTTCGCAAGGTTATTTGATGTCTGGTCCATTTCCCTGAAGAGCACGATTACACAGTGACTGGGGCTGGGTTGTATAAGATTGCTGTTTGGTCTGATTTTAATGGCCCCGCTTGCACCTTGAGATGATCTGTGAGTGCCATCTATAGAGAACTGGGAAAGGATGCATGAAATCACAATTTCATTATGAGGAAGGGATAAGACTCAATTTTCCACATCAGAAGTCAACCAAACGCTTGGCTGTGGACCAGTAAATAATAATATTAAGGCTGTCCCACAAGATAATGGTGATCTTTTGGGAATCAAATAACATTGCTTTTCATAGGTTCATTGTTTTTTTTGATGTTTGTGGGTCATTGCTGTGTGCAAATTGGCTGCCTACATGTTTGCCTACAAAAAAACAGTCACTACACTTCACGGTAAATCCTGCAAAGCGCTTTTAGATGTCCTCCCGATGTAAAAGGCATCTGTCAGATGTAAGGATTATTATTATTTATATTCACTCAATGTCAAGTATGATAATTATCCCCAATACATATTATTTCTTTAATAAAACAAGAATTGACTAAGTGCACAGGGAGAACTCTTTGTCTTCTACATTTGGTCGCACTGAGACACAGGTTTAGATTTATAAAGGAAAATTTCAGGACAGACATCAGGAAGTGTTTATTTACCCAGAGGGTAATTAACAACTGGAACAGGTTATCAGGAAGGGGGTGTTGAGGCCAGGACATTAGGACTCGTTTAAAAAACAACTTGGGCTGTGATGGGGTGCAGTGGGTGTACTGGAGGGATGAGATCAGAAGGGGCCGAAGCGCCTTCTTCATCCAGACCAACTCTGTGATCAATTCAGTGCTGTGAAGAGTAATCAACAGATGGCAGGAAGGATTTCTTTACCCAGAGGGTAATTAATTGCCTAATTGCCTAGTAAGTAACTAGTTGCCAGGAAGAAGGGGTTGAGGCCGGGAGCTCAATACTGTGGAGGCAAAGAGCGTGTTTGGTATTCTGGAAGGATGAGATCAGATGGCCAAAGGACCTTCTTTATCTGAATTTATCTCTGGTGTGTGAAAGCCTTTACAATTAGATCTTTAACAGTGCATGATATATAAAATCCAGGATAAAGACTTGATTGTAATCTCAGTCAGGGCTCGGAATCCACTCTTGTCCGTCTGTTATTTAGTCAGGGCCTCACTGATGGAATATTCTGTATCAGACTAAAAGATGGAGAGGTCCTGGATTCCTACTTTGAACGAAAAGTGCCCTTTAATGTGGAGGTTATAGTGATTTCCTCACTCTGTGACCCAGGTTGGCCGATGAACAATGACACTGAAATTCTCCAATACATTCTGAGTTATGGACATGGTGTCCAAGCTCCTGCACTGTACAGATTAGCCAGGCATCTTGGTTTATATTTGGGCCACTAACTTGCAATGACAGATGTCATTCTAATTGTGTTGCCTCTCTGTACTCAATTCACCTGAGCCGAGTTTCAGTTTTCTCTGTCTGTTTTCTCTAAGGGGGGATTTCATAACAGAATAAAGCAATTGGTACCTCGCTTGTCACCTGACAACACACCCACTTCCGAATGAAATGATTGCAGCACCGTGACAGTCCATCACATCCCGTGTCTCCTTGCTTTCCCCTCGTCCTGGCTCCAGCAGCTTTTGTTGCTGTTACTTAAAGAGACCTATTTGGCCTCCCTTATCCATGGTAACACATTCTGATTTTATTTCACACCCGGAATCTCCTGCGCTAATGAAATTACAAAGAGAGAGTTCTATTTTGTTTCTTGTGATTGACGCACGATAAACTCAATGGGGTGTGAAACAGACTTGATGATGACAGAACACAGAAAAACATCTCATTTTTCATCCCATTTCTCTCCTCTTTTTTCTTTCAACCTCAGGTTGCACCCAGTGAAGAAGACGGAATCCATTTGTCAGCCTGGCTTAGTTGTAGCATTTCCCCTCGCCTCTGAGTCAGAAGATTGTGAGTTCAATCTCCACATCAGGGAATTTGAGCTCACTGTCTAGCCTGACACTCTAGTGCCTGAAAGGCTGGTGGAAGACGATTCGATAACAACTTTTAAGAGAGAAGTAGATAATTATTTGTGGAGGACAAGTTTGCAGAGCTATGGGTAGACAGCGGGGGAGTGGGGTTGATCAGGGCTATGGGGAGAGAGCGGGGGAGTGGGGTTGATTTGGGAGCTCTTTTCAAAGAGCCGGCACAGACACGATGGGCCGAATGGCCTCCTATGATTCTATGTAGTGCTGGTGGGGGTTGCTGGAAGTGCCATCCTTTATGTGAAATATCTGTGCTAGGTAGATATTAAACATCCCATGACACTACTGGAAAAAGTGAAGGGAATTTCTCTCTCCCAGTGTCCTGGCCAACATTCACCCAAATAAAATTGGTCACTCACTCCATGTTGGTTTGTGGGACATTGGTGTGAGGAAATTGGCTACCACATTCATCTACAAAAGACATAGTCACTACACTTCACAATAAAATCCCAGACCCTCTGGAAACGTGCCTCTCACTTCCTATTGTACAGAACTCTGCCTTTTACCTTGATCCAAAGCGCTCTATTAGAGACTGATTAACTGCTGCAGTTTTGCTTCTGCTGCAGTATAGCTAGCAGTAATGGGTATTCATTTTGTCAGTCTTTGAAGGCCAAAAGAAAGGAATGCATTAAACATAAGATTTGCAAGCTTTGGCTTTTCCTATGATGTGAAGCAGCAAGAAGAGCATAAGATTGATGGCGATGATCGATTATTAGCTGCTGGATAATAATTGAGAGATTGGTATAATTCAATCTCTGAATATTTAAAGCTGTCTGCACTCTAAGAGCAAGTGATGGCATTGTTTTACTGCAGCAGTTAATTGGAGACTTTAATCCAACACATCTTTCTCTGGTACAGTATTTGTAAATGAGGAATGTAACTCGCTGACTCAAACTGTGATTCCTGTTCTTCCAGCCGCTGCTTAATATGCCACATTAAATTGTACACAACAGTTTTCTCTGTCCGGTAATTGGCTTTTATTCTCTTTTACACAAGCAGTAAATCTATATGTAGCCCATGCAATTGAGTCAATTCTCAAGAACAGCAGCAGGCTAGAGTCTTGCTGCAAGGCTATCTCCACCAGTGTACACTCCTGGCAGACATGTAATAAAGAAGGTCCATTATGTGGGTACTTTATTAATCAACTCATAATGTACTGATGAACGCACATTAATTACTTTGTAGCTCATATCATATTTGGCTGTTGTAATGAGAGGTGTGAAATGCAAAAAGTGAACCCTTGAAGAATTAATCATTGACACAAAGTTAAATCAAAATGGCGATGTGCAGAGATGGTGCACGGCACATTCCACGTTGGACCAGAGACCTTATGATGTTCTCTGGTTATGTGGTTTGAACAAAGTGTCTGGGCGTCAGGATGCCTTCACTGCGTTGCAGGGGCAGCATTGTACTTCTCACATGTTTCCTCTATATTTGTTTGCTGTTTAGTCCTGTATATCCTCCGTACTCCATATTCCTCATCTGAATCATCCCAGCATCTTCTTTGAGCTAATTCATCAATTTCCATCTTCTCTTCTGCATTTCTATCATTGTCTCTCAGGTGTGCTTTGGACATTTCTTCTATACCAACTATTTGCAGAGCTTTTTGGAGCGTTAAAGTCTTCTGCTTCAAGAGCTTGCTGCGTATTTTATTATCTTTCAATCCTATTACAATTTGGTCCTTGATCGTCTCTTCTCTTAAAGCTCCATAATTGCCTGTTTTACTTAGTGATCATAATACTGGACAGTATTGATTAAATGATTTTGTAATCCCTTGCTTCTTCTCCTGCCACATTTAGGAAAATAGCCGACTACTGTATTGGTGGCAATTTCTTCACATTTGAGCCTCGTGCAAATATTTCAAAATCCCACTTAAATCTTTGCCAATTATGTCTTAAGTTACTGTCTAACCTCAATGTTCGTGGAATTTGTACATATCTTGTCATGGCAACGGGTTCTGCTTCTCCAACACTCATTTTGTCTTCTTTTATCGCCCCTGTTCAATCTCATAGTCTTTTTCAATTCCATTTAGTTTTACTTCTGACACTCAATGTGTTCTCAACGCTCAATGTGTAGAAAACTCTTTTCGTCTCAGCTCACAAGTTACAAATCAAACAATCCAACCAAACATCCTTCAGTCAGTTCTCCCTGCTTGCTGCTTTTCCACCTCCTGTTCCCTTTCATTGGTCCTAGTTAATTGGTCCTTATTTTCTTAAACAGTATTCAACAATGACCAGGATTAGTAAACCTTCATTTTCTGTTAGTTCTTTCAAGTTGTAAACCAAACAAGTTTGTGTTTCTTCAACTAAATTCCCTAAAGCTACAATTTTACCGAACAAAACTGTCCTGAATTTAATACTAATTGGCTAATTCCTAAATGAAACAGTTCATACCACCAGCCACTAATTGGCCACTAATTTGGCAATTGCTGTCAGGCAACTCACGCTGAAGAGAAAGGCGAGGAAATTCCAAGTCTGAATAAGATGGGGAAATGGAGGGGCAGCAACTGTAGCATGGGGCTAACTCCTTTCACCTGCAAAATACTCAGTCAATTCACTTTACAATATAGTCTGTGAAGCGCTTTGAGATGCCTCGAAGACATGAAAAGGTGCTATATCAAATGCAAGGTTATTATTAACTATCATTATTATTATTATTATTAATTAGGGGCCATAGATTCAAGATAATTGGCAAATGAACCAGAGGGGAGATGAGGAGAAATATTTTTACATAGAAAGTTGTTATGGTCTGGAATACACTGCCTGAAAGGCTGGTGGAAACCAATTCAACAACTTTCAAAAAGGGAATTAGACAGGTACTTGAAAAGGGAAAATTTGCAAGGATACGGGGAGGGAACGGTGGAGTGGGACTGATTAGAAAGCTCTTCCAAAGAGTCGGCACAGACACGATGGGTCGAATGGGATTCCTTCTGTGCAGTAATATTCTGTGATTCCATTCTATGATTATTATTTTTATTATAACCTGTGATAATCAGACGCATCATTCAGCAGATGGTCCTACATGGAAGTTGAGGTACAATATTTCCATTTTCAGTGTCAATCCATACTGAAATCCTAGCAACAAAGCCTCAGAGACAGTTTTCCTGTCTGGACAACATTTCCAGCCAATCTCACCATCTGGTCTTCTCTTGATTGTTTGGATATACTCTGGGAATATATCCAAATGCCCCCTCCCTTGCCTCCTTCAAAACCCTTCTCAAGACTCTTTTCTTCGACCGTGCCTCCGACTACCCTGCCCCCCACCCTCCCCGATCCCAACCGCCAACTCGGGTCCGAAACTCTGTCTGTCCAGTGCCTTGGGATGTCCTCCTGACATGAAAGACGCTATACAAATGTAACTTTGTTGTTGGTTGGGAATGACAGCACACACTTAGCCATTGCAGGACTGCAGGCTTTGCTCCTGATATTCTCACAAATTACTTGGGTCCCTTGTCCTGATAGTAGACATCAGGATTTTATCATTTTATTTTGCTCACAAAATATACAGTCAATTGACTTTACAGTATATTCTGTGAAGCACTTTCAGACGTCTCAAAGACGTGATAAGTTGAATGCAAATATTATTATTATTATTTATCTTTCCTTGGACCAGTTCCTGCTAGCTGCTAAAATGTCTTGTGTAAAACAATGAGGAGGTACAAGTTTCACCTCAAACACAGTACTGACAGAGCACACCTCAGGACTGAGCATGCACTCTGTCACCAAGTGAAGATGTGTTGGGGTCCAGTGGAAACTGTGGCCTCTGTTTAGTTGGTGCATTGACTAAATCTCTTATTTGGATTATTTAATTATTTGGAGCCATTGCATTTCACATTGAACTCATTATCTAATTTAACTGAATTAATCAACAACAATAACAACAACTTAAAAGCATTTATATAGCATCCTTTATGTGGGGTAACATCTCAGAGAGCTTGAGTACTACAAATTAATAGAACCAGAGGAATGGATCACTCATTTGGAGGCCATTCAGCCTATTTTATGTGTTGGATTTTGCTTTTCCAAGAACCCATCCATCCTCCAATTCTCTGCTATTTCCCCATCATCTCCAATTGCCTCCCTCTGCATGTGTTTTGTAAGGAATTGGTCAGATCAGAAGACATGTATGAGTAGTCCTCAGCTAGTCAGACTTTGACTTCTTAAGTACCTGCCCTAGAGACACATCCCTACTATGAAAACCAGGAATGGTTGTAAAACAACAGAACTACACAAAGGCTATGCATTGGTATATGGAGCAAACAGCTGATAATTGGACAATGGTACGTGATGCCTAAAGGATATACATGTCCAAGCTTCCAACAACAAACAAGAGAGCAAGATCTACAAGCAAAAAGTCCTGTCTGCAGCAAAAAGAATCGACAAAATCTAACAAGATCCAGTCACCGACTCTCTCAGTGAGACGGACTTGATTACCCATCATCTCTGAACTACGCTCCACAGTTGTAAATGACTGTACGTGTTCAGGCTCCCTTCCCTTACAGCACCTCTGTACTTCAGTTTAATGAATCATCTGGCAAAGAAAACAGATTCATTTTTTACGATGTATGACTAGAATAGTTAATTGTAAGTCACTGTGGGACACGGTACAGTGTGTATCAACGTTATTGATTGGGCTGTAAATATGGCACAATTGGTATTGGCAAAAATATATTCATTCCTACAGAAAACTGGGGTTGGTAGAAAGTAATACAATAGTGGGAAACTGTAAAGCACTTATTTTCCAGTTCATTTAACAGATGTATTCTCTTCTCAGGTAACTATTTAACCAGAATCAATAAAATTGGAAGGGAAACACTTTGTAGTTAATTGCAAACAATGATAGTGCTGCAGATAATAGAAGACAAATCCATTTGATAATTCTGTCGTAAGAAAGTTCCAAGGTTAAATCTTAAGACTTTCCAGCAAAATAAAGGGACGCAGCCCACAATTTATTCTGGTATCGATTCTTTTCACTCACGACGAATGAACTGAGCAGCAAAGATGTGCTTACTGGATGGCAGTATGTTAAAGCCATTCAGTCAGGCTTCCTAAGACTTGAAACATCAGATGAGATAACTCAACTGCTTGATCGCAAGGCTACCTTGAGTGGGGCTTCTTTTCTCACACTTCAATACATAAACAATTACTCGACAATTGCTTATGATCCAAAAGGAATTGTTGCTGGTGAAATATTTTTCTGCTACACACAGCACTGCGCTCTGATTTGAAATTGTTAATCATATTACAATATGTGATGCAGAATCCATTAAGACTGAAATGTTAAAGATTGCCCCTGAAGCCTGGATGGTAAAATGATCAGAAATCTGATGCTATTGTTCCACGAGTGCTTTATAGTAATGGCTATTTGCTGATTTGCTGGTGTGCATATAGAGGATTTCAATACATGAGTGAATTACCATCAGTACAATGAATGGCGTTTAAATCATATTCTGTCTGTAATGTACACTGGTAAATAGTTATTGCATTAAGCAGGCTGGGTTTAGTGTGTCACTAAATTCCTTTCCAGTTTGCTGCTATTGCACAAACATTCCTAGGGACTGTGACAGCAAGTGACTGTCAAGCAATGTTGTCCTCATCAAGTATGACAATGTGTAAATGACGTGGTGTTTCAATATTGGTATTATATGTAAAAATAATAATAATAATCCTTGCATTTGATACAGTGCCTTTCATTTCTGGAGGACACATCAAAGCGCTTCACAGGATTTTCTGTGTATTTTGTAGGAAAGGGCAGCAGGCAATTTGCACACAGCAACATCCCACAAACAGTCATGAATTTTATCAGGGAGATTGTTGGACCAGGGGACATCCCTTCTCTTTCACAATAGTGCCATAGGATCTTTGAGATCCACCTTAACAGGCAGGTTGTTTATTATCTCATCCAAAGGATGGTGCCTCTGACAAAGAAATTCCACCCAGATCTTTTTTAGCATTTCAGAACATGCAAAGTTTGACATATTCTTAAACACTGTCTTCATTTTGAAGCCAGTTTTCTGTAAGTTTTTTTTTAAGAACTACAAAAAACAGTTTTAAAGTTAAGGCTGAGGCAGTAATTTGCCCGGATCCAAGTCCAAATTCCAGATGCTTGGAAATTCTAAGAAAATAGAGCAATTCTAGACATTGGTGGAATTTCTTCTAAAACCTGGTTTAACAAAGAGCCTTATGTTTAAACCTGAAATAATTAGAGCAGATGTTTACTGTGTCCCAGATTTCTTTAGAGACTAGTAATTAATAAATAATCCTTGCATTTGATATAGCGCCTTTTCACGTCTTCGCGACGTCTCAAAGCGCATCACAGATTATACTGTAAAGTGAACTGACTATATATATTTTGTGGGCAATACATGGCAGCCAATTACGCACAGTAGTGTCCCACAAACAGTTGTCGATTGAGTGACCATTATTTTTATTTTTTGAAGGGATTATTACCCTCAGAATCTGCCAATCGACTAACAACTGAGTTCTTACTTAATGCTAGGTAAATTATCCCCTCCCCAGCTCGATCTCCCACCCCTCCCCACTGTATTAACATAACCTCATCACATGGACACATTTGAGTGAAACCACTTTCAGATCTTGATGCCTCGCCCATTTGGTCAGCGTCTTCATAGAATCATAGAATTATGCAGCACAGAAGGAGCCCATTCGGCCCATCATGTCTGTGCTGACTCTTTCAAAGAGCTGTCCAACTCAGTCCCACTCCCCCGCTCTATCCCCGTAGCTCTGCAAATTTGTCCTCCCCAAATATCTATCTACTTCTCTCTTGAAATTGTTATTGAATTGGCTTACACCTCTCTTTCAGGCAATGCAATCCAGGTCCAAACAACTTGTATGAAAAGTCTTATCAACTAATTACTGCCCAAATCAGGGAAAATCCCAACAGACTCACAGTGTATCTGTATATTTCGCTATATCAAATGCAAGGATTATTATTATTATCACTCTTTAGCTGCACACAATAGCTCAGAAATCAATAATGCTTGAAAATAGTTCAGATCCATTGACCTCAGCATCCCCTAACTAATCCTAGGACATGCCTCTGGGGTTGATGTAACTAAAGCTGGGCATTTCTCATTGGTTTCAGTCAATTTTTAGATTAATTTGGTCAGTTCCAGTCAGACCAGTCTCTACAAAGTTATGCACCAAACGAGGCAGAATGTTTGCCAGAACCAACCTTCCCTTCCCTGACTACAAACTGTGACGGTACCTCCTGACAATTAAAAGGTCTCTGAACCAAGCTTGGATCCACCTGCTCACATCTTGTTTTGTCTTGGGTTCTTTCAACCTGAGTGAAATCCTATACCATTGCTCTGCACTCTTCACCTCATTCCTCAGAAAGTTTACAAAGACTGTACAACATAGAAGCATGTCACTTGGCCCAACCAGTCTGTGCCGGCCCAACCAGTCCACCCCACTGCTTACTGCCTACCATACCCTCTATTCCCCTCTTCCTCATGTGAAGGTCTAGCTTTCACTTAAATGCATCTACATTATTTGATTCAATACCCGCTTCAGGCAGGGAGTTCCATACCCTCACTCCCCTTTGCATGAAGTAATTCCTCCTAAATTCTCTTTTAGTTCTTTTAGTTCCTCTTCAACCATGCCATTGGCATTTCAGACCTGGGCTGAGGGGAGAACAACAACAACAACAACAAGATTCCATTTATAGAGCGCCTTTCACGTCGGGAGGACGTCCCAAGGCGCTGGACAGTTGGGTCAGGACCCGAGCAGGGGGGAAATGGTCAGGGTGAGGGGAGGGAAGGGAAGAGGGAAGATCCACCCCCCTTCCCCTTCCCTCCCTCCCCTTCCCTTTCCTCCTTCAAGGCTGCTCTCAAGACCTTTCTCTTTGACCGTGCCTTCAGCTCCTCTCTCGACTCCCTACCCCCTCCTCACTCCCTCCCTTCCCTCCCCTCACCCTGACCATTTCCCCCTCCTCGCTCCCTCCCTTCCCTCCCCTCACCCTGACCATTTCCCCCCTGCTCGGGTCCTGACCCAACTGTCCAGCGCCTTGGGACGTCCTCCCGACGTGAAAGGCGCTCTATAAATGGAATCTTGTTGTTGTTGTTGTTGTTGTTCTCCCCTCAGCCCAGGTCTGAAATGCTGTACACTGTCCAGCGCCTTGGGACATCCTCCCGACATGAAATGCAATCTTGTTGTTGTTGTCATAGTTCCCCCTAGTCACTATCATAGAATCATAAAATTATACAGCACAGAAGGAGGCCCATCGTGTCTGTGATGGCTCTTTGAAAAGAGCTTCCAAATCAATCCCACTCTCCTGCTCTCTCCCAATAGCTCTGCAAACTTATCCTCCCCAAATAATCATCTATCTTATATTTGTGCCCCTTGTTACCGAATCCCCAACCAATGGAAAAGATTATTTATGTTAACCTTATCAAAGTCTTTGTTCCAGAGTGTGGGGGCAGAGAGGCTGAAAGCTCGGCCACCGATGGTAGGGCGGGTCGGGCGGGAGACATGGAGCAGCCCGGAGCTTGATGAACGGAGGGAGCGGGCAGGTTGGTAGGGAGTCAGCAGGTCAGAGAGGTAGGAGGGGGCAAGGCCATGGATGGCCTTAAAGGTGAGGATGAGGATCTTGAACTCGATCCTATGGGGGATGGGGAGCCGGTGGAGTCGGGCGAGGGTGATGGGGTCACAAAGAACAGCAAATCTTTCCAAATGCCCAGTTTCTAATCTCAATTTTTTAAAAAAATAGATATTCAGCTGGGCATCTGACACAAGCGAAAACCCATCACCGTGCTTTAAGAGTCTCCAATCCAACTACTGAAAGCTCCAAGCAGATATCGAAATTTCCATACACGTTTCAAAGTTGCTCGGATTCCTACCACAATGCCATACAAATCCAACAAAGAATTTGCCCAACACAGAAACTAAAGTGAAAAGGAAGACGATTGAAAACTATACGAAAAGAAATCCACCGTCTTGTGATCCTTTAAGGTCTCTAGTGATATTGGTTGATTCTGGATTATTGAGAATACATAAACTCTGGGATAGATTTCCCTCACACTGAATACTAGATTTAAATGGATAGAATCACATACAATGCACATGCTATTGCTCCTCTCCCTGCCTTCTCAAGACATCAAAGGACACTGTATAATAGAATGCTCTCAAATCTGACTGGATTGTATTGCTAGGCAAAGTGGTTAATCCTCATCAATTTAATGAGACTTCCCATATTCTGTCACACCACAAAACAACCTATTAATATGAAATTTAGTGACATTTCTAGGGATTAGGCTGTTCAATGGATTGTAGTGTTGCCTTTTACCTACTGAGGGTTGAGATTTCACAGTGAAGAGGCTGCTATCAGAGCTCAGCTGGTCGAACAGTGGCTTTGAGGCTGAAGTTGCAGGCCTGGAGCCCACTGGGTTGACTTAGTTACTCTTTCAAGGTTCATGAAACGCGTATAATGTCCATAAATTATGGAGTCCTGTAGCTCAGTGGTTAGAGCACTCGCTTTGCAAGTGAGAGACCTGAGTTCAATTCCAGGCAGAGGGCGAAACCTTGGGCAAGTTTCCTTACTCCACACAGAGCCTAATAATAATCCCTCCAAAACTAAAAACAATAATAAATTGGTCATTTTCAATCTACGACTGTTTGTGGGACATTGCTGTGCGCAATTGGCTGCCGCGTTCGCCCACAAATATACAGTCAATTCACTTTACAGTGTGTTCTGTGAAGCGCTTTGGGACGTCCTCCTGACGTGAAAAGCGCTATATCAAATGCAAGGATTATTATTATTATTAAATATCTTCCTTGGAGGGAGATAAACAGAAGATCTCTACAGCTAAACTGTCTCTATGGACTTTGAGCTCACAAGTCTAGACCGACACGATGCACTTTAGGGGAAACGTTGCTTTGTTTGTGGTGCTGTCTTTTGGGTGAAACATTATACCAAGGTCCTATCTATCTGTTCAAGTGCTTATTAAAGATCCAATGACATTATTTGAGAAGAGAAGGGAATTTCTCCAGTGTCCTGGCCAATAAAGTTGATAATTCACTTCATAGCTGCTTGTGGGTGATAATTGCTGTGAACAAATAATTGGCTGTAAAACACAGAGTCACTGCTCTTCACAGAAAAATCCTGTGTAGCGTTTGGAAATATCTTGATGAGGTGAAAGGCCTTTCATGAAAATAAGAACATAGTCGAATCACAACCTTGGCAGTTCATGGCCTTGAGACTGTTGAATGTATTACCAAACCAAAGACAAAGTGATCCACAACGTGTCTAAGAGGCGTTGGTTAAAAAACAAACCTAAATTCCTAATGAAACATTACAGTTTTGGATGAAGTATCCTATTCTATCCTGTATCATCCAGTTCCTGTGAATTTTTAGGATTATTCATGTTTATTTCAGAATTTTAAACCATAACAAACTGTTCAAGAAATATAAATACTGTACAATTATTTAGGATTATTTTTGTGATGAAAATGTTGAGGGAAATATATACTGCATCCCTCTAACTGGCAAAAAGTACTGAGTAGTTGGGCAAGCTCTCATAACAACACAATCAATAACAAAACATCTCCGTTATCAATAACAGATCTGTGAGGATTTGATTTATATGAGATATAAAGTTTCCTACACAAAAGATCAAATTCATGAAGTTGACCTCAACCACGTGAGTTGGATTCTCTTAAGGTGTCTCCTCCCCCACAAATGTCAGATAAAAAGGGGTGTTGTATTTTACACAAACATACTCTACTTTTATTTTGCAGAAGGTCTCTTTCCCCCACAGCAAGCACTAAATGCTCTGCAGTGCTCTCTTGTTATACAAAATATCAAAAGGTTAACAATCTAAGGCAGACATCACTGGTTTCTGAAGACAAATGTCTAAAAGAAAGAGTTGTTGCAATTATTTTTCTGCTGGAAATCTCCCTCACTATTCCAATGATGACATGTGTAAGTTTACACTACACCCCAATCCTGACCCCCACCTCGGGTCCGAAACTCTGACTGTCCAGTGCCTCGGGACGTCCTCCTGATGTGAAAGGCGCTATACAAATGTAATTTTGTTGTTTGTGTTACACTGCTTTGCGCAATTGTCTACCGCGTTTTTAAGGACCACAAAACACAGATCTTCCAGGAGATTTCTGGATGAGCCAGGACACAGGGACATTGGCTACCAGAGAAATCCATTCATCTCTTTAAGTCTCAACAATGATAAAAGGATTCCCAACTTAGCATAAAATCTAACGTTTTTACACGGTTATCCATTATTCCATTATTCCGAAGCTATTATGAATGGTACATTCAAATGAGAGCTGTATGTTTAGTCAGGAAGCAGATTTTGGGTGATTTATTTTTGTGTTTAAATAGCTCCAAAGTTATACAAATCGCAGTACATCATAGCTGAGTGTGGATATATTGCAGTCATAATCTCAACACAAGTGATATTTTGGATAACATGTTTATTTATGGTTTGTACTCCTGCACAAGCCATCCACGCTTATCAGGACAACTGAACCTGCGACAAAGACAATTAAGGAGGCTTCCTTTTTGCTTTCGATGCAAACGATACTCAAACTGACACCACATGAGGGAAATATTCAGTTAAATTTAAAGCATTGCTTTCCTTTACACGTGCTCAGACAGATGTTGCTGGGCTTTGTATTAGAAGGTAATAAACAAGAGCCCCTTTAGCAAGGTGAATAGCTCGCTGACAGTGAGTGATTATTGTGGTATTTGCAGTTGTGAATGACCTTCATATGTCATTCCCTCTACAGAGACCTACCCTGTTAAATACTAAATAGACAGTGGTCACACAGTTCATTGGCAATCAACTCTTAATTATATTTTGATAAACCTGCACCTGCTCTGCCCCAAATATTAATCCTTCATTGTGAAAGTTATAATCAGTCGGTAATAGGAAAAAAAATGGCTGTCAGGCCGTCAACGTTTCAGACCATTAACAATTGACCCAGGGCTCGGGCTGTCCATCGGGAGATCAGCAAGCGAATCGGGGCTGGATTCACTCCCACATTGCACTGCTCGACCCCTCACCTGTGGACTGGTGAAACAGTCAAAATGGGGCATTTAGCATGAGGCTCTCCAGAGTGAAATCAAGCCTCACGCTGACATCTTAGGGTTCAGGTGCCCAATATTCACCTTGAGAGCAAAACAAAAGGGGTTTCAATCATTTGAAATTCTCAATCAGATTTTGTGATCCCTCTTGTGATTCTCTATAATATAATCGTGTATACAAATCAACTCGTCTTCACACATGTAGGAGTCCTGTAGTTTAGTGGCTAGAGCACTCGCTTCACAAGGGAGAGGACCTGAGTTTGATTCTCGGGCAGGGTGAAAGGTTGGGCAAGTTTCCTTACTCCACACACCTCTGTTTACCTACCAGGAAGTAGCAATCCGGTTGTTAGTTGATTGACGGATCACTTTTCCTTTTAAAAAAAGAATAACTTGGTCACTCAATCCACTTTTAGTGGGACACTGCTGTATACAATTCGCTTTTGTGTTTTGCCCGCAAAATATTTGGTCAATTCACTTTACAATACATTCTGTGAAGCGCTTTGAGATATTTTGAACATGTGATTAGTAACCCAACATCTGGGCGGCAGCCAACACAGGCGGCAGCAGCCTATTTATAAAGCCTCGTATCCCGGATGCTTTTTTAACAGCTTTATCTCCCTGTCCTGCCACCTTCAAAGATTTCCTTATATGACCCCCAGGTCTCTCTGTCCCTTCACCCCCTTTAAGATTGTCCCATCAGCGTATATTGCCTCTCCTCATTCTTCCTCACAAAATGCATCACTTCGCATTTCTCCACATTAAACTTCATCTGCCACGTGTCTGCCCACGTTACCAGTCTGTCTATGTCCATTTGCAGTCTGTTAATAATAATAATGATAATAATAATAATGTTACTATCCTCCTCACTGTTCACTATGTTTCCAGCTTAGTATCATCTACAAATTTGGAAATTGTACTCGCTATACCCAAGTCCAGGTCATTTATACGGATCAAAATGAGCAGTGACCCCAATACTGATCCCTGGGGGACACTACTGTACACTTCTCTCCAGTCAGAAAAACAACCGTTCACCACCACTCTCTGCTTTCTGTCTCCCAGACAGTTCTGTATCTGCTGCCACTGTCCCTTTAATATGGTGGACTTCTATTTTGTTTACAAGTCTCTTATGTGGCACTAGACATTGCAGGGTATCCTGCGAAGCACTTTGAAACATCCTCCTGCCATGAAAGGTGCTGTATCAAATCCAAGGATTAGTAAATGGTTATTCTTCATCTGAATCTCCCTTGTGACCTGGTTAAGAAATCTCATGATATTAGGGCTTCAATGGTAACTAGTGGTGTTAGAAATTCAATAGGTTAGAACAACTATGGAAACCAGAAGCCAAAGCTTTAAGATAAATTCAATTGTTGAATATTTAAGCAGTGTGAGGGCTAGACAAGAACAAATGTGTACAGTGGGCTTCTGGTAGGAGACAGATTGCTAGCAGAAGGATTGATTTAAAGAGAACCACTGACAGTTCAGGTCCTGTGGGTTCCACAGTGTTAGCTCAGCACAAGTAGTTAGAAAAAGTCAAAGGTTTCCTTGCACAAGACTAAGGACCCTGGGCTGGATTGTGTTGCTGCATTCAATATTTGATTCTTCTGTGAAACAACAGAGAGGTTCAGATGAAGACAACCCTTTGGTCCATTTCATCTTATATTATATACATATATATAGCGCCTTTCACATCAGGAAGATGTCTCAAGGCGCTGTTTGAATACCCGTTGCACCATTTAATCTGTTCTTGTTTATTGACTGAGTTATATCAGGCCTCAAATATATAACAACTCTGCCAAATACAAGAGAAGGGCTCCCCGTTTCATTCTTTGTGCTGAGTAAACACAGGCTGTGACAGTGAATGATATAATAGGCAGATCAGCACACTTTGCCTGCAATGGCCATGCCATGCAAACCTCTAATTAAAGCTAATTAGAGACTCGGTTACTGAAGCCTTGATGAGGCTCCAAGCTGGTTTGTAACATCATCATCAGTGAAGCTCATCTCCCACAAGAAAGAGATATTAAGAGTAACTTTGATTAACAGTGTCAGCTATTAGTCTTCCTTTTGTTTAAAGACCATGTTACCAAGTTGGAATTCTCAACATTTGTCCGTTTTCCAATCTCAAATAAACCTGTACTTTAAACTCCTCATCCCTGACCCCATCCCTGACCCATTCCCACATTTGTGAAGTGCCTTTCACGTCGGGAGGACATCCCAAGACGCTGAACAGTTAAGAGATCTGGACATGAGGGGATGAGGGGTTGGGATGAGGGAGGGCAGAAGGGGGTAGGAGGGCGGCTGAAAGCACGGCCAAAAAGGAGGGTCTTGAGTCGTGCCTTGAAGGAGGCAAGAGAGGGAGCAAGGCGAAGGGATTGTGGGAAGGATTTCCAAAGAGTGGGGTTAGAGAGGCTAAAAGCCGGCCGCTGATGGTAGGGCGGGTTGGGTGGAAGACCTGGAGCAGGCCGGAGACTGCTCAGCGGAGGGAGTGGACAGGTTGATAGGGGATCACCAGGTCAGAGATGTAGGTGGGGGCAAGGTCGTGGATGGCCTTGAAAGTCAGGACGAAGATTTTGAATTCTATCCTCTGAGGGATTGGGAGCCAGTGGAGCCAAGTGAGGGTGGGAGTGATGGGGTCACGGAGCCTGGTGTGGGAGAGGACACGAGCTGCAGATTTGGATGATCTGCAGCTTGTGGGGGGAAGAATTGGGGAGGCCGACAAGTCGGGCCTTGAGGTGACAACACCTGCCAGGAACACACTGTGTGCTTCTCAGTGAGGAGCTTTGTATATGAAGATACCAGACAGGTTTTTAATCATTTGTTTTTCCAGGTTTTTCCACTTCATGACTGTTTGTGGGATGTTGCAAATTGGCCGCCATATACAAAATACACAATGACTATACTTTAGAGTAAATCCTGTGAAGCACTTTGAGACGTCTCAACGATGTGATAAGGTGTTGTACCAACTATAAGGATTATTATTAGGCTTTGGGGCAATGACTGCACCGTGTGTCATGTGACTATGGATTTCAGGGCTCCATTTATTAACTTTCTCTAATTTCTGTGCTCAAACTCTCGTAGTACCTTGGTATACAGACAGCAACAAAATCAGATCTCAACGGACAATACGGTAGAATTGGCAGAAGAGCAGTAGTATTTGTCTTGTAAATTACCTCCAGCCATTCCAGCTGTAACCCTGCGGCTGCACCTGCTGTGCTAAACCAGAGGGAGTCTGATTTACTCAACACGGAAAGAATTATATCATTGGACACAGTGTTTGTTCTGCTAACCACGATGACCTGATGTTTACTCACTGAACAGCAAAGGTTAAAAACCCTGAGCTTTTCTCTGTTCCGTTTGTTTATTAAATTGTTCTGCAGGAAGAGTAAATTGAAGACAAAATCTGATGCAATCCACAGCAGGTCATTCAGCCCCGGAAACAAACAATGTTGGCATTTTGGTCGCTTGCCCTTCTGCACAGTGTGTTTGACAAAGCAAAGGGCATCAGGGGGCTGTGTGAGCTGTAGGGTCCAGGCTACACTGTGGACAATGTACATTTACTGAATTGCCAACATCCTCACATCACACATAATACTCAGTGATCACTTTCCTCGCTGCACGCCTTAATCCCAATTCCAACTTTGAGCAGTGATTCTTCTCACTCGCCTCCCATTAACTCTGCTACCCAAAGGCCAAATGGGTAGGATGGTCCCAGCTGGACAAGCAGCAGGAAACTTGCCAGATTGTGCGTGTAGTTTTAGCAGGTTAAATTCCAGCAATACTCTCCCTCAACACACATTCTGGGGTCCCCAAGCTTTGGCTCTCACCAAACTGCACCTAATACTCTCTGAAATTAGGTTAGCAGGGTGCGTCCTTACAGGGAGACGGTGCGCATTCTACTCCAGATAGATATGGAGTTTGGTTTGGCGACTCTTGAGCAATGACCAAAATAACTCAGATTTCAGTCCCCTTTTCTAATCCTCTGACAGTTTTGTATCCAGCCTTACTGGCGAATAATAATAATAATAATAATCCTTGTATTTGATATAGCGCTTTTCACGTTGGGAGGACGTCCCAAAGCGCTTCACTGTAAAGTGAATTGACTGTATATTTGTGGGCGAACGCGGCAGCCAATTGCGCACAGCAATGTCCCACAAACAGTCGTGGATTGAAAATGATCAATTTATTATTGTTTTTGGTTTTTGGAGGGATTATTATTAGGCTCTGTGTGGAGTAAGGAAACTTGCCCAAGGTTTCGCCCTCTGCCTGGGATTGAACTCAGGTCTCTCGCTTGCAAAGCGAGTGCTCTAACCACTGAGCTACAGGACTCCACGAGAACCAGCAACATTACCCCTGTTGTTGCCCAAGCTCGCTGGAGCCTCCGTGTGGTCTCCCCACCAGCCAACGCTCACTGAGCCCTCAGCCAATACTCTGCCAGCACTGCAGCACCGTGTTCTCAGTGTCTGAAGCTGACTGTCTGATGGGAGACACAGACGTGCATGTCATGTGTGTAACATACATCTAGGTGGTGAGGAGAATCAGAGAATGAGCTATGATCAAAGCCTGTAACCTGCATATCCTTCAGCAACAGAGACCTTTTCTAGGGCATTACCATGGCAACCATTCCCTCTTTTGAAAAGAATGGTTATTTCATTGAAATAGTTGGTTGTCATGTCTAATATTTAACCTGAGTTAGAGCGAGGTGGGACAATGTAATGATTGAGTTTACGTGTCGTCTTCAAACAGCTTCGTGGTTCTGAATTTTTTTGTGCTTATGATTAAGTTGCAGCTCATCCGGTTCAAATTAACAAATTCTTATTTTATTCCTTGTAGCAACCACAGTGGGGGGGGTGGGGGGGGGGGGCGCTGTCAGGTCTTTGCGCTTTACATTGAGCTTCAAGCCAAACTGGAAACTAATTATAATTTACGATAACACTAGTAATCTTTGCAATTTGATACAGAGTCTTTCACATTGTAAAGACTTCTCAAAGCGTTTCACAGGATTCACTGTAAACTATAGTGAGTGTGAATTTTGTAGACAAATGTGAGACAGCCAATTTGCACACAGCAACATCCCATAAACAGCCATGGAGTGAATGTCCAATTTAATTTAAGAGATTGTTGGCCAGAACACGGGGAGAAACTTCTTTATCTTTTGTGAACGTGGCCACGGGATCTTTAATGTCCACCTGCTCAGGTGAGCAGGACCTCGGTTTTGGCTTCTCACCCGCAAGATGTTTCTAGGCGAGGTTTCCATCATATATAACCTACCCAACATTTTCCATTGCAAATAACGACGTTTCCTTAAAATAATTAGCCTCCCAAATTGGGGGTGGGGGAGGGAGGGAGGGAGGGAACAAGAGAGATGTGTTTCAACCATGACAACCGGTTTACAGGTGACACTGACTACTTTAGATGTATTGATAACTGAAGGGTTTAATAATAATAATAATCCTTGCATTTGATATAGCGCTTTTCACGTCGGGAGGACGTCCCAAAGCGCTTCACAGAACACACTGTAAAGTGAATTGACTGTATATTTGTGGGCGAACGCGGCAGCCAATTGCGCACAACAATGTCCCACAAACAGTCGTAGATTGAAAATGACCAATTTATTATTGTTTTTGGTTTTGGAGCGATTATTATTAGGCTCTGTGTGGAGTAAGGAAACTTGCCCAAGGTTTTGCCCTGCCGGGAATTGAACCCAGGTGTCTTGCTTGCAAAGCGAGTGCTCTAACCACTGAGCGACAGGACTCCCAGTGATTGATTGCCCAGATCAGAGAGATTGTTCTCTCCAACTCTCATTTCCAAAAGTTTCATCGATATCGTCGAATCATTGCCCACAGTGATTAATCCTATTGGCACCCTCTGCCCAACCCTTGTTACCTGCCAGCAGTTTCTCCTCATACTCTGGAAAGGGGTTGGTTAGCCACGCTCACTGTTGCACACAGCCATCTTTAAGTGTGTCTCCGCTTTCACCTCAGTCGCCTCTCCCAGGAGATTTAATGTGAACACTTAACATTTTTAAATACATTTCTCGCGATCTTAAATGTTTCATTGTATCTAGACCGTTTCACATTAAAATTCACATATCCCAGAGGTGTTGTCAAAGAGCTTTTGTGGAGGTGATCAATGAGAATTAACTGTAAAGGTATAAACTTGTCTGTGTGTATATTACCCAGCCTTGAATTATGGATTTCTTCTGGCTGTGCAACTATAACATGAAATATATCATTAAAAACATGCACGAGAGGGTTCTTTTCACATGCAAGAGTGATGCACTATCTCTTACACTCGCTGTGACAAACATGTATTACAATCAGTCCTGGTCTGTAAAGTTCAGGCTTCGCAATATTCCATGGGATAAACCACAAAGTAGTTGACACTAAACTGGCAGTGAGGATGTCCCAGACACATTCTGGCTGTCAGTCGCATCTGTATCAGCAGCTGTCACCAATAAAACAACCTGAAATCAAAGTAATCCGTCCCATAATGTTTACAGTGATGCTATAAGCACAACAGATAGCAAACAACAACAACAACTTACATATAGCGGCTGTCACACGGGGTAGCGTCCCGGAGCGCTTCATAGAGGATAGAATCTGACAGTGGCAGATCACAGACAAGGCTGTAAACTGATCCGGGTCTCATGGTGATGTGTGTAACAGCTCACACTCAGTCTGGCTCTCGTCGCCTCCTTTTGACGAGATCAGTGTTTTGTATTCATTCCCAGGTGTCTTCTGGTCTTGGACTGTTTGCAAGCGTCACATTGCAGCACCTGACATCCCATCCTTACAGCTCAAAGCCTCCTCCACCCCTGGGCTCCCACCAGCAACTAGGGCGCCCAGCCAACACTGTGAAGTGCTTTGAGACGTCCTCCCAACGTGAAAGACGCTGTGCAAATGCAAATCGTATTCTCCAGATCTTCTCATTCTACCATAAGCTCAAATAATTGCAGGACAATGAGAAGACTGAAGGAAGCCACTGGCTTAGCAAACACTCAGACACCAGGCCAGCGGCTCACGTCTAATCTATTCATACTCAACCTCTTTGTCAGAAACCCTTAGGATCTTGTACCAGTTTCCCAAGGAGGCAGCAGCTCTGTGAATAGACCGGCTCATTCATAGCCAAAAGACTTTACACTGATGCAAGACTCCTGCTCAATCCAACTCTACTGTTTGCAGCATTGACAAATGTTTAATACAGAAGATGGAACAAGTGAAGACCATTTACCTCAGTCCCTATCGCTCAGGTCACTCAGTCCCTATACCTCAAGTCACTCAGTCCCAATAGGTCAGATTGGGACTGAGTGACTATTAATAATAATCCCTCCAAAAAAAAAAACAATAATTAAATTGGTCATTTTCAATCTACGACTGTTTGTGGGACATTGCTGTGCGCAATTGGCTGCCGCGTTCGCCCACAAATATATACAGTCAATTCACTTTACAGTGTGTTCTGTGAAGCGCTTTGGGACGTCCTCCCGACGTGAAAAGCGCTATATCAAATGCAAGTATTATTATTTATTATTAGATCACTCAGTCCATGTTGGTCAGATCACTCATTCCCTATACCTCAGGTCACTCAGTCCCTATAAGTCAGGTCACTTGTCCCTACACCCGAGGTCTTGTTGACATTATGCTGAGGCTATTTTCAATCCCTCTTGTGCCACGATGCCTGTTCCCCACTGCTCCCTCCACGCTGAATCGGAAGTCTATTTTCCTTCTGAAAGCTGATTTTGCTGACAAAAGGGGAAGCACAATCCATCTGTGAACATATCTTAGAGGTGAAAAAAATCTCTCAAGTTTGGTTCAGTTCGTGGTTCACGTAGTGTATAATTGAGTTTCGTGAATCCACACAAATATCAGTGTATCAGTGCGGCTGATTCTGGTAACGGTTAGAAATGTCAGAAGTAAGTGGCTCTCACATTTCTAGAAATTTCGCACACCAAATATAGTCAATTCACTTTATAGTATATTCTGTGACATGCTTTGAGATATCCAGAAGACGTCGTAAGGTTCTATATCAAATGCAAGGATTATTATTAATTAAAATGTATTGATACTCTGATATCTCTCCGTTGGGATTTAGAGTTAAATGTAAATCACTGGATGCTTATTAACCATATATAGATAGATATGGCCAGTCTACAGTGACAGTGTTGCGGTAAAGTCATCAGGAGGACATGCCGGTAAGTATATATCACTCAGATCTGTATCCAAGCCTGTAACTACTGCAGTGGTACAGATTCAATGACTCCTTCCCCACCAACAAACACCCGCTTTCTATGTCTTTAAAACAAACAAAGCGGAACCTCATTGTAGTGTGGATGTCTGGGTCCAGTGTCTTGGGGTCTGTGATATAAGCGAGCTATGAAAAATGGCTGGTTTCTGAGTCGACAGCTGTGTTAGGTGACATCAGCGACACTTCCTGTGCATAGGACCCTGGAAGTGACATCAGCAGCAACATGGTGACTTGGAAGTCAGCCATTGTTTTGACTCAAGAAGTAAACTAGCCAATTAGTCAGTTAGCTGGCTAGGTAGCAAAGTGTTCCTGATAGGCACGCGCTATCACTGAGACAACGCTATATGAAAGCGCGCTGTAATGGGGCACCGCTGTATGGCTAACAACCAAAATCATTTTTAGACCATATAAAACTTGTTGTCTTTATTTGTTCTGAACCCCAGTTACCTGCCTTCTCACTCGTTTTTGGTCAGCCGGGTGTCTGACACATGTGGAAACCCATCACCGTGCTTAAGAGTTTCCAAACCAAAACTCCATTAATCCCACATACACATGGAAATTCCAGGTCTATTCATTGGAATGCGCACTCTCTCGCTGGAAGGATACATGCTGCTCACCCAATTTCAGAGAGTATTAGGTGCAGATTGGTGAGGGCCAAGGCTTGCCAATCCCAGAGGGTATTGAGGGGATTGTTACATTTTAACAACAACAATAACTTGCACTTATATAGTGCCCTCCATGCAGGGTAGCATCTCAGAGCACTTTAACCAGCTAAAACTGCAAGCAAAATCTGGCAAACTTCCTGCTGCTTGTTCAGCTGGGACAAGCCTACATGTTCGGGCTTTGGGTAGCAGGGTTAATGGGAGGCAAGTGGGAACAATTCCTGCTCAGTTTGAGTTGGGATATAGAGGCGCAGTGAGGAACATGATCACTCAGTGTGGTGTGCGATATGAGGATGTTGGCAATGCAGTAAATCTACATTGTCTACAGTGTAACCTGGACCCTACAGCTCACTGAGCCCACCGTGTGTATTGGGGTAACTGCTGGAGTCTAACCACCTAAATCTGAATAGCTTGCCATTGAGAGCACTACTTGGTAAGCTTTTCCACTGATAGGATCACCCTACCTGTCAGGGCTTTGGCTCGCAGGATTAACAGTTGCTGAGTGGGATGCTTCTCTGCCCCTAGTGTCTGGTATTCTCTTTCCAGTCCTTCCAATGAGCCAGGCTGGGCTGTGCTGTCATCAGCAGTGCCCTGCAATACTGCAGACCTGCCTGACGCAAGAACTAAATGACTGAGACTGTCACAGAGGGATGGTTCGATTCTGACATTCTGTTGTAAAACATGTTACTTTGAGCCAGTTCAACTACCCACTTACCTCCCCCCGGAGAGGATAGTCACTAGCTAGTTATTTAACATAGGCCAAAGACACGGTTGAACCCTCACTGGGTGGATGGCAGGTACCAGGAACTCTCTAATGCTTTCTCATTACAGGTCTCAATCCTTTCTGTTTTCCAGAAAACACATCCACTGGTTATCTCCTGAACACATTTCAAAGCACTTCCCTCATAACCGATTCCGTCAGTCAATTGCTTTAGTGTAAATCTAACATTCTGCTCATTTTCCCTGTTTATTCCGAATGTTCTCGCATTTATTTCATCTCAGAACTTTCCCAATACTAAATAATTTACTCAGATCAATCTTAATCTATTTTTTTCATGTAAAGCAGATTGTTATAAATTGCTCAATATTGCCTCCTTGATTTCCTCACTCCCATTTACACAATGCCCACACTTCCACCTCCCGCCCACCTCCCCCTCACACACACACATTCACACACACAGATTTATTTGGCTTCCCACAGCTGTCAGTTTCAAGGTAACCTTTTGCCTACAAAATATGCAGTCAATTCACTTTATAGTATATACTGTGAAGCACTTTGAAACATCCCGAAGATGTGATGAGTTATATCAAGATAAGGTGCTATTCTCCAAGTCAGGAACTCACTGTACAAGGGGAGAAGGCCAATACAATAGTATGTCGATACAGCAAAGCCTTGAGATTTTAAAAATTAAACTTCTCCACAGATGCTATTTTTATGGGCTCTTTTCTAAGTGTACCTATTGCAAGAACAGTATGTTCAATAATAGCGCAGATACTGAGAATAGCACCATGTGGTCACAGAGTGGTGGATGATATACAATGACCCAGAGTGATTTTTCATGCCAGTGCTCAGTCATCCATCAGGTCACAGAGTCCTTACTCCAAAGCATAACAAGGATTTCACTGGACCCACTAAATGATACAATAAATGGTCTTCATTTTAATGCCCTGAGTGTGAAGCTCACTGTAACTGTGTTGTGTGTCAAGTTGGCTCAGTTGGTAGCACTCTCACCTCTGAGTCAGAAAGTTCTGGGCTTGAGTCCCATGTCAGGGCTTGAACCTCATATAGTCTAAGCTGATGCTCACTGCAATGCTGGGGGTGTGCTGCATTGTTAGAGGTGCCGTCCTTCAGATGAGATGTTAAAGCGAGGTCTGATCTGCACGTTCAGGTGGATGTTATAGATCCGTTATAGGGTTTCTCTCTTTTGGGGTCATGGCCAATAATCCCCCAAATACAACTCATCATTCACTTATTGGCTGTTTGTGGGACATTACTGTGTGCAAACTGGCTGGTTTTCCCACAAAACAGTCACTGGACTTTTTACAGTAAAATCTTATGGAGAGCTTTGGGATGTCTCCTGATGTGAAAATGTGCTGTATGTAAGGATTATTATTATTACTTTACAGGAAGCCAGAGAATGCATCAAAGCCTCAGTGTTCCATGTCATGACTGATAATTAAACAAGTTTGTCAAGTCTGCTCATGTTATTCTGCTGTAAGCTTACATCAAGTAGAGATTCTTCAGCTGTTTGTTAGCATCAACGGTGATAACCTCACTTGAGTTTAGCTTACCCCGCTACCCCGCTCATCGCCTGGGCCATTGTGTCTTTTAGGGAGAAGCCTCAATCCTTGGCTTTCAGCTCATGGACCACATCAAGGAGGAAAGCTGCAATGTGTCGACCATCCAGGAGTTTGCGTGGTGAGGGCTCACAGCATATTCATCATCACATTTTAGAGCCCATCTATGCCTGTTCAGGTACATGTTATTGAAAGAAAGAAAGGAGTCTCTCCCAGTGTTCTGTTCAACAATCCCCCAGATAAAATTAATCATTCATGTCATGGCTGTTTTATGAAATGTTGCTGTGCACAAATTGGCTGCTGTGTTTGCCTTCAAGTACGCAGTCACTACACAGTAAATCCCATGAAATTGTTTTGAGACATCTTGAGAATTATTAGTATAGACATATGTTATATATGTGTGGAATTATTATTATATTATCATTACGCTTCACTAATCATAATCTTCAGACAGGGAGTGTCAGGAATGAAGGCTGGCAACATACACGTCGCCTAATCCTCCTCACATCTGATGTCTGGGTCATTGTGCGAGGAGGTCATGGACTTCTTTTCATCTAAAATACTTAACATCTGCCAGGCAGCCTCATCCACCTGCCCCTTGTTACCCACCACCATGCCCTCTCTGTCCCCCTCACCTTCCTCATCATCTGTATCTCTATCTGTGACCAGGGTTCCCTCTGCCTCCTTGTCCTCCTGGACCTCTCCGTCTCGTTCGACACAGTCGATCACGCCATCCTCCTCCACTACCTTTCCTCTGTCATCCACCTCAGTGGGACCACACTCGCCTGGTCCGAATCCTACCTCACAAACCGCCAGCAGTACATCTGCACAAACATCTTCTCCTCCCGCTCTCACCCAGTTACCTGCGGGTACCCCAAGGATCCATCCTTGGCCCCCTCCTCTTTCTGATCTACATGCTCCCTCTTGGGGATGTCATCCGCAGACACGGGGTACACTTCCACACATATGCAGACGACACCCAACTCTATTTTTCCACCTCTCTTTGCGACCCCCAGTCCCCTGAAGTTCTGTCAGCTGCCTGTCAGACCTCAGGGGCTGGATGAGCACAAATTTCCTTCAGGTGAATGTTGACAAGACGGAAGCCATACTTTTTGGCTCTCGTCAACATCTAAAATCTCACGGCTTTCACCTCCTCCACCTACCCGACCGCCCTCTGAAACTCTCCGAACCCGTACGAAACCTAGGCTTCAGGTTTGACCCCCAATTATCCTTCCTCCCCCACATCCGGTCCCTCACCAGCACTGCTTTCTTCCACCTCTGACGCATTGTCCGTCTCTGCCAATACCTCTCCCCGAAAACCGCTGAAACCCTGGTCCATGCCTTTGCCACCTCTCGGCTGGACTACTCTAACGCCCTCCTCGCCGGCCTCCCCTCCATTACCATCCATAAAATCCAGATCATTCAAAACTCTGCGCCCGCATTCTCACCTGCACCAAACTCCGCTCCCCGATCCCCCCAGTCCTGGCCATCCCCCACACCCAAACCCCACTCCCCGATCCCCCCAGTCCTGGCCAGACTGCACTGGCTGCCTGTCCCAGAGAGGATTGACTTCCAAGATCCTCAGCCTTGTATTCAAGGCCCTGCACTCCTCTGCACCTCCCGACCTCTCTGACCTCCTCTCTCCTCAAAACAGTCCCGTTGACTTCGTTCCTCCGGGTCTGGCCTCCTCCTCGTCCCCCGAGTCCTCCGCTCCACCCTCGGCGGCCGTGCCTTCAGCCACTATGCCCCGAGGCTCTGGAACTCCCTTCCTCACTCCCTTTGTCTCGTTCCCTCCATTCCCATTTTCAGGTCTCTGCTGAAGACCTTTCTTTTCGACCGCACCTTTGGTCACCTTCCCCGCCCTCCCCCTAGCCCCTCCCATGGCTTCTCCCCATGGCTTCTCCCCCTCCCCATGGGATTTCAAGTGGTTTCAAACTTGTGAGTCTGAAGAAGGGTTGGAAATAAGCCGGGTTTCTCATTCCCCCTGGCTCCTCCCCCTCACCTGGCCCCTCCCCCTGGCTCGGCCCCGGGATCCGTTACTGTAAAGCGCTCTGAGACACTGTCCGGCGTGGAGGGCGCTATATAAATCCAAGTTGTTGTTGTTGTTGTTTATCCACATGCTGTCTCTAGCAGGGACCAGGAATGAGAAACCCGGCTTATTTCCAACCCTTCTTCAGACTCACAAGTTTGAAACCACTTGAAATCCCATCTACTGCCCTGGGTCCAATCAGCTAAACAATCACAGACTTGGTGTCAAGTGGAGCTTTCCTGATCTGTGGCTCAGCACCACAACCAGGTGAGATATTGACCCAAATAAAAACAGAAGTCACTGGAAACACTCAACAGGACAGGCGGCATCTATGGAGAGAGGAACGTGAGATAACATTTCAGGTCCTTTGGTCACTCACTTTCCTCTCTCCATAGATGCTGCCTGACCTCCTGAGTGTTCCCAGTGACTTTCAGATTTCCAGCATTCGCAATATTTTGTCGTTTGAGATATTGACCTAATGGGAAGCCAAGACCATTAATGTCTTCAAATGCTCTTCCCTTCTCATTATTTGAGTGTACCCTCCACCATGGCTGTTTTAAAAACTTGCTGTGGAGCAAATAATACTTACGTTTAATAGAACTCGTGGAGTCCTGAAGCTCAGTGGTTAGAGCACTCGCCTCGCAAGGGAGAAACCTGGATTCAATTCCCGGCAGGTTGCAATGTTAGGCAAGTTTTCTTACTCCACCCGCCTCTTTTACCTACCAGTAAGTAGGAACCCGGTTGTTAGTCGATTGACGGATCATTTTTCTGGGGGTGATAATTCCTTAAAAAAAATACTAAATTGGTCACTTTAATCCACGACTGTTTGTGGGGACATTGCTGTGCGTAATTGGCTGCTGCGTTTCGCCCACAAAATACACAGTCAATTCACTTTACAGCATATTCTGTGAAGCGCTTTGAAACGTCTAGAAGACGTGATAAGGCGCTATATCAAATGCAACGATTATTATTATTATTATTTACAGTGTAGTTCTCCATCCCTGAGCACATCATCGCTCCCTAGGAATCCTATCCAAACCCTGGCCAAGACTTGCCCATTCTGCAACCTTACACAGAACTAATTATCAGCCTCCTTGCAAGCAAGCCATTAATTACTCTGCTGATTCCATTTGCTTTGTTAGCCATGTCCTCCTAGCTCATCAATCTAACAGTCTGATTGGGTTTTTACCTGAGAATATAAGCACCCGCTCAGCTAAATGAACTGTGCTGATTAAATCTTTTTTTTACGGTGCTCCCAGCTTGCTATGTGCCCCATGAAGTCAATTTAATGAGCAAGATTGTAGCAAGCTTTATTTCAGCTTCGGTTTCACTGATACAGGCTCTTTCTTCATCAATATGTTTCCCAATTATTTGTGGATTTACTAATTAAGGGAATTCTCCTCTGGTCGATTTGAACACGTCTCTCATCCCGATGGCAGAGAACTTTTTGTTTTGACAGCACAGCGGAGCTGCCCACCCTCACCCTCGCTCGCCTCCACTGGCTCCCCATCCCCCAGAGGATCGAATTCAAGATCCTCATCCTCACCTACAAGGCCATTCACGGCCTCGCTCCCTCCTACCTCTCCGACCTACTGTCCCCCTACCTACCTGCCTGTACCCTCCGTTCTTCTGGCTCCGGTCTGCTCCACATCCCCCGCCCCAACCGCCCTACCATCGGTGGCCTTCAGCCTCTCAGCCCCGAGGCTCTGGAACTCCATCCCCAGTGCCTTCGCCGCTTCCTCCCTTTCCTCCTTCAAGGCCGGTCTCAAAACCTTTCTCTTTGACCTTCAGCCTTCAGCTCCCCTCTCGACTCTCTACCCCCTCCTCGCTCCCTCCCTTCCCTCCCCTCACCCTGACCATTTCCCCCCAATGCTCGGGTCCTGACCCAACTGTACAGCGCCTTGGGACGTCCTCCTGACGTGAAAGGCGCTCTATAAATGGAATCTTGTTGTTGTTGCTGTTGCTGAGCCAGTGTTGGTTTGAAACATTTTATATTAATCCCGATTGTGAAACACTTGACAAAAGATCTCGACAATCTGAAACAATTATAGAGTATTCTGATGTTTCAATATTTCAAGAGGATGTTGTTCTCAGCGAGGTGAGGAGGGGTTTGAGTTGGTGTGAGGATATATGGAATTGTAGCCCAGGATTTCACCTCGTAAAACATCCTCCTGTAAGAAAATGAGATAATAATAACAACCCTGGCATTTGATATAGACCTTTTCTTCTCGACGTCTCAAAGCACTTCACAGAATATGCTGTAAAGTGAATTGACTGTATATTTGTGGGCAAAATGCGACAGCCAATTGTGCACAGCAGATACCAAAAACGAACAAATGACCAATTTATTATTGTTTTTTTGAGGGATTATTATCAGGCGTGTGGAGTAAGGAAACTTGCCCAAGGTTTCGCCCTGCTGGGAATCGAACCCATGTCTCTCGCTTGCAAAGTGAGTGCTCTAACCACTGAGGTACTGGACTCCACATCATTACAGTGTATAACACAGATACACTGTGTATGAATGAAATAATAATAATAATAATCCTTACATTTGATACAGTGCCTTTCAAATTAGGAGGACGCCCCAAAGCACCTCACAGGATACACTATGAAGTGTAGTGACTGAGTTTTGTGAGCTAACACAGCAGCCAATTTTGAGCACAGCAATGAAGTGAGTGACCATTTTTTTTATTTGGACGAATTGTTTGCCAGGACACTGCAGCTACTAACTGAGCCAGGCTGCAACTCTATACACTGCGTGGGAACGAAATTACCCTGGCAGTGGATTACACACATTGTCTGGGCAAATAGCCCTTATACAAATGTAATTTTGTTGTTGTTGTTGTTTTCCTTGCTGTAACATTCTAGACTCCTATGAACAATGGCAGACTGCGTACTGGGATTGAACATTGTCTCGCTAGACATGCAACAAGACCACACTATTCTTCCATTCAAAGCACTTCCATTGAGGAATGAAGTGAGCGTGGTATTCAATGAAGAGGAGCCGTGATGGAAAGGTTTGTGATTCCCTCGGTTTCACATATTAGGCAGCGGTCTGCAGCTCCATCGCATGCTGCGAACTCACTGATCCACAAAGACTGAACAGTGAAGCCCCCCAGACACTGAGATGACACTCTGACAGTGATTGTAAACCACTCGTAAACCAGGAAAGACTTTGTATCACTGTGAACACAGCGGCTTGATACACGTCAGTAAACTTTTGCCAATTATAAGATTGACTAACCTATTAGTTTGGGCGTCATTGGGCAGCAGCCTCAAAGTTACATCCTGGCTGAAGTCCATGACAACACCCACTGCTATTAGCTCACGTTTTAGTGCACATTCAGTTTGTGTCATTTCTAATGGAAAAATGGGATTATTGACTAGCCTGAACTGCAGTTTCAGCGATGGGATAACTATCACATCATATGTTGTGTTTTTCCACTACGTACGATTGGGTGTTGTTTCAAGGGTGGAATAGTCCAGGTTTTCATTTGGTTCCATGGTTCAGATCCAATCTCAATTCCTAATTCCCCCCAGGTACAGATTTACTCCAATTTCTCACCATTTCACAGAGTGCAGAATTTGGTAGCACTTTTTAATTCAATCTCAACTTTGAAGCAATTTCTCTGGAGGAGGATAGCCAAAGCCGCAGTCGAAGAGGAGAGCCTTTGAAGGAGGCGAGGGAGCGAGGGGAAGGGAATGTGGCATGGAGTTCCAAAGGGTGGGGGCAGAGAGGCTGAAGGCCCGACCACTGATGGTGGGGTGGGCAAGGCGAAAGATGTGGATGTTGACGTACAAAGCATGGATGTTGGCTTGCACTGAATGACAGATTGCAGTCAGAGTGTGGAGAGATCAGAAACATGGTTGAGGATTTTGATGTCAGTGCGCTGAAGTAAAGCAAGTTTAACACAGGAGTGAGGAGTGCAAAGCTCGAATGTATAGGGTGATCCTACCTGAACAAGCAGCCAGACAGAGCTCACAATGGCAAACTGTGCTGTTTAACTTCCAGCAGTTACCTCAATGCAGATTCTGGGGTCCCCAAAACCTGCGCCTAATACGCTCCAGAATTAGGTGAGTACAGTGCGTCCCTCCGTGGGAAGAGAGAGCGCTCATTCCATTCCAGACAAAGGGCATTCCATGAGTTGATGACATGCGTATGTCTGGATACTCTTCAGAACAGTGATGGGTTTCCACACCTCTGACATCCAAACTAACCATTAAAATAAAGACATTTTTGCAAACTAAAAATTGTAAAATTCATGTCAAATACACGTTAAAAAAATACTTCTTAGAATGAAAAGCAGTAGAACACTTTTTGCTAAATGTTTTCATAAAACTGCTTTTGGGCTGCGGCTTTCTACATGTCTCCGTGCCCTCTGTTCCACCATTGGTGGGCGTGCTTTCAGCCATTACGCCCTGAAACTCTGGAACACTCTTCCTCTATCCCTCCGTCTTGCCTTTTCTTTCACCATCTTCAGGTCACGCCTGAAGGTCTTCCTATTCGACCATGGCTACGGTCACCTCCCTCTCCCCTCAGCTCAGTGTCATGCTCCTCCACTGTCAAGCGCTCTGGGACGCTGCCCTGCGTGAGGGGCGCTATATATGCAAGTTGTTGTTTTGTCCTATGAAGTTCGCTGTCCCAGTGCAGAGCAGTCAGGCCTCTGGGAACTGGGATTGTGCTGTAAGGAGCTTGTGCCCAGGTACAGAGCCACAGTCAGTGAAGTTTGGGGAGGATGGAGCTAGCGAGAGGAGGTGTGTATCCAGGGTGTGACGAATGTGCTGAGTTTCAACAGCAATGGTTATGAGGGGCTGCCAAAGGAACATTCCAGAAGGAATCGTTCTCACAGGCTGCTCAATCTCTCTCTTTTCCTATCTCCTTCTCTCTTTATCTGTAGAATTTCACAACTTCAAACAGCTCTGCCTCAGACACTGTCATTATTTTATTTAAAGTGCCTGTAATGTGAATGGCACAACACAGCACTGTGAGATTTGTGTCTGGCATTGAACACGGGCTGGAATGGAGCAGCTGGAAATGCCCAGAGGGAAACCTTTAAACCTCTCTCCCCAGAAACAGTGGCAGCAGCCTGCCCAACCCTACCACCCTGCTCTACCCATCCTGCCCTGCCCTGCCCACCCTGCCTGCCCACTGAGCCCTGCCCTGACCTGGGCCACGTGGCTTTGGGAGGAAGTTGCGAGCTACAGGACACAAAGATATTTGTCGTCACAAAATAAATGGGAAAATATATTTTAATCCCTTATTGGAGGAAGATTATTATTGATAATAAAGAGGAGATTTTGCTGTGGAATCACTCAGGATATCAACACTTTTTGGGGGAAAGTGTGATACTGGTGATCATTATCACATCAGCCAAAACACGGAGTCAAAAGTAGTCAATGGTTATCCTGCCCCCACCCCCCACCCCAAAGATAGAAGAGCCTTATTCCTCCCTTAAACACCACCCACAAGTCTGAAATTCCACCTAGTCTCAGACCATTTTGTCTTAATAATAATAATATAATATGCAGGACAGTGGAAAACTCAGTCTGAAATTGGAAGCCGGTTCTTTTGAAGAAGTGCAGAAAAGTTTTCACATGAGCTTTCACTGCTAAATTTCAAGATAAAATGATCTGATAGATTAAGGCTAAGTAGATATCAAGGCTCTTGATTGGCTGGTGGATAACGAATGATTGTTTTTACGTGGGGGATTGTCGGTCAGGACACTGGGAGAGAGAAACTACCTTCTCTTTTCAACTAGTTTTCCACACAAAATACACAGTCAATCCACTCTAACAGTAAATCCTGTGAACCGCTTTGAGATGTCTTGACAATATAAGGGGCCATATGAAATGCAAGGATTATTATTATTGTGCCACGCAATCTTTAGTGTTTGGCTGAATAGGGCACAGACAGAACTTGGTTTAACATCTCATCAAAGGATGTCACCTCTGAGAATGCACTTTGAGGATCCGGTGCTCTTTGGGACATTTATTGCCAGGCAACGAGAAACAAGTGAGAAGGGGGGAAGTGGGCAGGGAAGGAGATCACATTCCTGCACCTCACACTCAGGAAATCCATCACTGAGTAATATTCCAGTCACATGCGAGGTCTATCATTGTCTCAGAGCATTCTCTTACAATTTATACAATATGCAGAATTTTTGTAAAAAAAATCTTACAACTCAGCCTCAATTCGGGAGCTGGTTGTATATACAACACAAATATACAATTACACAGTGCCTTTCACAATGGGAGTGTAAGGGAACTTTACTTTTCTTAATGATTAAATGATGCGCCCAAGTTGGATGTTAAACAATTGTTTGCTTTATAATACTTCCACAGTCAATGATTATATTATACAAAAGCAATAACCCAATTACCTCAATACATGATAAGAGGAGCAACCAGGTTATCAGAGAATTTAAGTATTGATCAGTTACCTATCCCTGGGAGCACAGCAGGCAGCGAGGAGTTGTCCGATCTGTATCTCATTCATGTTGACTGAACTCCCTATTTTTATACCTGATTTGGTATTACAAAGCCCAAGCAAATCAAATAGCATTTACACCCTCTGCCTAAGGTCATAGGCCTGGTACTGTGGGACACATTGACTAATATTCAGACTGCCAGCTGTTCAATTGTCGAATGCTAACAAATTATTTTCTTTCAATGTCCTCCACTCCTCCTTATCAGAAGGCATATTCCTGGTAAACAAAGTCAAGTGTTGTTCTCCCTCAATCTCTGTAGCGTTCTACGTTAACTCCTCCCTCACAGCAGGATGTCCCAAGGTGCTGGATAGTTCAGCGGGTGCACCTGAACTGGAGGTGGGGAGGCAAAGGGGTGGGGTTGAGGGGGAAAAGATGGCCAAAAGCGCAGTCAATGAGGAAGTTCTTGAGGCAGACCTTGAAGGAGGTGAGGGAAGGGGCAAGTTGAAGGGATTTCGGGATGGATTTCCAGAGAGTGGGGGCAAATCCACTGGTGGTTAGGGAAATAATCCCTCCAAAAAACAAAAACAATAATTAAATTGGTCATTTTCAATCTATGACTGTTTGTGGGACATTGCTGTGCGCAATTGGCTGCCGCGTTCACCCACAAATGTACAGTCAACTCACTTTACAGTATATTCTGTGAAGCGCTTTGGGACGTCCTCCCGACGTGAAAAGCGCTATATCAAATGCAAGGATTATTATTATTATTATTATAAAGGGAAGTGAAGCAGGCTAATGCCCCCTTAGCAGATAGAGCGGGCACATTGTTATGGTTTGAGGAGGTCACAGAATTAGCGGGTGGGTGGGCAAGACCATGGAGGGATGAGGATCTTGAACTCAATCTGCTGAAGGATTGGGAGCCAGTGGATCCAGGCAAAGATGGGGGTGATAGGCTCACGGAGCCCAGTGCTTAAAAGGACATGAGCTGCACAGTTCTGGATAGTCTGGGGCGTGTGAAGGGATGAGTCGCCTAGTCCGGCGAGCAAATGGTTGGTGTAGTCAAGCCTGACGTGATGGAATAGGGTCTCGGTGGTCCGAGGGGAGAGGTAGTGATGGAGACGGTAATGTTGAGGAGGTGAAAGCTGAATGGGTCAGAGCACGAATGTGAGGTTTAAAGGATGATTGAGAGTTGGAACAAGACACAGAGGTTCCATACTGGCTCGGTGAGGTGGAAAGTGCATCCATGTATAATGATGCTATCAGTGTCTGAGGTGAGAATGTGCTGATGGGAGCCAAGCAGGAGAGCTTTTGTCTTGTTCAACTGAAGAAAGTTAGCTCTCATCCAGGACATGATGCGGCAATCAGTTAGGACAGCAGTGGTTCTGGAGTCAAGCGTGGCGGCAGAAAAATAATAGTTGGGTGTCATCCGTCTACATGTGGAAGTTGACCCCAGGTCTACAGATGACATCGCTGAGCTGGAGCATGTAGATATTAAAAGGGAGAGGAACGAGGCTACAGCCCTGAAGAACGTCGCACATGACTGTGTCGCACATGACTGTGTGTGGGGAGGAAGGAGATGTGACAAAGTGGGGTGGTTGGGAAGGTAAGAGTGAAACCAGAAGACGACAGAACACTGAAGGTGGAGCTGAGTATATAAAAAGCACTTTGCAAAACTCTTAAAGGATTCAGATGAAACACATCTCTACAACAAAAGGCATTGATCTGTGCATCAATCTAAAAGTTGGGGTGCAAGATAATGCTTCGCAGAAACCCAATGCTGTCAATGCGATGCCCTTTAATGCAGTATTCATGTTGAGAGACTATAATGGGGCACGTGATATAGCCCCAGCTTTTCTCTGTGTCTTCTTCATTAAAACTGCACTCCACCTTAATAAATTATTCAGATGAGACAAGAAATAGCAGCTCACCAACATCCCTTGGGGCTGTGTTATTTGCAGAAAGTGCTGTATAGAAAGTGACACAAATTGCACAAAGCTTTCATTACCAGCACCATCTGGTTTGGGCCGGCAGATCTTGTAGATGTTGTGTACTCCATACAAATAGAATAAAATAATCATGTGTAATGACAGCAGAACACTTTTTGAGAGGATGGATTTTTTTTTGCACTGAGTTATCAGTGTTAATAGCCAAGTGTGAAGTAAAACAAAGAGACAGGTGTATTGCGTGGGGGGCATATGAAGGGGGCTCACAGACCAGGAGATCACAGTGAGTCACCGTGATATGTGCTGAGGGAGCCTATCTCATTCAGGATAGCAGAATGGGAGGGGGATGGGGGGATGGGTGTCCCTGGGCTGGGGGAGGAGTGAAGTCAATTAGAGAGTGTCTCAGTGCTGGGACGTGGGTATCAAGTTAAGATAGGCTCTGGCTCAGCAATGACTCTCTCCCCTCCCCTTCTCTCCAGCATCCCACCCACACCGGGCTGCGTTGGCCTATGACGAGCAGCCTCTTGGCAGGTCTGGTCTCAGCCAGTACCCGAGAACACCCTATACCTCAGTGAGTGACTTCATGAGAAAATGCAAACCAAAGCAGGAATGTAATACTGCACCACACGCCTGCTCTCCCAGCCAATAAACAGCGAGGCCCCTTGATTGTGTTAGGTTTGAAGGAATCTTGAAGTGAAAGGCACTATACAAACAGAATTTGTTGTTGTTGTTGGATTGTGTAGAAGAATGGGTGAGCGAGTTTAATAACTTGATTAATGCCTGGCTGACGGACCTTGCAAGGAGAGGCTGGGTAGGCTACGGTTATATTGCTTACAGCAGATGAGGTGAAGGGGTGATGTGATTTGAGGCGTTTATAAATAATGAAAGGAATTGACAACTTAGAAATTGGACGCCTCTTTCCTCGGGTAACAGGATCATTGCAAGATGCAGAGCCTTAAGTTCAGAACCAAGTCCCTTAGAACCGAGGTCAGGAAACATTAGTCATATTATAGAGCGTTGTGATGATGTGGAATGCTCAGCCCCAGAAAACTAGTGATGGGATTGATAGGGATGTTTTCTAATAGTAATAATAATCCTTGCATTCTTCGAGATGTCTCAAAATGCTTCACACATTAATATTATTAATAATATTATGATTATTTTTTATAAAGTGCTTCACAGGGTATACTGTGAAGAGAATTGACAGTACATTTTGTGGGTGGAACACAAAAGCCAATTGCACAAAACAGTGTCCCACAAACAGTGTGGATTGAGTGGCCAATTTATCATTATTATTTTTATTAAGGAAATATTACCCCCGGAATCCACCAATCGACTAACAACCCGGGTTCCTACGTAATCCGGGGGTAATAATCTCTTCAAAAAAGTTATTAATTAAAAAATAATAATTTGGTCACTCAATTCATGACTGTTTGTGGGACATTGCTGTGCGCAATTGGCTGCTGCATTTCACCCACAAAATATACTGTCAATTCACTTTACAGTGTATTGTGTGAAGCGCTTTTGAGACGTCTCGAAGATGTGATGAGGCACTATATCAAATGCAAGGATTCCACACTCTTCCACACCCTTCTCTTCGACCGTGCCTTTGGACTCCCTCCCACCTCTCTGCCTTCCCTCACCCATACACCACCCCTCCCCCATGCTCGGGCCCCGACACCTGACTATTCAGCGCTTTGGGACATTCTCCCGACGTGAAAGGCACTTTATAAATGTAATGTTGTTGTATTAATTCGTCATCCACAGGCTACCATACAACACTGCCCATTGGCTTGTACTATATTGGAGATTTCACTAGAGAGATTCTAGGGTGGCTGATGTGGGAGAGACACTGTTGGCATAAGGAATGGACTTCTGAGGTTGGTGGATGAGGGTTGTGAATGCTCATTGTTGGGGCAGAGGAGTTCCATTTGCTATGCATCTGGTCAATGGTAGACGGGATCTGCAATTGTCCACTGCCAACAGGAGAACAAGAGTATGACAACATCGTCAACCCTCCTGCTAATGTGCACAGAACCTTTAGAAAAAAAACATCAATTGAAACATGTTCTTACCAAACACTTGAGAGGCTGAGTCCTAATAATGTAAGGCACAGGATACAGAAATTACATTTGTTCAGAATTTACTCAGCTTAATCGACAAAAAACAGCATCAATGTTTTTTTGTGAAATATGAAATTCAGCACCAATATGAAGCAGCCTGTGTGAAGTGGCGTTCGAGTGCAATACATTTCACTGCACTCTTGAATGGGGCAAACACTTGGGCCACATCATTAACAGTTCAATACCTTGTTTAAAAGCTTTTCAATTATCCTTTGAGAATAGATAGCTGATTCATTAGTTTGCCTCATTCAAGAACCTGTGAGCGCTCAGACTCTGTCCCCTATTAAACATTATTCTTTTATATTTTATGTGCAGGTGCATATTTTAAAATCAGTCAGGGAAGCAATGTGTTTAAAAGCCATTTGAAAATCCTATGCTAGAAATGCACAATATAATTTATTTATTTTTGAAGGGATTATTTTGCATGTTACATTTTATTATCAAAAAGTGTTGGCCTTCCACGTTTTAGCTTCATTATTGGTTAGCCGGGTGCCTGACACATGCAGAAACCCATCACCGTGCTTAAGAGTCTCAAAACCAGACTGCATTCCACATATGTAAGCCATCTACACATAGAAACTTCCTCATGTCTAGAATGGAATGTGCACTTTCCCTGGAGGGCTGTCTCCTGTTTACTTATATCTGAAGAGAATTAGGCGCAGGTTGGCAAGAACCAATTCTTGGGAAGCCCAGAGTGTCCACATTTACAAGTTAGTTTACTGACTGGGAAACGTCCGATATAGAGTCCGTTGAACACCAATCACTAAATTGGTGATCATTTCACTGCTGCTGTAGAAATGGGTCCCTGTTGGAAACAAGTAACTGAAAGACTAATGTTTCAATCAGCTGCATGACATAACATTCATGGTTGCATCATTAACGGAATTGTCCAGAGAGAGAAGGGAGAGCTTTGAGGAGACAAAGCTTTGGACCCTTTGAGTTTTGATATAAAATGTATTATTCACCTGAATATAAAACATTTAAAAGATAGAATCCTGAGAGAAATCGAGGGTAACGTAAAATTATATCAATAATTAAGAAATAAGCACGTTATAGCGTCTTCAGTGGCTTTCTATTGTGCCACAGCATTGAATGAGATAATAGAGTTTGAGCACTACAATAGGCTGCTCACCATTAGACGGTTGTTAGTAAGTGGTGGTCACATTCAATGCTCATAAATGTGGAGTCATTCTGAGAGATATAAAGGTACAATGCATCAGGTGGAAATCACTGAAACTGATCCTGGGGAATGTTTCATGGAAAAGCTCATTAGTCAATTGCCTATTGAAGAGCAGTTAGAAACCAGTCTGAAGATTTCAAGCAAACCAGCGACTGACAAAGAATTGTGGGCTTCTCACTATAATGTGCTTAACCTGACACTCTTTAATATTCACGGCTCGGGTTTCAGACACAATCTGCAGTGGGCTGGTCTTGTGATATCTACTGGAGATGAATAATGCTTCTTTTCAATTATAAATGAACCGCTGTACATCGACATATGCTGGGAGTCTGCAAGCCTGACGTGCATTCATTAAAAGGAGCTGTATGATTAGATAAGATTTCTATGGCTCGGGAAAGATTATTAATACTGAAAATTACACTTTAGGGGAAGAATATTTGAGATGACACCTGGCTCTGTTGCCTATTTTCAGAAGATACAGGTCACAAATGGCAAAGACGCGTGTGATAAGACTAATTGTTACCTAATAGAAGGGACTAATGAGAAAAACGCAGAACTTTCAAGGTCGTTGTTACTTTCCTGGAACAAGCAGATGGAAAGGGCAAAGAACACTTCGGAAACAATTTTACAGCCACAGCAGATTGAAGCAGCTGCTTTGAAGCCATAATTTCCACAGGAATTACAGACGTGTGTACAGAGCTGTGTGTTACCTGAGGAGGTCAAAGAGGACACATTTGACAATGAGGGGGAAGAGTGAAGCATTGCGACAGAGCTTTAATGGATTCTCCAGAGAAACAACAGAAATATATCAGTGAATACTGGACAAGTTTGCTCATGATAGAAAGCACCAAGGCTGGGAGAACTGTAAAGGGCAGCCCCTCTGAACACATTCTTGCTTCCACCAGCTTGCTAAGGCAGCAGAGAAGAGGACGTTTCTGGGCTGTTGGTGGTCAATGAGGTTCAGATGAAGACAGCCCATTGGATTTCATTATTTGAACCCAACAATCTTGCCGTTACAGCATTGAGCAGTTTCAGTGCACTTCATGTTAAGCCATTCGCTACACTCTTGTGTAAAAGAGATATTTCCTAGTGTCTTAACGGTGCTCTTCACAGCACTAATCTGTATAATTACTATAAGAAAACAAAAAAGCTAAGGGTTTTTAAGGAACCTTATATTCTACTGCAGTCGAATGAATACAAAGTTTGCTGTCACATATCCTTCTTAATATAATAATAAATAATAATAACCCTGCATCTGATAAAGCATCTTATCATGGCGTTCAAATGTCTCAAATCGCTTCACAGGATTTACTGTAAAGTCCAGTGACTGTGTATTTTGTGGGTGAACACGGAAGCCAATTTGCACACGGCAATCTTTCACAAACAGCCAAGAAGTGAATTGTCAATTTTATCTGGGGGATTGTTAGCCAGGACAGCAGGAGAAACTCCCTGGTCTTTTCCAACAGTGTTTTGGATCTTTATTGTCCACCTGAACAGTTGGTTTAATGTATCATCCAAATCAAGGCACCTGTGATGTTACAATGCTTGCCCCAGCACTGCACCACAGTGTCAGCCTAGACTGCGAGCTCAAAGTCCTGATGTGAGGGCTTGAACCTCAGAGGAGCAGGTGAGCTGTTCAGACCTTGATCTTATGGCTTTGATCTACTTTTCAAATTCATTGCAAATTCATTGAAATTATACTAAACAGGTACAAGTGGATAAATTAAGTTTGCCATTTGTCCTGAATAGATTCATTAGTGTGTAGTGTCATTAAGCATGTCGACACGTACAGCATTAGAATGCGCATGCACTAATTGCGTTTACCAGATGGCCTTTAGAACACCACTGTTAGCTGAGCGTGATTAAACAAGGCTGACATTTATAGGCTTTCATTGTCTATCATTAAGGTTGTGCAGTGCATGAAAAACATAGCATTGCCTTAAATTAAACTAAATCTGTGGTGACTCCAAACAAATCTGGAGTTCCTACTTCATACAGTGATTTTTTTTCCCAACTTCAAATGAAGTATTAACTTGCGCTCCCACTATTATTTCCAAATCTGTCAACTAAAATGTTAAACTAACTCCCGACCCCAGGTCAGTGCTCTGTCCACTACCTGTCAGCACGGAGGAGCCTTTGAGGTGCCCATTAATCACTGCTGCTGTTTGTGGTTACGATCTGATGCTACAGGCCAGCAAGGACTGAGCAAATGTCAACACAAGCAAGCCGTGTGTATAGCACACTGCAACACATCACTTCAATGCAAAAATTACGCCGGACAAGGACCTCAGAGAACGCAATCAGACTAATAGTCAGGATCAGAGAGGATTTGTGACGGCTATATCTCACTGTACAAAGCATTCTACATTGTGAAACTAGTCCCAGAGTAAAGGAAACTCACCTCTGAGCTAGGATTCCCACTAGGATCTATCCTAGAGTGATAACAGCATGGAAACAGCCACTCAGAAGCTGATGAGATCACAGCTCAGGAGGCAGCCAGGGCAGGCGAGTGAGAATCTCAAAGTGTTGCACAATCCAACGTTAGTGGTTAGTGAGAGGTTAGTTACTCTTCCATTGTACAATCCCTGGTCCAAAACTGCATCTCATCTCAATGTGATAACTAGTTTGGCTTAAAATTGGAGATGGTGCAGAATTTGTTTCATTTTTGAGAAAAATTTAGAAGTCAGTCTTCCTGACTGTAAGACGTTGCTGTGTACAAATTGGCTGCCGTGTTCATCTCCAAAATAAACACTCGCTACACTTTACTGTAAAATTCCATCAAGCGCTTTGAGTCATCCTCCTGACGTGAAAGGCGCTGTATCAATTGCAAGGATTATTTATTTTCCACAGATCTTAAAAGGAAAACGGCTTCAAATCAAGGCAGATTTGAAGAATACCCACAGTACGGAGACATGGAAAATGAAGGCAAACTAGTCTTACAGACTAAGACTGGGTGGATATCTCAGGACTTTGTGTCAATGGTGTCCTATCTCCAACGATAGCAAGGTATGATTATGAGAAGCTCAGTAAAACTGCAAAGAATTCCAAATACTCAGCACTGATCACGCCAAACAGTGGGCAGCACCTTCTCAAACAGCCATGGTCGGCTGGACTGGGCACAGAGCTGCTCGGGGCTGGTGCCTCAGCACTGGTCATTAGCTTTGGCTGCTAAGGTATAAAATTGAGAAATAATACAAAGGCCAGAAGTTGGAGCAAACCCATTATTATATGCATTGCACTCCCTGGCTAACAATGCATTGGTTTTGCTGCAGAGTGCTTCGTTGTACCCCTAGATACCACTAACGGATGATAAATGCTCCAGAGGAAAAGGAAGGATTTATAGAGCCATGAACCACATCTAGGCAGCAGTAAGTAGTTTACATGTTCCCTGTCCTGAATACGAATGGCAGCTCAAAACTCTGCTTTCAATCATTTTCTTCGTTGCTGGAAAATGTAAATACTGCACCAACACTAAGGACAGTTTACAGCAATAGAAAGAACTGTCAGACCGAGGATCAGGATAGTGCTGAGAGTTAGTGAGACCCAGTCACTCTGCTCCCTGAAGAACAGAGAGGCAGAGGAGATGTAGCGGAATGGGCAGAATGCGACAGATGAGTCAGCTGAAAACTCGGACCATGGAGATGACAGGAAACCAGAGAACACATTTTCAAAGACTTCAAGAGGAAACACAGTGCCTGGGCTTCAACAGACAGCAGGAGGCAATGCAGAGAGGCAGCTCAAAACAGGAGCAATAAACAACATGTGTCCTGAGGGTCCTTGGCACTCTACCTACATTTCCCAGGACGGTGAGATTTGATGTCAGACGGGCACAGATAAATAACGAGTGTGAGGAAAAGGGCAGTCGATGGACTGAAAGGCTGACTCTCAAAAGTTCCAGCACAGACACAATGGGCCAAATGGCCTTCTTCTGATGCTGTGAATGTCTATGGTTTTCTAACAGACAGGCAGCCAAATTCAGCCACTTTTACACACGGAGAGGTCAGAGAGGTAGACTTGTGCTTGTTTCCTATTCCGTTGGCTAGGAAGTCCTCACTGGGTTGAAGGGATAAGGATACAGTAATATTTTTACTGTTTGCAAAGTAAATATTTGTAAGAAAGGGCACATTTTCTTCATTTAGAAATATCTGTGCAGTCAAACAGAAGCTGTCATTGAATTATTGTCTTTTTTAAAAAAAAAACACAAACTCGCTTAGAAATCAGATGATAAGTTAAGAATTCACTGTGCGTTTCCAATTTTCTCCTTGGCCCCAGTAAGTATAATGATATGGAGATTAAATAAAAGGAGAGCTCCACAGAATGGCTATATGCTGGAGCCCTACACTTGTATTCCTGATATCTTAAAGATTCATTACAATTTCAACACTGGCTGACAAGGCTGGCGATATCACAGACGTTTCAGTCAAACGTGAAACCCATTTTATATAATTAATCACATTAAATATAGGGTTTGTAAGTGTAGCTCAGTTACCCCCTAAACCAAGAGAACTGCTATGTAACTAGCAATCACGCCTGAAAGTGCCTGACAAGAACAAGTGGAATTTTAGCATTGGGACCTTCTGACCCAGAGTTCTGTAGCTACACAACATGGAATGAGGCCATTCGGCCCAGCTTGTCTGTACCCGTGCTTATTCCCGACACGAGCCTCCACCCCTCCTATTCCCGAGTCCCTTCAACCACAAAGCACAGTTACTCTACTTTACAGTGAATCCTGTGAAGCACTTTGAGACGTCCTCCTAACATGAAAGGCACTGCATCAAATGTAAGCACATTAATCATATTATTTTCTCTCAAGGAGTAAGTTATCATAAACCTAAGCAAAACACAAACCTTCACAAATAATCTGCCATGATAATAAGCTTCTTTTTATATATTTAAAAATCGATCTGATTTACACCGAGTGTGAGAGAGAGAGTATACCAAGCTTCTCAAAGGAATTAGCTGAACACGACTGTAGGCAAATAAATGAACAGCAGAAGCCGTGTAATTACTGACCCAGTCATCTGGATATGTTAATTCAATTCTTTCACAAAACCAGTGCCATCTGCTCCTCCCAGCTCCTTCTCCAGTGATGTAATCAGCAGACAGCGTCTGAACCAGTGGTGCCCAACCTTTGTAGTCGGCCAATAAAATATTTTCTTGCTTGAATATTTCTTGATTTATGTCGCAAATCAAGAGAGACTCCCATCAAGAAACGACTGATACACGCTAACAATCGAACACGGACTCACCTAGAGTGGTGCATACTTCTGGCCCGCGGGCCACAGGTTGGCCAGCACTGGTTTAAACAAAGCGTAAACAGAGAAAAACAGTTAGTTAATAATTCGGTGTCATTTATTTTAAACTGCTGACACTTTTCTCTTAAAAGTGGTTTGATGTGAGGACAATGGGCGAGCGCTCCAGGGCAGGGTTGGGGAAGCGCTGGGTTCTCTGAGACGCTGTCATCTGGTCAAAACGTTAAACTGAGAAAATGTTAAACTGAAAACAAATCTTTAAGTCTCCCTGTTCGTAGGGAAAGTTTAAAGATCCTGTGATATTATTTGAAAATAAAATAAAGAGAATAATTTATACTGGCCATCAATCTTTCAGATACAGTGCTGAATTCATCTCATGGTTCTTTGTTGGGATTTTGCTCAGCACAAATTGGCTAGCATGTTTGTCTACAAAGGTCAGTCACTACACTTAGTAGTAATTACTTATAAAGCGCTTGGAGACAAGGTTATAAGGTGCTATGAAAAGCAAATTCTTTCTTTGTTGAAGCATTGCAGTCTCACCAGGTGAGCTGTTTAACACACTGGGTATCTCAAATCCTCCAGCTACTGAGGTAGAGAGAAAAGTCGGGAATATTGGTGATCTGAATTGGACCAAGGAATGAATCAATCGTTCAAACTGTTTAAGCCATAAACTGAAGTAAATCATTTTAATTAACAAAGTACCCAATATCTAGGCAAACACTTCCATAGTACCATTCTACCTCTTCGCAGTAAGTGAAAAAATTATCAGTTATTAAAGACACTTCAGGCCAACCATCCAATCCAGTTATTTCACATTTGCTCAGCATTTGCTCATTAAATATTGAAGGCAAACCATCTCCCAATTACAATCACATATTATTATACAGCTCCACTCAACACTGTCAACCATCATCAATTATGCAAGCTTCCCATATGATGGTAAGGCATAATAATTACCAGATAAGTGACTGAATTACTAGGAATAGGTGAGATGCATTGAATGATGAGAACCATCGATCAGGGGGATACTGAAACACAGCATCACACACTTCAAAAAGTAAATCACAAATATACCCCAAGCTCCTGCAGTCCACATGTCAAACCATTGTCCAGAATGGGTTTGAACAATCCAAAGTCAATTCCAATTCAGGGCGTTGCAGTTTGGTATCAAATCTCAGTTGTCCCTAAAGTACTGACAAATACACAGTCAAATGTATACTTTAAATCCAACCCCGTGAAGCGCTGTGAGACATTTTGACAATGTGATAAGACACAACATCAAATCAAGGAATATTAATATTATTAGCATAAGTGAAAAAGATGTAACTGCTCATTTATAACCAGTAAAGACCCTGTGCAATCCATAGTAAGAGACATTAGAAAGCACCACTAAATTAAGCAAGGATTATTATTGGGAAAGTACTGCAATTTGAAGTATTTCATTAATACTGTAAAAATTATTCCTAGACAATCCTACCCAAGGGAAGAGATTGATATTTCATTATGAGAGCTCAGTTTGGGGGAGTTTGTCTTCTTGTGGTCAGACATCCACAAAGATCTTCTCCAATAACAGACATTATTGTGGTTCAGACCTGGACCAGTACAAATTAAGCATCCTTCCTGATCCTCCAAGCTCATCCCTGGCATTGCAACGTAATTAAAAAGCTCATGACTTCCTGATACGCTCCCAATGCCATGACACATGATTGAAGTGATTACCTCAATTGCCAACAGCTAAAGCATTTGCTGTCTGCGTGTTGCCTCTGGGCCCGACTGAGGATAAGACGGCCCCTTACAGCACATCTGACTAAACGCTTCTATTTAAGAGACTGTGGATAAATGTTCATTTCCTTACTGCAACACCTGCTCTCGGGATTCCCTAGGGAAGCAAGTCTGACCCCAAATCGTTGTTGCACTTCATTCACGCCATTCTCTTACTAATGCCACAGATGCGGAATCTCATCTGCGAGTCAAACAGCAAACACACAAAAAGAGAATTGGACAGTGGGTGGACAACTGGTGTCTCACCTTCAGGATAGAGAAAACAAGTCAATAGCACAGCACAAGATTGGATTGTCATCTCGCCCACTCTGTCAGTGTAGCCAGCTCTGATCACTCGGTCATCATATGCCAAAGATGGCTCTTAACAGATAATAAGAGAGTGGGTTACCATTGCTAATTCCAGCATTATACAAAGCATTCTTCTTCTCTATGATAAATATCATGACCCTGCTCAGCAAAATATGGAAAGAAAACCATCTCAAGACATCCAAAATCTATGTGTTAGCCTGGCTCAGTTGACAGAAGTTCTCACCTTCGAGTCAGAAAATTGTGGGTTCAAGCCCTTTATTGGTACTTTAAATTTATATCATCCCGGCTGATTGTCCAGTGAGGTGCTGGGGGGGACACTGCTTGTCAGAGGCACCATCCTTTGGATGAGGTAAACTGAGGTCCTGTATGTGCCTGTTTAGGGTGACATTAAAGATCCCATGGCACTGTTCGAAAAGCGAAGTTTTTTGCAACGTATTGGCCAACAATCCTTTCAATCAAATTGGTCATACATGCCCTGGCTGCTTATGGGACGATGGTGTGTGTAGATTGGTTGCTGCATTCACAGTCACTAGAGTTTAAGGTGAAGAGATTTGAGATGTCTTCCTGAAGTGAAAGGCGCTGTATCAAATGTAAGGATTATTATTATTGAAAACAAGCCCCACGCAGAGAAGGAGATGGGAACAGCTGCTGCAACTGGTGTTCGTGCCTGAGAGCAGCAGCTAACAAACAAACTACCCCCATCAACAGTTGTGTTTAATTATAGCACGCTGCCTGGGAATTGTCTGCTCCCATTCATTGCCTCTCCCAATCCATTTAAACGTTTCCATTCATCATCACCCAAAACACCTATCTGATACTTACACAGATTATTATGAAGAACATGTGGGGAAATAAGCCAAGGAAAGGGTGGGCAGCCAGTGAGGGTATGAGCTGATATCAGGAGCATTATTTAGCACAATCCAAAAACAGCAGGGCATCAAGATCACCAGCATTATATGAGATCGAGGATTTTGATTGATGCCACTTCAGGCTAAACATGCACAATTAAATACGTTATGAACACACTTATATGAAATGTTTTTAGATGTTTCAATGACACAAGTAGAGGCAGCAGATCAAAAGATTATGGATTTTCACCTGTGAATTAAAGGTTAAGATATGCTCAATGTCTAAATATGTCACAAAGTATTTTCTCTCCCAATTAATCAGAACTTTTTCTAAACAAAACCCTATTTCCCTCTTGTTGGACTTCCTTCTGTTTCTGGCCCATTCAGAATGGTGCTTTCCCAGTGCTCTGCTCTCCACCACTAGCTGGATTCCCATAACACCCTGTGCAAATCAGGGTAGTAATTCCTTCAAAAAAAACAACAAAACAATAATAATATTATGGTCGCTCAATCCATCACTGTTTGTGGGACACTGCTGTGCACAAATGGCTGCCACATTTTGCCCACAAAGCATACAGTTAATTCACTTTACAGTATATATGTGAATTGCTTTGAGACGTCTCGAAGACGTGAAAAGGCATTATATCAAATATAAGGATTATTATAATTATTATACTGACTACATAGAGCTACATGGAGCAACAGAAACAGGTCATTCAGCCCAATTAATCCATGCCAGTGTTTAGACCCCACCCCCATGAGCCCCCACCCCTCCTATTCCCCTCTAATCCCTTCTCCCTCATGTATGTATCACATTTTCTCACAGTCAATAAATATTTCACCCTGTTTTGTGCACTCGCTCTGAGAGAGGGAGCTCGAATTCCTGGGTTAGAGCTGATTTGGTGCCTCACCTCTCACACCGTGTCTGAGGGATTGCAGCTCTGATCACAAGAAATGGTTTCTGGTCAGTTTTTAGTGTTTATTCTAGGGATTGGTTCTGCCAGGGGAAAAAACGTTGAGAATATAAAAGTTTGGGATGACTGACAGTAGGCATTGAACGCTGATCTCATCTCATTCTCTTCCCACCAGCTTGTACCATTCGTTTCTCAGGCTCAGAATGAGATTAAAGCCTCTCTGGTGCACTCAGAGAATCTCACATAGCAGTGAACCTGTTAGCTCCGGTCACTCATTCAAGACTCAGCTTTGAATAACTCAATGTGCAACTTACTACCAAAGTGAAATAGCTGGTATCCTTTGTGATCAATAACAAGGAGATCAACAAGATGACTATCACTGAATGCTCCAAACGCTTACCTGAGAAACAGAAAGAGAAACAATGGGGAGGAGGCCCATTGAGTTAGTGAGGTTCAACACTTGGACCTGGGATTTTGATGGAGCCCAGACAGATGGACTGAGTGAGTATTGTCCATAGCGCTGGTAAACATCTTACTCCAGTGATGTTTGACCATTTTGAATTTCGTTTTCAAATCCCTTCATGCCCGCGCATCTCCCTACCTATCCAATTTGCTTACCCACCCCCTCACTCCCCCACCTACTGCATCCGCTCAGCCGACTCCAGCCTCCTGTTCGTCCCTCACCCATTCCGCTCCTTCATTGGTGGCCGTGTTTTCAGCCACTAGGCCCCGAAACTCTGGGACTCTCTCCCTCAATCCCTCCGCCTTGCCCCCTCCCTCCCGACCTTCAAATCCCACCTAAAGACCTTCCTTTTTGATCGTGCTTACAGTCACCTCGCCCTCCCTCTCTCCCCTGGCTCGTGGTCAGACTCCGCCACTGTTAAGTGAAGGACGGTATATAAATGCAAGCTGTTGTTGTTGTTGAATGCAGGTTCCAGGGAACCTGAGTTCACAGCAAGGAAATGTCTTTAAAACCCGCCTCTTCATCCAGGTCTATCGTCACCCCCAACCTCACGCTCGGTGTCCTACCTTACTCCTGTGTAGTGCTCCAAGACGGATGCTACATGAAGAATGCCATGTAAGAGCAAGTTATTGCGGTTCTACATCTGGCACCCACACCCACACGCAGGAGTGTCAAACATGTGTCCGGGGGCCACTGGCGGGCGACGAGGTGATATTTGGTGGCCTGCCCATTAGTTTCTAAAATATGCTGTACTGTAATGGAATTTTTCTTTAAACCAGCCCTCCTCTTTTTAATATCAAAACAGAAGTGGCCAGGAACATTCAGCAGGTCAGGCAACAACAACAGCAACAAAATTACATTTATAGAGCCTTTCACGTCCGGAGGACGTCCCAAAGCTTCCCAAAGTCAGCATCTATGGAGAGAGGAAAGTAATAACCTTTGGACATCGACCTGAAACGTTAACTCACTTTCCTCTCTCCATAGTTGCTACCTGACCTGCTGAGTGTTCCCAGCCACTTCTGTTTTTATTTCAGATTTCCAACATTTGCAGTATTTTACCTCCTATTTTTAATATACGACATACATTCAAACCTGCACATTCCGTGAGTGACATTCCCATTAAGCCGGTGACAGCTCAGAGTTAGTAAAAACAGCCAATTAGGTGGCACTCAGAATGGGTTTGCTCACCTACACGTGCAATGGGACAACTAGCAGTGAGTAGCACAGTGAAGCCATTCAAGTCTCATCAAAAATTTGTATTAAATATAAAATAAGTTGTCAAAACGTAGTCACAATATCACGGAAGCGAAAGGCGCAGGTGGAACAGAGGAGATTCCAAGATCGTTGGACTGAAGATTTATTTTGATTGAATGTTACAGCGAAGCAACATGCCTGATTGCAGTTACTAAAGATTATAACATACATTGGTACTATAACACATCATGGCGTGTGGTGTGGAGTCCTATAGCTCAGTGGTCAGAGCACTTGCCTCGCAAGCGAGAGGACCTGGGTTTGATTCACGGGCAGGGCGAAACGTTGGGCAAGTTTCTTTACTCCACACGCCTGTTTACCTAGCAGTAAGTAGTCGATTGGTTGTTAGTTGATTGGTGGATCGCTTTCCCAGGGGTAATAATACCTTCAAAAAAAAAATTTAATAATAATAATTTGGTCACTCAATCCACGAATGGACACTGCTGTGCGCAACCAGCTGCCGCATATCACACACAAAATATACAGTTAATTCATTTTACAGTATATTCTGTGAAGCACTTTGAGACATCTTAATGACGTGATAAGGCACTATATCAAATGCAGGGATTATTATTATGGCACTACGCTTCCTTCAAATTGTAGATTTGCTTAAACATACACACAATCACTGTAGACATCATCAGGTACAGTATTATGTATAGCTTTTCTACAATGCCGCCACCAAGTGAAGGGTGTTAATTGAAGTGCCAGTGTGGCCAAATGAGTGTGACCCCCTGCTCTAGAGTGACAGACTCGTGGCTTTCAGGACGCTGTCTGTTGGTGTGTGGAGCAATATGACCATGGGATGGGAGAAGAATGAGGTGCATTTGGTCTGATCAATGGGGTAAAGTCTGAAATTCTTACCATCTCATTCCTTGTAACAATTAGCAGAAAGAACAGGTTAACAGGCACTGCAAACACTGACCCTGCCTCTGACTGCACCAGCGGAGATGTGATTCCATCACTGAGCAGGCAATGCACAAAGAATCCGTTTCCTCATTGCTGTCTCCTGTCACTTTATTGAGCTTTGTTTTGAAATGCAGCCTCACTCTTTGATGTAGCATCATAATTAGAGTTTGCATTTTCAGGGTAGTCTTTCTTTTGCCCATTAAATAATGACTGTTTCGGTTTCGCATCCTCCAATCAATCCCTGTCTGAAGTGCTGCCTGGAGCATTGGCCTTGCTACGTTTGTGGAAAAGGTCATCTTAAATGAGAGGAAGTGATAGTCTGTGCACTGTTTACCGTGAATAGTTACTGTAACAAAAAAAAACTTTCATGTTTCCTTTCCATTCAATTCTACTTTTTTCCACCATTTCCCCCCCGATGCTGACACGCCTTCCTGCTCTGCTAAAGGCACTGACTGTTTTCTCTCCTATGGGTTGGGGACAGCAGATCCCCCTTCACTGTTTTGCCCAAAACTCTTAACGTCTCTCCTTTGTTCAACTAACTAATGCATTGAGCGGTATGTAATTGCCAGATCATTGAAATGACTTTTAATTAATCAGAATCCCAAATACCTGCGAAAACCTTCAAACTCATTAAATCTTTCCAACAAAGCTTTCTTATCATAGCAATTATCACCAGTGTTGATCGTCACATCACAGACCTTATCTCCCTCCTTGGTTGTGTGTTGCTTATTATTACCTATCAATGTTACGAGAAACTTGTGGACAACAACTTCATCCACATTGATCCACGTTGCCAACAGCTCCTGTATTACCATAATCCATCTCACACTCTCTGCCACACTCACAATGCCAATAATAGACTAAATAATGACAAAAGTATCATTATATTTGACACAGCGCCTTTTAAATCAGGAAGATGTCAAACTCTTCACCGGATTTGCTGTAAAGTGCAGTGACTATTTTTTAGGCATACGTGGTAGTCCATTTGCACATTTGCACAATGTTCCTCAAACAGCATGAAGTGAAGCGATGAAGTAATCAATTTTATCTGAGGGATTATTGGCCAGGATACCGGGAAAGACCTCCTTTTCTTTTGAAATAGTGCATGGGATCTTTAATGTGCACATGAACAGGCAGACAGGACCCTGGTTTAACATCTCACCTGAAGGATGGCACCTCCAATAATGCAGGGTTCCCCCATCACCTCACTGGAGTGTTGGCCTGGGCTATGTGAGCACAAAGTTCTGAAGCGGGACTTGAACTTGCAACCTTCTGACCCAGAACAAAGGTATTCCAGAATGCCAGCGTGGGTTAATCTGCTCTGAGGCACCAAAGCCACTAATGGTGGAGAGGCAAAGAAAGTGCAATTCTATTCTCTTGGTTAAATTTAGTGTGTCTGTTGCTGTTATAAACACACTGTAATGCTATCTTAATTATACATTCTTAAGGTAATTTACAATTAAAAATTGGTTTACGGCTGTAGATCAATGCACAGGGACCAATTTGCTGACTTAAATGAATGGATGAGATAGCATATTTGGAAAAACAAAGCATCCAAACGGTTAGAATGTCAGAAATATTATAGATTCATTAAATCTCCGGTTCAGTGAATCTGATGCCATCGGAGCTCACTGTCGTGGTCTATTATCCTTCATTTACTAAGTATTCGATAATGGATATAATCTCATGATTACACCTTCTTTGTGATGCCATCAAGCCGCTGAAGGAACAGAAATGCCTCGATTCCATCACCACAACCAGCTGACTCATCACCAACAGTGGACTCCTGCATGTCAAACCCAGGAGACAGAGCCGGTGCCAGCTGCCAGGCAGACCTGCCAATGACCATAGTTTGGGGTTATCATTGATATCATCCTACAACAGCCTTTGAGGTTGCTTTTCAGCCAATTAAATAAACAGTTGAGGAATTTGCTCCCACCCTTAGGGGTCCTGGGCTCCCATTGTAAACAGCGCCTCGCTAGGTCCCTCCATCAGCCACACAGATTCACATGGCGTCACTCATCTCGCACGCCACTCCATCACCATGGGAGCTTCATAGATTCATAGAATATTACGGCACAGATGGAGGCCATTCGGCCCATCGAGTCTGTGCGGCTCTTTGACAGAGCGTCACTTTCACTAACCCCACTCACCAGCTTTCTCCCCATAACCCTGCAAACCTGTCTTCTCCAGATACCTATCCAGTTCTCTCATGAAAGTTGTTATCGAATCGGACTTCACTGCCCTTTCGGGCGGATCATTCCAAATTCTAACAACTCGCTGAGTGAAAACATTTCTTCTAACCTCCCCTCTGCTTCTTTTGGTAGATATCTTAAGACTGTGACCACGAGTCACAGACACACCTACCAGCGGAAACAGCTTTCCCTATCTCACCTGTCAAAACCTTTCATGATCTTGAAGACCTCTATCAGGTCCCCGCGTAACCTTCTCTGCACTAATAGGAAAAGTCCTAACATTTCCAGCCTGTCCTCATAGCTAAGGTTCCCCATTCCTGGTATCATTCTCGTGAATCTCCTCTGCACCCTTTCCAGTGCCTTAATATCCTTCCTGAGGTGAGGTGCCCAGAACTGGACGCAGTACTCCAGCTGAGGCCTAACCAGTGTTTTGTATAGATTAACCATAACTTCCCTACTCTTATACTCTATGCCCTAGTAATGAAGCTCAGTACACCAAATGCCTTTTTTACTGCCTTCGCTACCTTTAATGATTCGCTTCACCTAACTTGATTTTTTAAAAAAAATATTAAGATGAAAAGAAAATCCAGATTTTAACTCAACCTCTGACTTCACATTGAAACATCGAATAGACAATTTCTGTCAAGCGCAGCCACTGTTTTTTTTGAGACAAGCACAGCTCTTGTTCAAACCAGCAATGTCCCACAAAGCCATGAAACAAATGGAATCCCTTTGTGGGACTGTTGGCCAGAACACCAGGAGAGAAACTCTCTTCTCTTTCTCAATAGTGTCACTGGAGCTTCAGCAAATAGGCAGATGAGACCCTCAGTTTCATGTCTCATCCGAAGGACAGCACCTTTCACAATACAGCGCTCCCCCCAGCACTGCACTGGAGAGTCAGCCTGGGCTCCTCGAGCCACAGAGTCCAATGGAAATGCTGACCACAGCTTCTTAGGTCACATTCTGTATAAAGGCTGACAGTAACCTGCTTTGTTTTCTTAACCATTAACATGCAGCAGCAGAAGACAGTGTCTGTGATATGCAGCACAATGGAGCACATCTTGTGTATTCCAGCTGTAATTTGTTAGATGCTCCGGAAAGTGACAGCATTTGACCTCTCTGCCAACAGAAACTCTGCCCAGCAGCTGCCTTCATTCAGGGTTCAAAGGGCAGGATGTGTAGCAGGAGCAGCAGCCATGAAACCATTTGCCTGAATGTTCCAGAAACCCTCTGGGGTCTCCCAGGCTCTCTCCGAGCTGAGGCATAAACATGGATTAGAAGCTCGAGCCCCAGGGAAACTAGGTCTGAAAAATGCTAAAAAGGACCTTTTGCTATAATCCGAGGTAATGAAACACTCGCCACCTTGACTCATAAGGGACACAATCTTCTGAGTCACCACAGAGGTGCTGTCAATCAACCAGAACAAGAGACTATAAATCCTGCAGTAGGAAAGATTGAGGCTATGCCTCCTGCAATGGAACAAAGCCCCTCCGACAAATGTCCATGCCATCTCTGCCTGTTCTCATTAATTCCCAATTTACAGACAGAATGTTCAATCCAGGAGCTGCTTCTCATCAGGGACTAGTTCACATTAATAGGAAGTGCTGCTGAAGATAGCTTTAAAGAGATCTACAGATTTTAACACAAGTGTCTGTACCCTTTTGGAATGAATTATTTCAACAACAACAACAAAATTACATGCGTACAGTTGGACAGTCAGTGTTTCGGACCTAAGCTGGGGATTAGGATCGGAGTGGATGGAGGGCAGTGGGGAGGAAGAAGGGTAACCGAAGGAATGGTTGAAGAGGAGCGTCTTGAGACAGGTCTTGAAGGAGGGAGGCAAGGGAAGGGGACTGAGGGATGGAGTTCCAGGGGATGGGGGCAGAGTGGCTGAAGGACCGCCTGCCAATATTTCACAGCTGTTTGTGGGAAATTACTAAGCGCAAATTAGTCTTTGTGTTTGCCTGTAAGAATATCAAGTCACCGCACTTCACAGTAAATCCTGTAAAGCGCTTTGAGACATCCTCCTGATATGAAAGATGCTGTATCAAATGCAAGGATTATTATTATTAGTTCTAAACTGGTGCTAGGTTTACTCAGAGCTGAAATATATAGCTGCTCCTTATTCCATCCCGTTGTTTTTGATGAGCACGCATCTTCATCCATTGAGCAGACAGCAATACTCCAGCAAGGCAATGTGGGCCAGACACACCTGAATCAAACAACACCTTATTACATTAACCGGTTTGATGTATAAGACTCCCTGCTCTGTAATCCACCAGAGAGCCTGCCTAATAAACTGATAATGGATTTAGGTGCTAAAGGCAGATCATACCCACGTTTACCTGCTGCATACAAAATAGCAGCGAGAGATAAGATGCTGGGCTTTCTCGGAGGATTGTAAAGCTGTTAGATGTCTCTCATCTCATAGTTAAATGGGATTTTGTACCAAACTCTGCACGTACATTATCCTTATCCCTCGCCAGTCTCCACTGGCTCCTCATTGAACAAATCGACGTCAATGTCCTCACCCTCGCAGATAAATCCCTTCATTCTCCGGCACATTTCGAGCAGCCGTGGCAAACACCCACATCCTAAAAAGAGATTTTAGTGTTGGTGAAGCTTGGCTGTTTGATTACGTCCCAGGAACCTCTCAAACCCTGAGTCAGCAAGACAGCCTTGGTTCTTGCCAACTTGTGTCTAATACTTTCCTGAATTAGGTAAGCAGGATGTATCCCTCCAGGGATAGAGAGCACATTCCATTCCAACAATCTATCTCTGGGATTTCCGGGTGTAGGTGGGATGCATGGAATTCTCAGTTTGGTTTGGATATTCTTAAGCGTGATGATGGGTTTCAGCATGTGTCAGACACCCGGCTGACTAACAATAAAGAGATAGTAGCAATGATCCGAGTGCAAATCCATGATGGCATCCTGACTCCTGAGGGAAAGTCTTTGTACGAAGGCTACACTTGACGATTTCTGCAGAGCATTTACACCAGATGCTTTTAAAATGACACTGAGTTTAACCTAATAATATTTCTGGTGTCAACAGGATTTACTGTCTGTATGTTAGTGGAAAAATATGAACATCTCCCAGCTTTGTGGTGCCAGATTCCGTGTCATCCTCATCCTTTCTGCAGGCCAGATTCAGCTGTTATATCTCCTCCCATGTTGACTGATTGCAGATCAGTTTGGTGATAAATTGACATTGATCACAATCGAATGTGCCAAGGGCAAGCTTCGGGCATTGGGTGTGCGGCTCACAGGCCTCCACTGTCAATCGGCAGGAATCATGGAGATGCTGGGACCTCCAGCATCTTCAGGTACATTCAGCAGCATAAGTCAGCCTGGCTCAATTGGTAGCACTCTTGTTTCAACAGGTTCGAGTAGAGTCAAAAGGTATGTGTCAAACCCATGCTGGGGCTTTGAATTCATATATCTAGGCCACTGTTGGCCAATCTTTTTGTTTGACCAACAAATTACATTTTCTTGATTGAATATTTTATGATTTATGCCATAAATCAAGAAATATTCAATCAAGAAAATCCTGGAGCCACATTACTGTTTGCACACGGACTTACCTAAGATTTGTGTGAATATTGGTGGTGTGGGTGGGCCCTGGAACTGGTCTAGGGCAGGGTGATCATGCATCCCCAATTTACGGGGACAGTCCCCGGATGAGACAGGGGTGGATGGATATTAGTTAGATCAGGGACGTCCTCTCGACAAATGTAATTTTGTTGTTGTTGCTGTTGTTGATACGGCTGGGAGGGTGGAATATGCTCGAGGGGCTGAATAGCCTGCTCCTGTTTCTATGAGGTATTGTATCCCTGCCCAAATTTGCCCCTGGTTTGAGTTCTGCAACAAACTGAGGAAGAACAACAGGATTCTAAACCAGATACATTCATCAGAGAAATACAGCCAATAATCCAACTCTCTTCCCCAGTAACTGCCAGCATCAGCCATTGTGGTGGGTTCAATTTTTTCAACATTTCTCCCTGGATTTGATTTACAAAATATGATAAGCCGAGAGGGATTGCCCTTTGGAAAGCTGGATCCATTGTCATGATGGTGAGGAAGAGCCACTCGGGAAAACTGGGGAGCATTCATTATTGTAGGTGCCGCTCTTTGGCCCTATTTGGCTGTTTAGGTGGATGTTAAAGATTTCATGGCACGATGGGAAAAAGAGTTTCTCACAATGTCCTGGTCAACAAGCTTCCTGATAAAATTAGTCACTCAGTTCATGGCTGCTTGTGGGATATTGTTATAATAATAATAATCTTTACATTTGATATAGCGCCTTATAACGTCATTGAGACGCCTCAAAGCGCTTCAATGAACATACTGTAAAGTGAATTGACTGTATATTTTGTGGGCGAAATGCGACAGCAGTGTCCCATAAACAGTTGAGGATTGAGTGACAAAATTCTTATTATTATTTTTTGTTAAGTGATTATTACCCCTGGAAAAAGATCCGCCATTCAACTAACAACTGGGTTCCTAATTACAGCTAGGTAAACAGAGGAGTGCGGAGTAAGGAAACTCAATCGAACCCGGGTCTTTTCACTTGCGAGGCGAGTGCTCTGGCCAATACACTATAGAACTCCACCATTGCTATGTGCAAATTCCATGTTCACGAACAAAATACAGTTATTATACAGTGTATCCTAAGAAGCACTTTGCAATGTTTGACAACTCAATAATGTCTTATATGAAGTGCAAGGATTATTATTATTACAACAATGCTGTAATCCAAGGGATAGAGACAAGATGTAGCCCGGCTGAGAATGCCAATAGGCATTCTCAAATTCAATCTATCAAATTCACGTATTATTATTTTTAATGATAAATGTCAATCAATGTCGATTCACTATCATCAATCAATCAACCAACCAACCAATCAATCAACCAACCAATCAATGACTTCTACAAGCATCCCACATCCAAACTACTGATCACCTGACCAATATTTTCCAGGAGAGGGAAAATTTCCACTATTTTCCAGGTTGTCCTTTGATAACTGCCTCCTGTCGCTGGTGGTGAGGAAGCTGCCAATCCTGTTACAGATTCCACTTAATGGGGGTAGGAACATGGCACTTCCTAAGGTTCATTTTCTATTCAATGTTCTGTTCAAAATCCTGAGCTATATCGGGAAAATGAAAAGTCTCCTCTCTGGCTCTTTCCACCGAGCTGTCTCCTCAGGCTGGGGGAGAAGGCACTGCACAGGATCCGTCCCTGGGAATGCTCGGATTGTTCAGCTCTGATCCGGGAGCAGAGGAGCAGCAGGTTATTAGATCAGGAAGATCTTTCAATCCCACTTCCTGCATTTTCCCCACAATCCCCTTCCTTCCCAAGTGTCTAACCTTTTCAATATCTTCTAAGGTGCTCCACTCTCTGTGTGAAGAAATGTTTTCGATCTCACTTTCGGACAATTTATCTTGAATTTTCAGATTAAACACAAATTGTGAAAAATGTATCTACATCATCTCTGAGCTCCCTCGCCCCTACATTCCACCCTCCCCCCAATAAAAAACAAGTTACTGCAATCCTCCCCTCAAGGCTTTCCACAATCCTCCTCCTCTTCACTGAACCTTCTCCAGTGTTTCCATGGGGGGGAGGGGTAAAAATTGAGCCATGATGTGTTGATTATGACATTCTGAAGCATGCGCTCTCCTCGTAAACGAAAGGAACCAGGGCAAAATTGTAGGCAAATTTCCTTACTCCACACGCTTGTTTACCTAACAACAAGGAATCTGGATGTATAATCGATTGGCAGATCACTTTCCGGTGGTATTCGCTCCAGGACGCTACCCTGCGTGAAGGGCACTATGTAAATGCAAGTTGTCGTTGTAATAATCTGTCAAACAAATGCCAACTATTGAGCCAGCAACCAGCATTCCTTGGCCCAACTGATCCTTCTCCCTGATGTTTATTCTGATATTATTCACCTATCCACAAATCTCAGTATCAACTGCCAGGTTTATAATCCCACCAGAGTGGTTTCCTGCAAATCATAGAATATTACAGCATGGAAGCAGGCCATGTGGCCCATTGTGCCTGTGCCAACTAGAGCTACCAACTAGTCCCACTCCCCACTCATACCCCATAGCTCTGCAAATGTTTCCTTTTCTAGTACCTGTCTAATTCCCTTTTGAAAGTTGTTATTGAATCTGCTTCCACTACCCTGTCAGGCAGATCCCAGATTTTAACAACTCTCTGGGTAAAAAAAAATTCTCTATCTCCCCTCTCATTCTTTTGCCAATTATCTTAAATTTGTATCCTCTGCTTACCAATCTACCTGCCAGAGGAAACAGTTCCTCCCTATCTATTCTATCAAAACACCTCATCATAAATTTGAAAATCTCTATTAAATCTCCCCTCAACATTCTCTGCTCCAAGGAGCATAATCCCAACCTCTCTAGTGTCTCCACATAATTGAAATCCCTCATCCCTGATATCATTAATGGTGTATAATAATGGCATATAAGCGAGACACCTGGGTTCAATTCCAGACAGGGCGAAACCTTGGGCAAGTTTCCTTACTCCATACACCTAATAATAATCCCTCCAAAACAAAACAATAATAAATTGGTCATTTTCAATCCACGACTGCTTGTGGGACACTGCTGTGCGCAATTGGCTGTCGCGTTTCGCCCACAAATATACAGTCAATTCACTTTACAGTCTATCCTGTGAAGCGCTTTGAGACGTCAAGAAGACGTGAAAAGCGCTCTATCAAATGCAAAGATTATTATTATTATTACTATTGTTATTATCATCATCATTCTGGTAAATCTCCTCTGCACCCTCTCCAAGTCCCTGACACCCTCTCCTTTCTAAAGTGTGGTGCCCAAAATTGGACATAATACTCCAGCTGAGGCCTAACCAGTGATTTGTAAAGGCTTAGCTTAAACTTTGTACTCTACGCCCTACTTATAAAACCAAGGATCCCACATGCTTTTTTAACCGCTTTGTCAACTTGTCCTGCCACCTTCAAAGGTTTGTGTAAGTGAAACCCCAGATATCTCTGCCCCTGAACCCCCTTTAAAATTGTGCCTTTAAAATCATTTATAAATAGCGAGAACTACAGTGACCACAAACACATCCCTGTGAAACTAAACAGGTCACAGGACATCATTTCTCAATTCTCATCAGCTTCCGTTTCCCATTGTTAGGCCAGTTTGCAATCCAAACAGCTCATTTGTAATTAATTCTATGTGCTTTACCCCATTCTTATAAGCCTCATGTGTGAATGCCATCTATAAATCCAGGTAAACTGTGATCGCTCTCCTCCACATATCCCTGCAAATTTACCACTGCGAAACGCAAACAAATTTTGCAAAATATTTGCAAAAATAAGCAGGACGAGGGTTGGTTATTTACTTACATACAAGTTAAGAAAGTGCTGGGTGTGCAATGTTGAAAATTTGTGGAGTCCTGTAATGTAGTGGTTAACTCGCTCGCCTCACAAGCGAGAGGTCCTGGGTTTGAATCCTGGCTGGCCCAAAATCTTACTTCACACGCCTCTGTTTACCTAGCAGTAAGTAGGAGCCCAGTTGTTAGTCTAATAGCAGATCACTTTCTGGAGGTAATAATCCCTTCAAAAATATATATATTTTGGTCACTCAATCCATGACTGTTTGTGGGACGCTGCTGTGTGCAATTGGCTGCCACGTTTCACCCACAAAATATATAGTCAATTCACTTTACAGTATATTCTGTGAAGCGCTTTGAGATGTACTAACAACATGATATGGTGCTATATCAAATGCAACGATTATTATTATTATCATCAAAATGAAACATTTCCTTCCCGATAACAAATGGGGGTAAATTCAATCCCAGAACCAGGACCGTAATGAGTGATGATTCTCAAACACCAGGAAAATGCAGGTTGACATTGAAAACTTATAGGGGTGCAAACCTGCAGCATTTCATAAGGTGTAACCTATGATTGGAAATGCCTTATCAAACGCCACAAATTTCACCAGTATTTGTATTCTGTCAGTGTGAGAAAGGCAGGGTCTTGAAATGATCCTGGCAAGACCCATCTGCATTAAACGCAGGTGATGCCAGCAAAATCATCTATAAAAGAAACTTACAACTGACTGCATCACGCAACCTTGGGCGCCTGAGCAACAAATATCAATCACAGAGTTTATTGATAGCAGGAATCCATCACAGCTTGAGAATTAGCATAACTCTGTGAGAGAAGAATGAATGTCTGTTGTCTTCTTTGCTGTTGGCCTCGCTTCCCCCCCCCCCCACCCCCGAAACACACCCACGTCCAGAGGACATCTTCACACAACAATTTTTTTGCTTCCTTCTTTTAGCAGTAGATTTTTTTTGCCATTTGCAAGTTGTGTGCCATAAAATATTAGAAATCCCTATCAGTACGATCATAGTTTACGTGAATTTTTAGATGGCAAATTTTCAAAAAGTTCTGTTAAGTATATTTTGGGGGAAGCAAGACTTCTAAAGTAAACAAAATGCATTTATAAATCACCTTTCATGTTGGGAGGATGTCCCAAGGCACGGGATAGTTAAGGGTTTGCACCCGAGCTATTTATAAAGATCATGAACAGAGAGTTTACCACTTGCAGTTTACAGTGACCATTCATTCCCTCAGCTACACAGGCTGGTCACATCACAGCCAAGCTGAGTTGCAGAAACATTTCCCGTTTTTAGTCAGAGGAAAAATCACTTTTTTTAAGATATCTTTCTAGCTCCCTCTTGAAAGCTAATAATGGATCCTGCCTCCAACCTGGCAGGGCATTCACATCCTCACTGTGCAAAATCACTCCCCCTAATCCAACTGCAGAGGTTTGTAGCAGTAGCCAATATGTTGGAAGTGAAGCTTCCCCAATGGTGCAGTAGCATCAGTGCTTTCAGAGCCCGCTATCTGGGACCTGAACAAAGCCCACAGTCCACAGCCAGGTGAGAAGATAATAATAAGCCTTGCATTTGATATAGTGCCTTATAACGTTGTTTCACAGGATATACTGTAAAGTGGATTGACTTTATATTTGTGGGCAAATCACCCCAGCCAGTTGCGCCCAGCAGTGTCCCACAAACAGTCATGCATTTTTTCTTGAGGAATTATATTACATGGAACTCGATCCGCCAATCAACTAACAACCAGGTTCCTCCTTATTGCTAGGTAAACAAAGTCGTGTGAAGTAAGGCAACTTCCGTAAGGTTTCACCCCTGCCTGGGAATCAATCCCAGGTCCTCTCGCTGCAAAGCGAGTGCTCTAACCCTACACAAGAATACAAAATCCAAGATAAACCAGGGGTCAGTTATGCCCTCTCATACCAGACTTCATCAAGGTGCCAGTGAATGTGCATCATAAACACTCGAACATAATGTTCTGCGCACAGAGAATTTACAATAGAAACCCAGAAGCCGACAGACTTCTTTGTTCTGCCAATGAAACCTCAGGAAAGTTCAGCTCCCATCATGTACTTTTCAAATTCAAAAGAATAACTACTCTTTTCCAATGTGCCAAATTCCTCCATCTGCTGAACTCCTGTAAGGAAACACTCACTCTCTCTCTCTTTCTTAAATTATTTAACATGGAGGCAGCAGGAAAACTTATTATTCATTAAAACCCAGTAGGAAAGCTGCTCCCCAAACGCCAGCTTCATATGTGTTGTGGTTATTTCAGTGAAAGTGTAATGCTTTGAAGGAAAACAAAAGTGGCTGGGAACACGCAGCAGGTCAGGCAGCATCTATGGAGAGAGGAAAGCGAGTTAACATCTCGGTCGCTGACCTTTGGTCACAGATGCTGCCTGACCTGCTGAGTGTTCCCAGTGACCTTTGATCATAGACCTGAAACTCTCTCCATAGTTATTGTCTGAGCTGCTGAGTATTGTCAGCGACTTCTGTTTTTATTTCGGATGTCCAGCACCTGCAGTGTTCTGTCTAATGTTCTGAAGGTGCTGATAAGAATGGCTGATTTGAGGAACTCAATTACTGTATCTGCTGCTCCTCACTCACTCACCAGCAATAGTGTGAATAATAAAAATATCAATAGAAACAACACATCGAATCGCGGTTGATATCAGCGTTTCATTTTTCTTGAATCCTTTTGTCCAAATGGGAATGAAATGTTGGATTATAAAGAGGGCCATCTCTGGTCAGACGGTCTGTGGCCCTGTGAGGTCCCTGGGCCCTGACCAGCAGGCACCGGGTTACTGAGCTGAACCCCCACAACAACAACTTGCATTTATACAGCGCTGCGCACCCAACGGTGTCCTCCTACAGCGTTTACATACCCAAATGCACAGTGTGTTACTGATGTTCACCACTCAGCAGCAGAGCCTGTGCTGATCACACAGCCCCACTGCAGCCCCAACACCAGGGCACAACAGCTGGACAACACTCACACTCACTCACTCACTCACTCACACTCACTCACTCACACTCACACACACTCACTCACACTCACTCACTCACTCACACTCACTCACTCACTCACACTCACTCACACACTCACTCACTCACTCACACTCACTCACTCACACTCACTCACTCACTCACTCACACACTCACACTCACTCACTCACTCACTCACACACTCACACACTCACTCACTCACTCACACTCACTCACTCACACACTCACACACTCACTCACTCACTCACTCACTCACTCACTCACACTCACTCACACTCACTCACACTCACACACTCACTCACACCACTCACTCACTCACTCACACTCACTCACTCACACTCACTCACTCACTCACTCACACTCACTCACTCACTCACACACTCACACTCACTCACTCACTCACTCACTCACACTCACTCACTCACTCACCACTCACACTCACTCACTCACTCACACTCACTCACTCACTCACTCACACACTCACTCACTCACACTCACACACTCACTCACACTCACACTCACACACTCACTCACTCACTCACACTCACACTCACTCACTCACTCACACTCACTCACTCACTCACTCACTCACTCACTCACTCACTCACCACTCACACTCACTCACTCACACTCACTCACTCACCACTCACACTCACTCACTCACACACTCACTCACACACTCACACACTCACTCACTCACTCACACACTCACTCACTCACTCACTCACACTCACTCACTCACACACTCACACTCACTCACCACTCACACTCACACACTCACTCACACACTCACACTCACTCACTCACACTCACACTCACTCACTCACTCACACTCACTCACTCACACTCACTCACTCACACTCACTCACACTCACTCACACTCACCACTCACTCACTCACACTCACTCACTCACTCACTCACACTCACTCACTCACACACTCACACTCACTCACTCACTCACTCACTCACACTCACTCACACTCACTCACTCACACTCACCACTCACTCACACACTCACTCACACTCACTCACACACTCACTCACCACTCCACTCACACTCACTCACACTCACTCACACTCACTCACACTCACTCACACTCACTCACTCACACTCACTCACACTCACTCACACTCACCACTCACACTCACTCACACTCACACACCACTCACACTCACTCACTCACTCACACACTCACACTCACTCACACTCACTCACTCACACACTCACACTCACTCACACTCACACACTCACACTCACAGACTCACACTCACTCACTCACACACTCACTCACACTCACTCACACACTCACACTCACTCACACTCACTCACACTCACACACTCACTCACACTCACACACTCACTCACACTCACTCACACTCACTCACCACACTCACTCACACTCACTCACACTCTCACACACTCACACTCACTGCACACACTCACACTCACTGCACACACTCACACTCACACACTCACACTCACTCACACACTCACACTCACTGCACACTCACACACTCACTCACTCACACTCTCACACACTCACTGCACACTCACACACTCACACTCACACACACACACTCACTGCACACTCACACTCACACTCACACACTCACTGCACACTCACACTCACTCACACACTCACACACACACACACACTCACTGCACACTCACTCACACACACACTCACTGCACACTCACACTCACTCACACACTCACACACACACACTCACTGCACACTCACACTCACTCACACACTCACACGTACCTCGATGTCGGACTGGAAAGAGCTCCTTCATATCTGCGCAGAACATGTCCCATGATAACAGCCTCCCCTCCCCTCCCTCCCTCCCCCCCCTCCCTCCCCTGGCCTCCCCTCCCTTCCTCTGCCCTGCCCTCCCCTCCCTCCCTCTCCTGCCTGCCCTGCCTCTCCTCCCCTCCCCTCCTGCCCTCCTGCCCTCCCTCCCCTTCCCCCTCCCCTGCCCCTCCCTCCCCTCCTGCCCTCCCTCCCCCCTCCCCTCCTGCCCTCCCTCCCTCTCCTGCCTGCCCTGCCTCTCCTCCCCTCCCCTCCTGCCCTCCCTGCCCCTCCCTCCCCTCCTGCCCTCCCTGCCCCTCCCTCCCTCCCCTCCCCCCCTCCCCTCCCCTCCCTCCCCTCCTGCCCTCCCTGCCCCTCCCTCCCCTCCTGCCCTCCCTGCCCCTCAGCACCCCCCTGGCTCTGCAGCACAGCCTGACAGTCAGTGATAACTGGGGGGGGAGAGGCGAGAGGGTCTGTGCAGAGAGGATGGAGAGGAGAGGAGAGGAGGGGAGGGAGGGGAGGGGAGAGGAGGGGAGAGGAGGGGGTGTTACACACAGAGCGTTGATGAACCAGACACTGACCTGGAGGAGGACTCTGGTCGCTGTCGGATCACATCCTTAATCCCGTGCCCGGGCCGGGCCGGGCTGGCCGGCAGCTCACTGCAGCGGAGTAAACCAACAGGGACTTGCTGGTCCCCCACCCCTCCCTCCCTCCCTCCCCCCTCCCCACCCAGCTGGGGGGGTGATGCTGTGCTGGGAGCTGGTGCAGTGCAGGGCTGGGCTGGTCCAGGCTGGACTGGGAGGCAGTCAATACACTGAGCACTCTCTCTCTCTCTCTCTCTCTCAGCACCGCCCTCCCAGCACAAGCAGCTAATTTAAGATCTTGCCACACACATACTGTTTACCCCCCACCCCCCGACTGACTAAGCTGAACATTCTCTGCCCCTCTTCTTATTCCTGAGGCTTCTCTGTGTGTTTTCCGCTGCAGAAGCCATTCCCCAGGAAAGGATGGAGGATCCCAGCAGCAGCTCCTCGGCTGTCTCTCTCTCTCTCTCTCTCTGTGCCATATATGGGCAGCCCCTCCTGTGCAGATCACGGTCCTGTCAAGTTTAATGCATTTACCAGACGTGGAATTCGTTGCATTAAGTCAAATGCTGTGCTGGGTCTGTGTGTGACACTTATCCAGGCAGAGCAGGTCAGCCACAAAAAACAGTGTCTCACACACCGATTAGGGGGCAATTGAAGAGATCAACAGGACAATGCAACCCTTTGGCTTCCTTTAAACTCTGGAAGGAATGTCGGAATTGAGTTGACCCTCTGTGAGGGTCTCCAGACAGGTCCGCAGTGCTCCAGGACACTCACTGCTGACAACAGCCCAGACCAGCTCGGCAGGACTCCGAAGGACAGACCAGTCACTGGGGACAGGGAGTCATCCCATTCAGATCCTGTTAACCCTGTTTTAACAGGTTAGGGCAGCACTGACTGGACACGCAGTAGGAATCGTGCCAGTGCTCTCAATGCAGGTTTAGCTGGTTAGACTCCAGCAGGTACCCCAATGCACACTCTGGGGTCCCCAAGCCCTGGCTCTTGCCAACCTGAGCCTAATACTTTCTGCTATTAGGTAAGGAGGATGCATCCCACCAGTGAGAGGTGGATATTCCGTTACAAACATGGAATTTCCATGTCGGTGGCAGGCACAGAACTCTCAGTCTGGTTTAGATAGTCTTAAGCATAGATTTCCATGTGTCGGACACCTGGGGATAAAAGTTTAAAAAAAATTTGCATACAATAATGTCCCACAAACAGCCATGGACTGAATGATCGATTGTATCTGGAGGAGTCGGCCAGGACAAACTCCAAAAGACATCGTCTGCAACAATGCAGCCGTGTAGCTCTCTCTCCGCAGTGCCCTGGGGGTGTCAGCCTGGATTATCAACTCAAATACCCAACGTGGGGCTTGCACCTTGACCTTCTGAACCAGGGGCAAGACCTGCTCCCAGCTGAGCCAGGCTGTCACCTAAAGATCATGGTCAGAAGTGGGATAGAATTGTATATTAAATCAGCTTTATTAAATTACTTTTATTAATACTTTTCTTAATTTTCTTTAAAAATTATGCTTTTTTTTCGAATGGGGAGATGAATAATTTTTCTAGCCATTAATAAATTGTTTCCTGTTAACAATACTTTGTTTAATATGTGTCTCACTGATACAAACCTGAAGATAAAACATGGAAATAGGTGCCCCACACAGATTGGGGAGTCCACCAACTTCACCAGTGATGGTGAAGAAGATTTATTCACAGCTTTAAGCTCTCCTTGTGTGTGCTTTCGACCACCTTCCCATCCCCCCACCCCTCCTACCCTCCACCCTTCTTGATTCCAACCCCCAGCCCGGATGCAAAACCTTAACTCTCCAGCGCCTTCCCATGTAAAAGCCACTATATAATGTAATTTATTATCTACGGAACTTGTAGAATAAAATCCTCTCTCTCTCGCGCTCTCTCTCTCTCCGATCTGTGCATCAAACTCGGAATCCTGTAGCTGGTTAGAGTGAGTGATGCTATATAGATGCAAGTTTTGTTGGTGGTGTTGTTAATAATCGCTTCAAAAAAAATAATAATAATTTGATCACTCAATCCATGACTGTTTGTGGGACGCTGCTGCCGCGTTTCGCTCACAAATATACAGTCAATTCACTTTACCGTATATTCTGTGCAGAGCTTTGAGATTATTCGAAAATATAAGGTGCTATATCAAATGCAAGGATTATTATTACTATTATTTAAGCACTCCAAGACACCATCCGGCATGAAGGGTGCTATATAAATGCAAGTCGTTGTTATTATCACAAGAGCACCCTCCACCACATAATGGGAAGTTTCTATTTATCAAACTATTCACCCTCACAGCTTCTCCAATAAAGCGATGTGTTTGTAATGATTAGTGATAAATGACAAATTATGTACTTTTGACAATTGGATTGAGTTAGATTGTCCAAATCTGGTGTGTTCATCTGCACCAATTGGAAAATCCAAAAGATCAATTAAAAACCCAATTGGACAAACATGTGAGAAAAAAACTGCATTAAAGGATCTGGGGAAAGAGCAGGGAAATGAAATTGGAACAGATAGCTCCTGTAAAAGATTTGTACCATCACAGATCTGATGGGCTGAATGATCTCCTTCTATGACTCTCTATATAGCAAGTGGTTAAAAGAAAATGTGAAAAGTTAGAGGTTTGAAAGTTATGGAGAAGTTTGAGCAGTATTGCAGCCAAGTAAGAATCCTATATATGAGTGAAAAAGTATCCAAGTCAAGAAATCAAGAGCACAGGGAATTGATTGATCACTGTGTTAAGATGGTGAAGAACCTTGCAGACACTTGTGAGTTTGATGAACTGACAGAACCATTGATTGGTGATAAAATTGTGCTTGGACTCAGAATGTGAGAGAGTGTCGACTGAGAGAGCAACAAAGAGCTCGGTATTGAGAAAGGCTGTAGACACAGCGGAAATTATTTGCTGTGTTTACACTGCATGTTTGGCGCAGAATCTCTGGCAGACATTTGGTGTCAAACGTGCAGCATAAACAGTGCCAGTCTTAGCGGGAGCCTGGGGAGTGTGAATCTGCCTGGGGTTCTCTTTGAAGCGCCTGAAGTCTCTCAAAGCCAAAGAGAGGGGGTTGTTTCTCAGGTCTGACGCATAGTGCTATATCCATGGGATAGAATTTGCCAAGGAGCAGGTTAAGAAAGATCTAAGGGTGTTAAATTGTCCAAACAGCGTGAGGCTGCAATAAACAAGGCAAACAGGATACTGGACGATATGAACAGCAAATTGCACTTATGTAGCGCCCTTCATTAGGTAGGTCTGGGAGCGCTTAATAAATATGACTGAGATGTCACCATGTGTGCTGGGTTCAGAACCCCAGATGCCATGCTCAACCTATACAGAACTGGTGCTGCACATTGCCTTGATCAGGCCTCAGCTAGAGTATTGGGCTTAGCACTAGTCACTGTAACATATGGGTACTGGCCAGAGCAGAGCAAAAAGGATGATCCTCAGTGTCAGAGGAATGAACTCTTAGAATCAATGAAGTTAGTGATCTTGAAAAGAGGCAACTGTGCGGACACCTACTCTGTTTTGCAGAAAGCCAATGAAAACTTCGGAGGATGAAGTCCTACGAAAGCTGAAACACACCGTTCTGACTGGATAGCCACAGATTCCAGGTAAGATCTTGTTCAAAGGAACAAACGTTATTATCCACAGAGACACAGGAGCAGAGATAATGCATTTTGGTATGTAAGGATGTCTGTGCAAAGCAAGACCACAAAGAATATCATTCTGTGTGAGATGTACAATATGGTGAGAGCTAAATTGGTTGGAGTGAATGCTAAAATGAAAGCCTGCAGTTTCATTATGTGATAGGGCAGCACTCACCACAAATCACACATCAAAGAACCTTTGATGTCACATGAAATCCAGGATAGAACGAGAAGCAGGGAAAAAAATTTCATCACCAGAATCTGTATTGTCGGTACAATAGATCTTAACTCAGACATTTCTGTTTCTGGACTATAGATTTGGCTGGAATCAAAAGGGAGTTTCTCCCTCCCGGTGTCTTGGCCAAGAATCCCCCAGATAAAATTGGGCACTCGCTCCACGGCTGTTTGTGGGGCCGTGGCTATGTGCAAATTGGCTGCCGCATTCGCCGACAAAATACAGTCATTAATCACACTTTACTGTGTATCCTGTAATTTGCTTTGAGACGTCTTGATGACATGAAAAGGCATTAAATCAAATGCAAAGATTATTATAAGCACAATAAAAATATAAATATAAATCTAGTAATCTAGTCTAGTAAAATACTAGCTGTACCAGTGCAGCTTTGCTTGCAACCAAAGGATTCAATATGGAATGTAGATTGACACACAGACAGACACACGGACAGACAGTTTGTACAATACTATACTATATTCGGAAGGACTCCTTTAACATAATTTTCTCACAGTCTCTCTCTCGGTCTCTCCCTCTATCTGTCTCTGTCTCTCAGACTCTCTTCAGTCTCTGTCTCTGTCTCTCTTCGTCTCTCTCTCTCTCTTAGTCTCTCTCTCTCTCTTGCTCTCAGTCACTCTCTCTTTCCCTCTCTTCGTCTTTATATATCTCCCCCACAAAATACACAGTCACTACACTTTATAATATATTCTCTCTCACAGTCTCTCTCTCTCTTAGTCTCTCTCTCAGTCTCTCTCTCTGTCTCTTCAGTCTCTCTCACTATCTCAGTCTCTCTCAACCGCTCCCTCAGTCTCTCTCTGTTTCTATCTCACATGGGAGGCCTCTAGTTCCCATGACAACCAGAAAAAAGTGCCATACATTTGTTGCAGAATATAGATGTATCTCTCTGAATGGTGTATACTTTCCTCTGTCGCTATGTAGTTGCAGAATATGATCCATACCTCATATTTTGGGGATGAATTAAAGCATTTTTTTATATAGCTCATCAACAATAGGAGATCTCGCCCCCCCAAAAAATGCCCATGACACTACCAGCTGCAAGACCTTTCTGATGAGTTATAAATCATGTCTCAATCGGTTATTGCGTGAGTGTCAGATACACAGACAGACAGACAGACAGACAGACATTGTCCTTTTATTAGTATAGATTCTCTCTTACAGTCTCACAGATTTTTTGTCTGCAAGCCATTATTTTATACTGTATTCCACAATGAACACAATCGGTATGATGTTACAAAAGATGGTGTCAAAACCAACTGACGGAGAGATAATGATTTAGGATATCTCATGTTTTGGGGCTGAATTTTTAATATAGATCATCAACAATAGGAGATCCCCCTCTCAAACAAATATACCCAATACACTGCCATATGCAAGACTTCTCCGATGAGGTATAAATCATGTCTTGACATCAATCGGTTATTGCATGATTGCCAGATACACTGACACACATGTCGTTTTATTAGTATAGATAGAAGAAGATATCATAATGCCCAGCCAGTACATCTTCCCAATGTGAAAGGCATTGTATAAATGTAAATTGGTATTGTAAGTCTTTTTATTTCTTAATTTTTTTCTTTTTTTACAGAAAGAGGGATACAACAAAAGTAACACGTTGCATCAGATAAAATGAGACAAACATATGAGATGATTGTGAGACAGAGATAGAGTTCTGCAGGTAAAAGTATGTCGTGTCCACCCATACTCCACTCAGCTCAAACTCATTTACAATCATAGAGAGTTACCATCTTCTAGGGATTTGGCTGAAACTCAAATGTGTACAAGTACACTCGTGGGTGTGTCGGTAACCTGAGGACACCGATTTAAAAGCGTTGTTAAAAGAAACAGAGGGGAGTTGAGAGAATTTTTTTCACACAGCGAGTTGTTGGGATCTGGAATGCATTGCCTGAAAGGGCAAAGAAAGCCGATTTAATAACAACTTTTAAGGGATAAGTAGATAATTATTTGTGGAGGACAAGTTTGCAGAGCTATGGGGAGAGCGCGGGGGAGTGGTGTTGATTTGGAAGCTCTTTTCAAAGAGCCGACACAGACACGATGGGCCGAATGGCCTCCTGTGCTGTACAATTCTATGATTCTATGAAATACGGGATTGTGGAATCGGCTGGAATTGTGTGATATGGAATAGTTCTGTAATTCTCATTGATGTTTACCTTTTTTGTACATTTATCTTTTCATTAAATCTGGAATTGGGAAAAACATTACATACCAATTGTTGAAATAAATTTATCGATTCTTCCTCACGTAATTTGTACAGGTTTGTGAGTTCTTTAATGACACCGGTTCCATTCGGAGCTTTTATTACAATTCCTGACAAATTTCACATTCTGTTATTAAATACACATGGATCTCTGTCAGATCTCTGATTGTAAGTGAGTGTCAGCGCCTACTACAACAACAAGAACTTGCATTTATCTAGCTTCCTTCACACCGGGTAGCATCTCAGAGAGCTCAACGGTGGCGGAGTCTGACACTGAGCTGGGAGGGGGGAAGTGGCCATAGGCATGGTCAAAGAGGAAGGTCTTGAGATGTGTTCTGAAAATGGGGAGTGAGGGGGAAAGGTGGAGGGATTGAAGGAGGTTGTTCCAGAGTTTCGAGGTGCATTGGCTAAAAGCACTACCGCTGATGGTGGAACGCTCTGGTCAAGCTTAGGAATGCCGCCTGGCATGGAGGATGCTATATAAATGCAAGTTGTTGTTGAATGGAAGAGCCAAGGGACAAGCAAGAGGCCGGAGCCAGTCGAACTGAGGTAGCGGCTGGTGGAATGCGGAGTAAGTCTAATGCAGCATTTGCTGCCAGATCAAATTTTATTCTATCTCAGGGTTACAGCAATATTATTATAATAATCCTTCAATATATAAATCCTCCAATCCTTCAACTTGGCTCACCGGTAGCACTCTTGCCTCCTGAGTCAGAAGGTTGTGGGTTCAAGTCCCACGTTAGGACTTGAACTCACATAGCCTAAGTTGGCACTCTAATCTACCCCCACAGTGTGTAAGTGAGCACCATACAAAATGCAAATTGGCTACAGTGCTAAACCAGAAGCTTCCTCTGTCGGGTGATGGTTGGTACATACGGTATTTGGAAGTGAAGAGTCCAGTGCGAGCTTGTATTTAGCCAGTCAAAAGGAAATTGCATCCCGGCTCCATTAATGGCTGCTGTTGACTTTGTGTCTTTGCATTACCGAAGGATAGAAAGCTACAGGAAGGTCCTTGTAGGGAAAAAATACGCTAGAACCTTCCTGTATTTCAACAGCCACTGAGACAATGCCAGACTTAGAGCATTAATCTCTTCAAATATAATAATAATAATAATAATAATAATAATTTGGTCATTCAATCCACGACTGTTTGTGGGACACTGCTGAGCGCAATTAGCTGCCGAGTTTCATCCACAAAATGTACCATCACTCCACTTTACAGTATATTCTGTGAAACGCTTTGAGACGTCTTGAAGACGTGATAAGATGCTGTACCAAATGCAAGGATTATTATTAATATCCTTTGAACTACTTTGAGACATCTTTCTGATGCAATGAGGAGTTCTACCAAATGCATGGAGTATTGTCACGGTGTCAAAACAACAACAACAAATTGCAGAGTGACTCCGGGATGGAGTTCCAGAGCGTGGGTGCAGAGAGGCTAAAGACCCGACCTCTGATGGTGGAATGGGCAGAGTGGGAGATCCTCCGGGGGTTGGGAGGCCAGTGAAGCCAGGCAAAGATGGGGGTGAAACATTTCAAAGCATTTCACAGGGTACACTGTGAAGTGTAGTAACTGTATTTTGTAGGTGAATGTGCAAGTTGCTCAAAGCAACACAGTAATTTATCTGGGGGATTGTTGGCCAGCACACTGGGAAAAACTCCCTTCTGTTTGAATAGTGCTATGGGATCCTTAACCTCCACCAACAGGCACAGATGGGACTTCAGTTTAAAGTCTCACCGAGAGGACAGTACCACCGATAATGCAGTGCCTCCCCAGCAATGTGCGTGGAGTCCTGTAGCTCAGTGGTTAGAGCACTCGCTTTGCAAGTGAGAGACCTGAGTTCAATTCCAGGCAGAGGGCGAAACCTTGGGCAAGTTTCCTTACTCCACACAGAGCCTAATAATAATCCCTCCAAAACCAAAAAAAAAACAATAATTAAAAATTGGTCATTTTCAATCTACGACTGTTTGTGGGACATTGCTGTGCGCAATTGGCTGCCGCGTTCGCCCACAAATATACAGTCAATTCACTTTACAGTGTGTTCTGTGAAGCGCTTTGGGACGTCCTCCCGACGTGAAAAGCGCTATATCAAATGCAAGGATTATTATTATTATATTATTATTATTATCAGCTTAGACTCTGTGCTCAAAATCCCAATGTGGGGCTTGATCATTACAACCTCCTGACTTGGAGGCAAGAGTGCTACTAACTGAGCCAGGCTGATAATGTCAAGTACGTATCATGAGCTTTTGCTTCAAATGGTCATATGCCACACTCCTCGGACAAACAAAGAATCCAAACCGAGAAAAGCTTTAGTCATTGTTGTGGAACATTTCTGTCCATAAATAGCAGAAAGTGCGTTATTTATAGCCAACAAGCAGCCTCCAGCAATTTCTCCATTCTCAAATATCTGGGCTACAGGCAGCTAAACCTGGTGAGTCACGGTGTAGTTGTGAATTTGGCAGTCAGGTTAGTGATTCTGGCTTTGGCACGGCAGACAGCACATCAAATCATCAAACCGAACCACCTGCAATTCTAGGAGACGGACTCATGTTATTAAAGTTTGGTTGAGTGAACACAAGCAGCCTGTCAAGGTTTTCTAGGATATGAGGAAATTGTAATGCAGGAGTTGGGTTCAGTGTATTGTTGTTACAGGTAATGTCACAGGACACGGTACAGAGAGGCTCATGGCGCCTGGGAGACGTTTGTAAGATGCAACGATTGTTTGTGGGTACGATACGGATCTCTGTAGTTTAGAAAGGTAGATTAACTAGTGGTCCCTGCAAACAGAGATATAACACTGCTCCCAGGTCCCAGGACACTCTTCTCTTTACAAAGGCTGCTCTTAACTTGGCATAAGAGGATGAGATGTTTTGTCTCTAAATGGAGATTGAGACTAAATGGAGAGCTTTCTCAAAGAGCCAGGCACAATGGGCCGAATGGCCTCTCTGTCTTGTACAATTCTAAGACATATAGTTTGCAATATTTCATAACGTATCCCTTGTGTGAAATAGCATTTGGTGTGAGTCTGACAGTTGGTGACACTCTCGCCTCTTGATCAGGATTTGCGCATTGCAACGTCCCACAAACAACCCATGAAGAGAATGAACAATTTTATCTGCGGGATTGTTGGTCAGGACATCACAAGAAACTGCCTTCTCTTTTCTGATAGTGCCAACGGATCCTTAACCTCCACCCAAAAGTGAACAATTACTGTCATTTTATTTGCGGAATTATTTGCCAGGACACGAGGAGAAACTCTTTTTTTTAACAGACGGGACCTCACTTTAACATCTCATCCAAAGGACAGCACCTCTGTCAATGAGCTACTCCACTAGAGTGTCAGTCTAGACAATGAGCTCAAAAAATCCTAAATGTATTCACCTTCTGGACAGATGTTTTTGATTTGATATTCTTTATGTTACACAGCGTATAATATATTGCACAATGACAATGATGCTAGGGAAAAACCTAGTGGTGTTTTAGTAGCAAGGTAAGAATTGCCTATCATCTTAATTGCTGTTCACCAACGCAGCACCATCTCAATGATTCACCGCCACCAGGGTTTATGTGTTGATGTAAACAAAGGGGTAAAGTTTGCGACATTTCATCACCCTGCTAATTAACACTGGGAAAGTTTACGAAATGCCATAATCTCCACCTTATGGAGTCCTGTAGCTCAGTGGTTAGAGCACTCGCTTTGCAAGTGAGAGACCTGAGTTCAATTCCAGGCAGGGCGAAACCTTGGGCAAGTTTCCTTACTCCACACAGAGCCTAATAATAATCCCTCCAAAAAACAAAAAACAATAATAAAATTGGTCATTTTCAATCTACGACTGTTTGTGGGACATTGCTGTGCCCAATTGGCTGCCACATTCGCCCACAAATATACAGTCAATTCACTTTACAGTCTATTCTGTGAAGCGCTTTGGGACGTCCTCCCGACGTGAAAAGCGCCATATCAAATGCAAGGATTATTATTATTATTATTATAATCCGAAGAGAACAATTGTCTGGAGTGATCTGAACGGAATGGCTGGCCGTGTGCCTCTGCCAAACCTCATCAATCGCATCAGCTTTTGCCCTCTCTATTGAGGTGATCAATTGAATTAGACCATGTAGCTTGCTCCCTGCCAACTGCACTTGTACACGAGTAAGGTCTTGTGTCACAGCAATGTCTCAACTTTTGATTACCATGATTGCCGTGGTGGAGGTGTAGTCAGATTCTTGTGATCTAGAAGGAGCTTGTTTGCTGCGATATTCATTTCTCAGAGCACTTAATAAGTTGACACCAAGCCGGAGAGAAAGGGGTGGTTACTGTAGGCACAGTTGATGAGGAAGGACTTCAGATGTGATCTGAAGATGGGCAGGGAGAGGCAAGGCTGATAGAATGAGGCAGACAGTTCCATAGTTTCAGGGCATAGTGGCTGAAAGCACAGCTGCTGATAGTGGAGTGGAGGGTACGAGGGGCATGCAGGAGGCTTTATCCAGTTCAGCAAAGGGTGAGTGGAGAAGTGAATAGATCAGTGGGGTGTAAGCAGACCAGAGAGGTAGGGAGATGCCAGGAAATGAAGTGTGAGGATCTTGAACTCGATCCATTCTGCAATAGGGAATCAGTGGAGCCTGACGAGGACTTGGGTGATGGAGTGAGACTTTGGTTTGGATGAGGATACGAGTGGTGTAGTTTTTAATCAGTTGGATTTGATGAATTGTGGAGCCGGCAAGGAGGGCATTGGAAACTTTGAGGCAGGAAGTGAGGAATGCATGGATGGGGGTTTTGAGGGACTGAATGGCCTATTCCTGCTCCTAATTCTTATGTTCTTATGTACAGAAACTGTCTGCAAAAGACTGATTGCAATAGCACTAAATATATTGTCTTTCTGAGGACAGTTAGAATCCAAAGCCCAAAACTGTTCAATGGATGATTGAATTGTGCTGATTTATGATGCACTATCTCTGCCATCTTTCTCAAACTGTGAGTTGCATTGGCTCCTCTATTCCTACGGTCTGTAACGCAGCACACATCTTAATCTAATACATGTGCAACCTTCTCTTTGTTTGGGCTCATTGCAATCAGCTTTGTGCATTTGATGCATGCCTGGGTTTGTATTTATTGCAAATCGGTGATGTCTGGTGGGTTGAGATTGAAACCCTATTGATCTTTTTAATTGTGCAATGGTTCAATCTGCCTGTTTATACACTCCATGTAACCTGCTCTCATGTTAATTTCAGAGCGTCTCACATACTTTCTTCAGCTTGGCTTGCAGGACACTGGGTAGATTTTTAACGGCACACGTAGTTTTTCAGAAATCTAGGTTTTCAAAGACTAAAATCCACAACTAAAGCTTCCAGCTTAGTTCTGAGAAAACTGTAACCTTACTTTCTCTTTCAGATGCTAATTCACTTGCTTTCTGTTTATACCCCACAGGCAATTTTATCTGTGGAATTGTCGACCAGGACACAAGAAAAATTTGCTCTTTTCGAGCAGTACCATGGGATTTTCAATGTCCTGAAAAAGGCAGACATGAGCTCAGTTTATTGTCTCATCCAAAAGACGGCACCTCCATCAATATAGCACACCTCCAGCACTGCACTAGTTCCAAGCTAGACTGTGAGCTCTGAGGTATTGAGAAGTGGTGGTGTGTCTGCTTTGTAGGGCTGATGTCCTGGACCTGTTCAATTGGGCATTACAGATTCAGTGACATAATTTGAAAAATGATGGGTGGTTCTCCTGGGCAACAATTCACCAGATAAATTGATTGCTCACTTTATGGCTCTGCGCAAACTGACTGCCACATTCACCTACAAAATATACCGTGGCTGTGAATTCTTTGAGATGCTGATATTGTAAGCTCTATATCAAATGCAAGGCTTATTATTATTAATAAATTCTGCACCCACTATCTTGCCATTGACCAATCTTCAGTTATTGGAATACCATGTTGATTTAGTTGCTGTGTCCTTATCAATTTGAACAAATTGGAAAATAATAATACAGAGATACAGTGGGACTAGAGTAAAACACAATCGCCACAGAACTGACCTCACTGTGACTGCTCACAACACAGAGGCAAGGCTTCTCTCAGCTCAGTTTTCCTGTCAGCATGGCTGCCTTTATACAGTTACTCAGGAAATTCATTCTTCAAAGCTCTGAAGGTCACTAAAGCTTCAAAGCTGTTCAACTACATCTCGGGCTCCTTCTCTGACATCAACAATGGGATTTGAAAAGATTATGTGTGGGAAGTGACAAGAGAGACCTGCATCTGAACAGAATTTGCATGGTTTGTAACATGCTGTTTCAATGAATCCATGGCATGTCCTCATTACTGCTTCAAATCCAAATTAAGGCTTGAGAGGTTTCAGAATGAGTTTCAGAAAATGAGATTCAGTGAGTATTACGGTGTGCTGTCAGAGCTGGCAGCGTTACTAATGTAATCTGCTCTCGGTACTTGTCACTCTGGAGATCATAGGATCATAGGATCATAGAATCGTACTGCACAGAAGGAGGCCATTCGGCCCATCGTGTCTGTGTCGGCTCTTTGAAAAGAGCTTCCAAATCAACCCCACTCCCCCGCTCTCTCCCCATAGCTCTGCAAACTTGTCCTCCCCAAATAATTATCTGCTTCTCTCTGAAAAGTTGTTATCGAATCGGCTTCCACCAGCCTTTCAGGCAATGCATTCCAGATCCCAACAACTCATTGGCATCACGTATGGCACCTGCTGTGAGAAACCCATGGCTGAAGGCTCTGTGTTCATTGTAGCTTAAATAATGACTCCTAGCTGTTTGCACTCATACGTTCGTTGAAACCTGCCATCGCCATTTACATTCTTACAGCTTGTTCTTTTGCCTTGCAGTGTGCCACACCCAAAGCCCAGATTAACAACAACAACAACAAGATTCCATTTATTGAGCGCCTTTCACGTCGGGAGATTAAGCAAAGTAAGAACAGACAAGATGCCTTGTGTATTTGTTGTGTACTTTATTCAATCTCTCACATGTAAAACAGCACCAGATCTTTGGAGTGGGGGGAGTAGATGTGTGATATTATCACTGGTGATATTCTCCTCTTGCTTCTCTCCTAACATCCCAGATCCTAGCCAATGGTGCCTTGGAGTAGAAGGGTATGTGCTGACCGTCTGAGCCCAATCTCGCTCCGTCTCTCCCGCAGTCACCTCGTCATGTGACAGTCTTGCCCACAATCCGTTTCCTATTGCTCGGCACCCACAGCCAGCCCAAACCCAGGAGGATGTTGTCACCTGTGCCCATCAAAGCAGAGAAGCCTCGAGTGATTTTACTCTGCGGTCGCACCAAGTTCACATGATTCAAGTCAGAAAAAGTAAAGGAAAGAGCACAAAGAAATGTCCAGTGATATCACATGTGTCAGGCCAGTGAACATCACAGAGAAAGGCCACTGTACAAGATGGTACAGGTCATTGAAAGGGATGGCATTCCATGCCAAAGAAACTCGCAAGATTGGAGATCTTAGAGGCTAGAGACGCTAGGATTATTCTCCTTGGAGCAGCAAAGGTTAAGAGGAGATTTGATAGAAGTTTTCAAAATGTTGAGGGGATTCGATAGGGTGAACATGGAGAAACTATTCCCACTGGCGGGTGGGTCAGTAACCCGAGGATACCGATTTAAAATAGTTGTTAAAAGAAACAGAGGGGAGGTGAGGAGAAATGTTTTCACGCAGCGAGTTGTTGGGATCTGGAATGCATTGCCTGAAAGGGCAGTGGAAGCCGATTCGATAACAGGTTTTGGGAGAGAAGTAGATAATTATTTGGGGAGGACAAGTTTGCAGAGCTATGGGGAGAGAGAGGGGGAGTGGGGTTGATTTGGAAACTCTTTTCAAAGAGCCGACACAGATACGATGGGCCGAATGGCCTCCTTCTGTGCTGTAAAATTCTATGATTCAATGATTGCTGCTATATTAGCACATATTTGAGAGCAATTGTGGGTGATTTCACAGTAACCAATAATAACATAATAATAATCCTTGCATTTTGATATAGCGTCTTATTACGTCTTCGAAAACGTCTCAAAGTGCTTCACAGAATATACTGTAAAGTGAATTGACTGTATATTTTGTGGGCAAAACATGGCAGCGTGGATTGAGTGACTAAATTATTATTATATTTTTTGAAGGGATTATTATCCCCGGAAAAGCCAATCGACTAACAACAGAGGCGTTTCTTTCTGCCCGGGAATCGCACCCAGGTCCTCTCGCTTGCAAGTCAAGTGCTCTAACTACTAAGATACAGGACTCCACCAACGGTGAGAATTCACCACAAAAAACTACAATAAAATTATATTTGTAAAGTGCCTTTCACGACGGGAGGACTTCCCAAGGCGCTGAACAAACAACAGCCACGGCACTCACCACGGCACCCATTCACATGTGGTGGACATGTGTGCTGGTTACAGAGTTACAGAGTTAAACCTTAAAATGGTGATTTTTTTGGGGGGACGGGGGTGAGGGGATGGGGGCGGTGGGGGGTATCTTTGAGACGCTCTATCAAATGTAAGGCTCTAACTCTGCATTTTGTTTTGACCTCGGGGTGCTTGGGGGGCGATCAAGACAACAGCTTCCCTTCCTCAATCACTCAGCTCAGCTGTTTACTAACCACCATGATCACAGCTCAGAGTGGCCATATTTCACACTCCCAATTTCACAGCAGCTACACACACTCATACCACTGCACTCACCCTGCACACTGCCAGCATTTGCTGTTACTATGCCCTAACACTTGTGTCCTGAATCATCCCTTCTAACCAACAATTCTTGCTGACTGTACTCCCTCTTGAAGAGAAATAGTAGGAGAAATAAAGAAGAGAGATTGCTTTCGGAGAGGTGAGAGATTTATTCTCACTTTAGTTTGAGAGAATAAAGAGACCCTGTAGACTGATATTTCTCTCAGTCTCACCATCATAACACAGTATTTCCTTTTTGATTAAACAAAAGGAAAAAAGTCACCATTATGTGAAGTGGAACAATTATCCACTGGTGTTGGATAACCACTTGTGAACTCCATCCATTAGTTTACAAACAGCAGCAAAGAATCACCACTTATCATTGAATGGAAGCCTGAGAGTGAGTGCAATCATTCAATCAAATTTCTGCCTGGAACACATTCCAAGCGCACATAGAATAACATATAAAGGATAATTTAATTACTGTAACCTTCACCGTACTGTCATATGGTCAGAGGGATGACATTAGGAAGGCATAGGTAGTTAGAAAAATAAGCAAGTTCATGCAAAGAAGGACCCTACGATAATGATACAAAAATCATATTTAATATTATGTCACAGTGTCAAAGGTCTCAAACTGCTTATTAATAATAATTAACATGGGCTAATAAAGGATAGCCAGAATGAGGAAAGGCAATATTAACTAAATGGTACAATTTTAAAGGGGGTGCGGGAACAGAGAGACCACAACACACACACAAATCTTTGAAGGTGGCAGGACAAGTTGATAAAGCTGTTAAAAATAAAGAATATGGGTACCTTGGCTTTGTCTTACCAGGCTCTGTGATCCTATCACCCCCACCCCACTGGCTCCCTATCCCCCAGAGGATAGAGTTTAAAATCCTTGTCCTTGCCTTCATGGCCCTCCGCGGCCTTGCTCCTTGTGACCTGTTGACCCCATATCAGCCTGTCTGCACCCTCCGCTCAGCAGTCTGCAACCTGCTCCACATCCCTTCCCCGCCCAGCCCAGCCCAGCCCGCCCCATCATCAGCCTCTCTGCCCCCACCCTTTGGAACTCCATCCCACATTCCCTTTGCCTCACTTCCTCCCTTGTCTCCTTCAAGGCACGTCTCAATACCCTCCTCTAGCCACCTTCCTATCCCGCCCCGCCCCGCCCCCTCCCTGATCTGAACCCCTCCAGCTCAGGTCCAAATCCCTGACTGCCCAGCGCCTTGGAAGTGAAAGGTGCTATACAAATGTAATACTGTATTGTATTGTGCTGTCAATAGAGGTATAGAGTACAAAATCAAGAAAGGATATCAAACCCTTGAAGAGGGGGCAGATGAGATTTACCAGAATGGTGCCATGTGTGAGGGATTTCAGTTATGTGGAAAGACTAGAGAACCTGGGATTGTTCTCCTTAGAGCATAGAAGGTTGAGGTGAGATTTAATAGAGATGTTCAAAAATGTGATGTGTTTTGATAGAGTAAATAAGGAAAAACTGTTTCCACTGGTGGGTGGGTCAGTAACCAGACAACATAGATTTAACATAATTGGCAAAAGAACTGGAGGGGAGAAGAGGAAAAAAATGTAAACAAAGGTAAATGAGGTAAAACACTTTGAGAGGTCCTCCTGACATGAAATACTTTATATCAAATGTAAGGATTATTATATATTATATTATCATCTATACTAATAAAGACAAAGTGTCTATCTGTCTGTGTATTGGTATATCCGACAATCACACAATAACCAATTGACGTAGAGACGTGATTTATACCTCATCGGAAAGATCTTGCAGTGTCATGGGCATATTTATGGGAGGGATCTCCTATTGTTGATGATCTATATTAAAAATGCTTTAATTAAGCCCCAAAGTATGAGTTATGCATTGTATTCTGCAACTACATAGCGACAGAAGAAAGCACACACCACTCAGAGAGATACCTCTATATTCTGCAACAAATATATGTTTTTTTCTGGTTGTCATGGGAACTAGATGCCTCCCATGTGGGACAGACAGAGAGAGAGAGACTGAGAAAGAGAGACAGAGAGACTGAGAAGGAGAGAGAGAGAGAGAGAGACTGTGGGAGAAAATATATTAAAGAAGTCCTCCCACTGAGTCCTCCCAAAATGAGTCCTCGCAGCCGAGTATAGATAAAGACAAAATGTCTGTCCTTGTATTTGTCTGTGTGTCAATCTACGTTCCATATCCTTTGGTTGCAAGTGAAGCTGCAATGGGTACAGCTAGTATTATTATACAGATAAACTCTGTGATTAATTAGCACTAGTGATGTCCACCTCCGGAACATCGCCAGACTACGGCATTACCTCACCCCTCACGCGGCTGAAACCCTGGTTCACGCCTTTGTCACCTCAAGGCTGGACTATGGGAACTCTCTCCTCGCCGGCCTTCCCGCCACCTCCCTCCACACTGCAGGTCATTCAGAACTCTGCAGCTCGTGTACTGTCCCACACCAGACACCGCGCCCACATCACTCCCACCCTCGCTCCCCTCCACTGGCTCCCCATCCCCCAGAGGATCGAATTCAAGATCCTCATCCTCACCTACAAGGCCATTCACGGCCTTGCTCCCTCCTACCTCTCCAACCTACTATCCCCCTACCTACCTGCCCGTACCCTCCGTTCCTCTGGCTCCGGTCTGCTCCACGTCCCCCGCCCCAACCGCCCTACCATCGGTGGTCGGGCCTTCAGCCTCTCAGCCCCCAGGCTCTGGAACTCCATCCCCCAGTGCCTTCGCCGCTTCCTCCCTTTCCTCCTTCAAGGCCGGTCTCAAAACTTTCTCTTTGACCGAGCCTTCAGCTCTCCTCTCGACTCTCTTCCCACTCCTCGCTCCCTCCCTTCCCTCCCTCACCCTGACCATTTCCCCCCTCCTCGCTCCCTCCCTTCCCTCCCCTCACCCTGACCATTTCCCCCCTGCTCGGGTCATGACCCAACTGTGCAGCGCCTTGGGACGTCCTCCTGACGTGAAAGGCGCTTTATAAATGGAATCTTGTTGTTGTTGTTGTTGTCCGACAAACAATATTATGAATGGCCAATTAAATCTGACTATTTGAAAGTGAATTTGGATGGGGAGGCGAGGGGGGTGGGGAGGAGGCTATTGGCCAGGACATATTTACAGGAAAGCAAAATGAAAAACAAAATAAAACTATTGACTCTGTATAAAATATTGCCTGTGTATTTTTTCTAGTTTGCTTACCAGGACGGCGTATTCACAAGGCACGATCTCCCAGCAGGTTTCTGCCGATCAATGGTTCTAAACCTAACGGACAATCACACTGCTCCCGAGGTAGTTAACTAGCAATAATACTTGTAATCATCGACCATGCCATCGGCCACCTCCCTTCCCCTCCCCTCCCTTACCCCCCCAACCCCAGCTCGGGTCTGAAATGCTGTACTCTGTCCAGCGCCTTGGGACGTCCTCCCGACGTAGAAGGCGCTATACAAATGTAATCTTGTCGTTGTTGTTGTTGTAATCAAACCTTTACAAAATGAATAATTGAAGTAGATTCATGAAACTCTATTAATAATCCTTGCATTTGGTACAGCGTTTAGCACATCGTCAAAGCATCTCAAAGTGCTTCACAGAATTTTACCGTAAAGTGCAGTGACTGGATTTATAAATAAATGTGGAAGCTAATTTGTGCACAGCAATGTCCCACAAATTGCCATGAAGTGAATGAGTGATTTTATCTGGGGGATTGTCGGCCAAGACACCAGGAGAGAAAGAAACTCCTCTAAATGTAGCTGTGCTACAGGGCCTGTCATGCAGCATGGCATAAATTAATCTGCTCTTTGCTTGCTTATACAGGACACAGCACAGAGACAGAGTTTTGTTTGCTTTTGCTCCATCACATTGCCCGCCTCTGTCCATACCTCACAACAAAAGCAACGAAAACCCTCGTCCGCACGTTTGTCACTTCCTGGCTGGACTGTTCCAATGCCCTCCTCACTGGTCTCCCCAGCTCCACAATATACAAAATACAACTAATTCAGAACTCCGCCTCCTGGATTCTCACCTGCACAAAACTCTGTACCCCAATCACCCCAATCCTTGCCAGGCTCCACTGGCTCCCAATTACTTAACGGATCGATTTCAAGATCCTTTCTCTCATTTTCAAATCCCTTCATACCCTGATACCTCTCTTCCTTTCCGATTTGGTTACCCCTACACTCCACCACCCCCTGTCTCTGCTCGGCCGGCTCCCGCCTCCTGTTCATCCCTTGTCTTCTCCGTTCCACCATCGGAGGCCGTGTCTTCAGCCACTAGACTCCGAAACTCTGGAACTCTCTCCCTCAATCTTTCTGTCTTGCCCCCTCCTTCCCCACTTTCAAATTCTGCCTAAAGACATTCCTTTTTGATGGTGCTTACAGTCACTTCCCTCTCCCCCTGGCTCAGGGTCAGACTCCGCCACAGACTCATCAGCTACGGGATGCTACCCCACATGAAGGGCACTATATAAATGCAAGTTGTTGTTGTGATAATGGTGCAAAAGTGACAGGTGGAAAAGACACATGCTTTAGTGACCAGTCTTGCACAGCAACTTTTCTGTGTTCTGCGCTCTGCCTTTGTGCTCTGTGTCTGTCTCTGTCCTCTGTGGGTGGCAGCTCAGACATTGTGGTGCTTAATGCACCAAGTGTTTGATGTTTCAAATGAAAATCAGGTGAGAAAAATAGACTCCAAAACCCTGGCTGCCTCAGGCCATCCAGCAACTGTATTTGCTCTGTTCCCCACAACCCCCCTTCCACAAAACCCTCCACAACCCCCCACCCCCCCAAACCACTCTGTCTACCACAAATCAGGGTGGGAGTGGGAGCCAGGCTCACATCACAGCAGTTAATGTATCAATAGGATGGATACAGTGAAGAGTCTAATGGCATTGCTCTCCTTCAAACTTGAGAACTCCGTCCCAGACCATCACATCATATGAGAAAGGACAGAATGTCGGTCAATATATTTTCACTGACCTGAACAAACCTTTTATTCTCTGTGATCTGGAGAGTGAAATCATACATGCACCCATGAGGCAGAGGAGAATGGAGGGGTAAGAGAAGTGGATTGGATTAGTCACCAAAATACACAGTCACTACACATTTTTTCCGGGCAGCCAGGTGTCTGTGCATCCCAACTACACATGGAAATTCCAGAGATGTTTATTGGAATGGAATGGAATGCGCACACGCTCCCTGGAGGGATGCACCCTGCTTACCTAATTCTGGAGAGTATTAGGCGCAGGTTGACAATATCACATAGTTTGTGATTGATAGCATTGTTTGCAAGCTTTCCGGCTGCTTGTCCATCTAGGACCACCCTACTCATTGGGGCTTTTGCTTGCAGGGTTATCAGGAACTGTGTGGGAAGCTTCCCTGCCATCAGTGACTGGTCTGCCCTTCCAGGTCCTACCAATGAGCCAGGCCGGGCTGTGCTGTCATCAGCAGTGCCCTGGAATACTGTGGACCCGCCTGGCTCAGCCACTGGTCTACCAAGACTGCCACAGAGGGTGGGTTCACTTCTGAGGTTTCACACAAGCCTCCAGCTATGCTAACAATAATAATCCTTGCATTTGACACAGCGCCTTTCACATTGGGAGGGCATCTCAAATGCATCACATGTTTTCCTTATTTTTACTGCACTTTACTGCAAATCCCATGAAAAGCTTTGAGACATCCACCCGATGTGTAAGGTGCTGTAAGGATTATTATTAGGATGAATGGAGGCTCGTGGGGTGTAGAAACCACCAGTGTGGATTAATTGGGCTAAATGTCTGTTTCTGTGCTGGTGGGTAGTGCATATATAATGCTACATAAATCTTTCGGCCCAACCATTGTGTATTTAGAGATCACCCATATTTCTGCTGGGACAGACTTCAGAGGTTGTGACCTCTGTCCTCCATGACCTGACAGAGAGCAAAAAGCATTGCAAACTGCAAAAATTAAAAATGACACTTCAAAAAAGTAATTTAATTACCAAATTATATTTTCAATGCTTCATCAAGCACTAATGCTTATTACATTATCATCTAAAGAAGGAAAGATAAAAAAAAGTTAAAAACCAGTGTCAAACTAAGTAGCTGTTATTTCACACTGAAAGCTTGAGTAGCATTCATTGAGTGCGAAGAATTCCAGTGTTTGATACCACACGTCATCACGTGGAAATGTCTCATTGTGCTTCATTGTGTTTTACAGCATTCCATCACAGCAACACTACTAACAGCCATGAAGTCAATGATAATAATAATCCTTCATTTGATATTGTGCATTATCACGTCTTCGAGATGTCTCAAAGTGCTTCACAGGATATAATAATAATAATAATAATAATCCTTGCATTTGATATAGCGCTTTTCACGTCGGGAGGACGTCCCAAAGCGCTTCACAGAACACACTGTAAAGTGAATTGACTGTATATTTGTGGGCGAACGCGGCAGCCAATTGCGCACAGCAATGTCCCACAAACAGTCGTAGATTGAAAATGACCAATTTATTATTGTTTTTGGTTTTGGAGGGATTATTATTAGGCTCTGTGTGGAGTAAGGAAACTTGCCCAAGGTTTCGCCCTCTGCCGGGAATTGAACTCAGGTCTCTCACTTGCAAAGCGAGTGCTCTAACCACTGAGCTACAGGACTCCACAGTCCTGTAATACTGTAAAGTGTAGTGTCTGTGTATTTTGTGTGCTGAAACGCGGCAGCCAATTGCGTACAGCAGTGTCCCACAAACAGTCATGGATTGAGTGACCAAATTATTATTTATTTATTTTGAAGGGATTGTTTCCCCTGGAAAAGCGATCCGTCACTCGACTAACAACCGGGTTCCTGCTTCTGCTGGGTAAACAGGTGTGTGGTGTAAGGAAACTTGCCTAAGGTTTTGCCCCGGCCAGGACCCAAACCCAGGTCCTCTTGCTTGCGGGGCGAGTGCTCTAACCACTGAGCTACAGGATTCCATTTTCTTTTGTCTCTTTTGCAACAGTGCTGCAGGATCTATAATATCCACCCGAACACGCTCAGACAGGACCTTGGGTTAACATCTCATGTGAAGGATGGCACCTTCAAAAATGCAGCGCTCCCCCTAGCATTACACTGGAGTGTCAGCCTAGAGTGTCAGCACAAATTCTTGACGTGAGGCTTTAGTTCACAACTTTCTGACTCAGCGGCAAGAGTGCTACTGATTGAGTCAGGCTGACACCTTACGTGGACAATGAATTAATTAATCCTGGCTCTAGAGCAATTCGCCTCAACATAGGTCAACGAGAGTATGAAACCTACGACCAAAACTCACCTTCTCACTCATTACCATCCAAGGTCACTACAGGAGAGACTATAACGGGTGCACAGGTCTGGGCTCTAACAGGGGTCAAACTCAGCGCTGCTCAATGAAGTTAAGAATAGCTCTGCAAATGGTCTCTTTGTGAACTACACAAACATAGCCATAGAAGACATAGAGTGCCATAAAGAGGGTGTTTTATGTGCAATCTCTTTCAGTGAAGGAGACATAAACAACATGAGTTATAACAAGGTCTGATAGATCAAAAAATGTTTCCTAATGAAAGTGTGTCGGAAGTGATGCTCTAAACGCTATATCGGGAATAAACCATAAACAGGAGGCAGCGTGTTACAGCATATAGTAAATATGGTGGGTTTTCCCGAGGGAGCTATTCACAATGTCAGAGGCTTTGGGATGTAACGGAACCGTGTAATGTCCATCGTGTTCTAGATCTTTTTGATTTGCAATGGATGGAGTTTGTAAGATTCTTTGACTGGGAATAAAACTGGAGAATCAATTGTACCCAAACCTTTGCAACTGGCAATCTTGGACGTCATTACAACTGAAATGAAGTACTGCCATCCCTGACATTTGACCCACAAACCTGCACATACCAAGCTGTGCTGTTCATATCCAGCACTCTTTCGTCCCAGATACCCTGAGCCAGTTGGAAGGACTACTGCCTCCCTGCCTTTGGGTCAGAAAGCTTGTGGGTTAAAGCCCCATATCATGACCTTGAATTCACTGTCAAGGCTTCTACTCAAACAAGCGCTCTGAGACACTGCTATATATGTGCAAGTTGTTATTATTGGAATGAAGAGAGGGTGGGGGATGTTGCATTGCTAGAGGTGATGTCCTTTGGATGAGACATTAAACTGCGGTCCAGTCTGCCTGTTCAGGTGGACGTTAAAGATCCTGTAGCACTATTCAAAAAGAGAAGACAGTTTCCCCTGGTGTCCTGGCCAACAATCTCTCAGATAAAATTAATCATTCACTTCATAGCTGTTTGTGAGACATTGATGTGCAAAAATTTGGTGCTGCATTCGCTTACAAAACACACAGTCACTACACTTTAGAACATAAAAAATGTTAAGACAAAAAAAAGACCAAAGTCCATCTTGTTCGCCTGCCACCTTCCTGGCGGTCGCTTGCACATATGTCCTGAACTACCTATGTACTATAACACTTTATAGCAATTCCCTGTGAAGCGCTTTACATGTTGTGACCACTGTATTAAACACTGGGATTCTTAGGTGAGCAGGATTGGTCCTTCCGTGGAAAGAGAGAGAGAGAACGAATGCATATTCTGTTCCATGAAAGGAAATTTCACGTGTAGGTGGCATATATGTAGAACTCTCAGTCTACTTTGGAGACTCTTAAGCACGATGATGGGCTCCTGCATGTGTCCGGCACCCGGCAGCCCCGACAAAGGGGAATTTAATAACTTGCCATGGAACTGATGGTCCAAATCGTAACAGGATGGCAGCACATGCCTCTTGCTGGCACCTGCCTGGTAGCACATGCCCCTTGCTGGCACCTGCCTGGCAGCACAAGTCCCTTCTTGGCACCTGCCTGGCAGTACATGACTCTCATTGCCACCTGCCTGGCGAAAAGCATCACATCAGTTCACATCTCCTCCATGAATTTCCAATTTTGAAAATACATTCCTTTTTGACATTGAGTTACAACAGAAGCGAGCTGAGAGCAGCGCTGACTAACCAATAAGATCTGCAGCCTGACGAGATGTACAGGAAGACTGTCTGGAGGCTGAGCAGTGATCAACTGATGCCATTTCCACATATCTCAGCTCCGTAAAGCAATCCTGAGCTCTCCCAATAGTGGCTCCCACCTCTGCGGTCAGCTGAAGTCAAACCACAGAGCAGAGAGTGGGGTGGAGAGGCCTGTTTCACCAAGATGCTGGGACTATACAACTACAGCCCAGGAGGACAATGTGCAGAGTGGTTCCTTCAGATCTGAAGTGGACTTATATCAAATCTCACTCACACTGAGAGCTTCGCTCTTTCTCTAATCAAATTCTTATTCTCGGCATCTCTCTATCACATGGACAATAAGACGTGATGACCTCCTCACACATTTATTTACTCCAACTTTGGTTGTGTGACCATCCAGATAGCCAGGTGTCACCACCACTGTAAGACTCAGCCACCAGAGAACAGCTGTCCTTTCAACTGCCCCCTTGAGGGCTGTGATTATTATCTTTGCTGCCGCTAACATTTATTCTTAAGGATTTAAAAAGTTTTTATCGTATAAAGTAAAAGTCTGAATTACGTGTATTTCAATAGAAACCCCCACATATGGTGCTTAGGCCAAGCCTCTGAAATCCTTTGGGAAAAGCTCAGTAAGCCGCACCATTTCTGGTAAACTTGTTTTTATTAAAACTAATAAGTTGACATTTTCCAAAGAAAGGATGTTGAAAGCTTAGATAAAGATTTTGATTTATTGAGACATGAAGAATAATAATGACAGAATAATTCGGTCTCCATTTCCAAAGCTAAGCTTCACTTCATTGCAGCTGTTCCTACAGCAGTCACCATGCTCCTGGTTTATCCTAACTAAAATAATCCTTGGATTTGGTACAGCACCTTTCATGTCGGGAGGACATATCAAAATGTTTCACGGGATTTATTGTAAAGTGTGTTTTGTCGGCAAACACAGCAGCCAATTTGCGTACAGCGACGTCCACAAAAAGCCATGAAGTGAATGATCAAAGTTACACAGGGATTATCAGTCAGGACACCGGGAGAGAGAAACTCCCTTCTCGTTTTGAATTGATTTGGACAGCCTTCCCTGGGAGGATATACAAGCCAGCTGATATACAGGCCACGGAGGTTCAGAGAGATTCTGCCCAATCCTAAATGCAGAGATCCTGCTTCCTGAGGGACTGGAGCCTCGCATTTAATAAAATAAAATTTACATCATGAAAATCGATTTTAGAACAAATATCAAAAAGGATGTTTGATCCTACACCATGTCCCACCCACCTCTACTTTGTGAGGAGCTTGTGATCAGCCAGAACCTCACTCTAGCAAAACGAGTGGGTTCAGGGCTTCACAGAATTCACTGTAAAGTGTAGTGACTGTCTATTTGGAGGCGAAAGCAGCAGCCAATTTTGTGCAGAGCAACTTTCCATAAATGGCCATGAGGAGACCAATTTTATTTGGGGGATTGTTGGCCAGGACATTGGGAGAGAGGAACTCCCTTCTCTTTTAAAATAGTGTAATGGGAAATATAAAGCCTACCTTTAAAGGCAGACAGGAAAATGTTGGTGAGAAGTTCACTGGATCCAATAATCCAACTAAAATGAATCTGTTACTCTGCAAATAAATCATCTGAAATTCTTCACTCCCCATTTTAAACCTAGCATAAATCTTACCAGGTCCAAATGCATCTGCTTTTTCAAACAATGAATCTCCCAGTTCATACACAGTTGTAGAGAAACTGCCGTAAGTTAAGTTTAAGACAGGTGTTACAACAACTGTTATCTGCACTTGCAATAAATAGAACTAATCTGAGCACTAGCCTCTCAACACAATACATCACTTTTCATTTCCCTCATACCAGCCTATGCAGTAATTAATGTGGTTTGTCTGTTAGTCACAGGAAAGGATTTGGCTACTGTCAAACTCGAAGACTTGTTGTGGTTTCTTCATTTGGAAAATGTAAACGTTCAGCTATCTCAGACTGTCAATTGTTTAACGTTTTGATGATCACCATTTCTGTTCCTAACTGTGGTCACTGGATATCAAATGGGACACCTGGTCATGGATTCAGAGTTGACTGAGGGAAGGATAGGCAGAAGGTCTTTCTTAGGGAAGAAAAAATGTGAGGTTTGAAAATCACATGAGGAATTGACGTCACAGCGATTTAGCCGGTGGTTCAGGAGGGAGTTCCTCGAGTTCACTTCACACCCAGTCTCAGTGATAAGCCCTGATCTTGCTACTCCATGGGTAGCACAACATTTGCCAAGGGGGGAAGCTGAGAGAGATCTTGGGGTGTTAGTTGACTCATCGCTCATGATGTCATAGAATCATAGAATTATTCAGCACAGAAGGAGGCCATTCGACCCATCGTGTCTGTGTCGGCTCTTTGTAAAGAGCTTCCAAATCAATCCCACTCCCCCGCTCTCTCCCCATATCCCTGCAAACTTGTCCTCCCCAAATAATTATCTACTTCTCTCTTAAAAGCTGTTATCGAATCGGCTTCCACCAGCCTTTCAGGCAATGCATTCCAAATCCCAACAACTCGCTGTGTGAAAACATTTCTCCTCACCCCCCTTCTGTTTCTGTCACACAGTGTGAGGCAACGATAAACAAGGCAAACAGGATGCTGGGCTATGTTGCTAAATCATTGAGTTTGGAGCCCCAAAGGTCATTCTAAGGTTGTACAGTTCTGGTCAGGCCGCACCTTAGTACATTGTATACAGCTCTGGTCACTGTGACATAAGAGGCTCGGCCTTAGGGACAGTACGGAGAGCAGCAAGGCTGATCCCAGTGTGAGAGGAATGAGCTGTGAGCAACAATTAAACAAGGTCTAATTGTTTTGAGAGAAGACGACATATTAAATGGGATTGAAAAAGTAAACCCAGATAATTACTTTAGGATATATCAAGACAATAGAACAAGAGGATATAGGTTTAGAATTGTAAAGGCAGCAATTTCAGGACAGACACCATGAAGTTTTCCTTTAAGCAGAGGGTAATCAATGACTGGAACAGGGTTGCAGGCAGGGTGGTTGAGACCAGGTCACTGGGACTCATTTAAAAAGGAGCTTGATACTTTGATAGCTTGACAATGATGGGGGGATGTAGGGTTTCCTGAAAGGACAAGATCAGATGAGCCGAAGGATCTTCTTCATACAAACTGATTCTGTGCTCTTATGTGACATGTTTTCTTCCCTTTAACTTATTATTGTTCCAATTTGCTGTCTATCTTGGGATACCTGGTGAGATCCCTTCGGAAAAGTCTTTTGTGTGGACTTTGTCAAAGTCCTTTTGGAAATCCAGTTCCACAATGTCGTTAAATGTAACGACTGCATGTCTTGTAGGTGAACATGGCAGTCAATTTGCGCACAGTCATATCCCACAGTCATGAATTAAATGATCAACTTTATCTGGGGGGACTGTCGACCAGGACACTGGGAGAAAGAAACTCCCTTTGTCTTTGAATAGCGCTGTTGGATCTTTAACATCCACCTGAACAGGTACAGACGTGGCCTCAGTTAACAACTCACCCGAAGGATGGACCCTCCAACAATATCGAGATATTGGTGTAAAATGCTATCGTTCTTTTCTTTACTTTATCTTTTGTGTTACGTGCTCTTGCTGAGGTTGAGAGGGTATTAACGCAAAGCTCACCCGATAAGCAGCTCTGTTCATGTAATAATTGGTCCTGACAGTGGTGAAGATTTGCAGTGTGTTTGCATATTCCCCTCACAAGGCAACACTGAGCCTGCGTTTAATGTGTAACCTTGATCATTTGAGACAGGATCATGTTTTATTCTTGAAAATATTACGCTACATAAATTGATATTTTTCCTTTTTAATGAGAGCTGCAAGCCGATAAATGGATAAAGATCCTGTCGGCAAACTCATTTTTCTTCTTAATGCGTTTTTCACTCTCAAATAAGAATCCGCACTGCCAGAGCGATGCTTGATTTTTATTTTGGTGGGAAATGGGGGTGGGGGGGCAGGGAGGGGGAGCATGTGGGTAGAACGCACTTTTGTTAAAATAACCTGTGGCCAATCTGTCTTCATATTAGATGCTCCCCACCCTCGATGTCTGTCACCCTCCCTCACACTCAACTTCACCCTCACTCACCCCTTACCCTACCCCCATCCCACACGACCCCTTACATTTCCACCCTCCCTCGATCCCTCCAACCCTCCCCTTCCCTCCCCCACCCTCCCCCTCCCCCCACATTCTCCCCCCACTCTTCCTTTCCCCACTCTTCCCTGACCCCTCCATTACCCATCCTACTCTCCCCCACTCTCACCACCCAACATCCACCCTCCCCCACCCTCTCCGACTGCCCACCACCCCCCAACCCACCCATCGCTCCACCCTCTGCAGATGTGGCTCATTGTGGTTTACTCCTATGATCACTCAGCTCTGCTCTCTATCAGCCGAGAACAGTGTCTGTCAAAGGCTTGAAAACTCCACATTAACAGTGGCATTTCTGTGTAATATTACTATGGAGAAGCCATACATTTCAATTACAGGACGGGCGGCAATGATGTTAAAGATATGGAGGACAGACAGTGGAGCACAGCTCAGTGATTACTCAAAGACATTTCTGAATTTAGTGAAATATTTCAGTCCTCCCCCTGCCATGTCTAACAATATCTAAACATCCTTTCGCATAAAAAGAATGTGGGTGTAAATTGCGATGTTGTGATTTGCCAATTGACACCTATAGTAATAAAATAATAATAAAGGAATTATCCTTCCATTTGAAACAGCATTGGGAGGACATCTCAAAGCCCCTCACAGGATTTACCATAATGTGTAGTGACTGTCTTTGTGGGCGAACCCTACAGCCAGTATGCACACAGTAATGTCCCACAAAACAGCCATGGACCAATTTTATTTTGGGGATTGTTGGCCCGGACACTGGGAGAAGTACCCATCTCTTTTCCAGTCATGTTGTGGGATCGTTAATGTCCACCTGAATGGACAGACAAATGAACAGGTAAAAGTGACATTGATACGGTTTATCTCACGTGGACAGTAAGGCAGCCTGTGCAGACCAAGGGTTTAATTTACATTATTTCTGAACCAGAAATTTCTTAGTAAGATAACAATAATAAATAAGTAATAATCCTTGCATTTTATATAGCGCTTTTCACGTCATCTAGACGTCTCAAAGAGCTTCACAGAATATGCTGTAAAGTGTATATTTGTGGGCGAACGTGGCAGCCAATTGCGCACAGCAATGTCCCACAAACAGTCGGGATTGAAAATGACCAATTTATTATTGTTTTGTTTTGGAGGGATTATTATTAGGCTCTGTGTGTGCAGTAAGGAAACTTGCCCAAGGTTTCGCCCTCTGCCTGGAATTGAACCCAGGTGTCTCGCTTGCAAAGTGAGTGCTCTAACCACTGAGCTACAAGACTTCACAAGATACCTAAGAGTGGGGAAATTCTGGGGACAAGCCATAGCATCTCACTCCACCTAATCTACACCCAGAGCAGAGGTCCTTGAGAAGAATTCAATTGGAATTTCTTACTAAGGAAACTCATTAAGAAATTCTGCAAATTAGAACCCCTTGTTTCAAACAGAGTGTTTTCAGAGCTGGTATTACTGAAGTGCCCACCAGGTTAGAGGCCTTCAGCCTCTCAGCCCCGAGGCTCTGGAACTCTATCCCCCAGTGCCTTCGCCGCCTCCTCCCTTTCCTCCTTCAAGGCCGGTCTCAAGACCTTTCTCTTTGACCGTACCTTCAGCTCCCCTCTCGACTCTCTACCCCCTCCTCGCTCCCTCCCTTCCCTCCCCTCACCCTGACCATTTCCCCCTCCTCGCTCCCTCCCTTCCCTCCCCTCACCCTGACCATTTCCCCAATGCTCGGGTCCTGACCCAACTGTACAGCGCCTTGGGACGTCCTCCTGACGTGAAAGGCGCTCTATAAATGGAATCTTGTTGTTGTTGTTGTTGTTAGTGACTGGGTCTTTGCTGATATCAATTCAGCTCCTTTGTACCACTGTTAAACCATAAAATGGGATGAAATGGGAATCACTGCTCGAGTTCATTATTCTGGAGAGCATTGATTGAGCGGAAGGAGAAAGATCTCAGCTTTAAACCCTCAAAACAGTTGCAAACAAGAACTTACATTTACGTGAAAGCAGCTTCAGCTACAATTCCCATTGATACATTGATCTAGCGGCTTCTACATAAAAGGTCTTAACAGAATCTTAAGAATAGGAAATATAGAGGAAGCTGAGGAAATTTAGAGGTAGCTAAAAGCAAGGGTGAGAGATAGTACCTTTGGAGGATTTTGACAGGATCTTCTATTGGTATGTTATAATTAGTTGGGTGTCAGCATGGCTCCGGTGTCAGTGCTCTGGCCACTGAGTCAGAAGGCTTTTGGGTTGAAGCTCCATGTTGGGACTTTGATGGTGGTGAGGGAGGGCTGCCTTGTTGGAGGTGCTGTTCTTCAGATGAGACGTTAAAATTAAGTCCCAACTGGTTATATGTGAGATGTTTCTGTGTGCAAGTGGCTCCCGCTGTGACTACCTCCCCAGCCATTGTCTATGAAGGGCTTTGAGGTGTTTTGTGCACAGTACTGTACTGTATAAAAAGAAGGGGTTACAGTATTATGTCACATTGTCAACCTGTAGAAAAAGTGTTGGTTTGGGAACATGTGGCCACCTGGAACAAGCGTTAGTGAAACCTGTGGAGACGGGCGGGTGGTGCTCTTCAAAGAGTGTGAGATAAACCAGACTTGTTAGTCAAACTGTGTGTGCCAACGACCTTGCAGATATCCAGTCATCATATTGACTGCACCGATACTGACAGACAAATGAGATGGTTTGACAGAAAATCCCATAGGCCATCATCAGTCACAATCCTGCTCCAGGAGACTTGTGAGCTGTTTGCAATCATCTCGTTTACATGCTTTGCTCAAAGCCTAAATCTCCGTTAACGTCATCACAAGCACAGAGGATCAGGGCTCTTAAAGGTCAGCTGTTCCTCCTGCCACTCAATACAACTGAGTCCTGTAGCTCAGTGGTTAGACGTTGCTTCGCAAGCGAGAGGACTAGGGTTCAAATCCCAGGCAAAGTCAAACGTTAGCCAAGTTTCCTTACTCCACACGCCACTCTTTACCAGCAGTAAGTAAGAACCCGGTTGTTCGTCAATTGGCGGATCGCTTTTCTGGGGACAATAATCCCTTTAAAAAAAATTGAAAAAATATGTGGTCACTCAATCCACGACTGTTTATGAGACACTGCTGTGGGTAATTGGCTGCCGTGTTTCACCCTCAAAATATACGGTTAATTCACTTTACAATATATTCTGTGAAAAGCTTTGAGACGTCTCAAACATGTGATAAGGCGCTAAATCAAATGCAAGGATTATTATTATTATACAACACTTCACTGCCTAGAACAAAGCTAAACTCCAGACACATCCAGCGAGCTATGCCAATCAGTCAAAGGCAGGTGTTCCTTAGGGCGATTATTTATTAATTGCTCAACCCCTACAACAACAACTTAACCTGAATAGCACCTGTACACAGCCAAATGTCTCAAAGTGCTTACAAGTAATGGAAAGGGAAATGAGAAAGGGTCAGCTGAGGGAAATAATGATTGTTGCGTTTAATATAGCACGTCATGTCAGGATGACATTTCATGGAGCTTTACAAGATTTTACTATAAAGTGACAGCAGTCAATTTGCATACAACAACAACAAAATTATATTGATACAGCGCCTTTCATGTCGGGAGGATGTCCAAAGGCGCTGGACAGTCAGGGGTCAGGAGTCGAGCATGGGGGAAGGGTAGTGTAGGGGTGAGGGAAGGCAGAGAGGTGAGAGGGAGACCGAAGGCACGATCGAAGAGGAGGGTCTTGAGACCGGTCTTGAAGGAGGCAAGGGATGTTGAGTGTGCAACCGAGGAGGCAAAGGGTCTGTGGGATGAAGTTCCAGAGTGTGGGGTCAGAGAGGCTGAAAGCTCGGCCACCGATGGTAGGGCGGGTTGGGAGGGAGACATGGAGCAGCCGGAGCCCGATGAACGGAGGGAGCGGGCAGGTTGGTAGGGAGTCAGCAGTTCAGAGAGGTAGGAGGGGGTACAGCCATGGATGGCCTTAAAGGTGAGGACGAGGATCTTGAATTCGACCTTCTGGGGGATGGGGAGCCAGTGGAGTTGGGCGAGGGTGGGAGTGATGGGGTCGGGCGAGGGTGGGAGTGATGGGGTCGGGCGAGGGTGGGAGTGATGGGGTCGGGCGAGGGTGGGAGTGATGGGGTCACTGGTGCGTGAGAGTACACGAGCTGCAGAGTTTTGGATGATCTGCAGGATGTGAAGGGAAGAGTTGGGAAGGCCGATGAGGAGGGAGTTCCCGTAATCGAGCCTTGAGGTGACGAATGTGTGGGTGAGGGTTTGGGGGCCTGAGGGGTGAGGCAGTGGCGGAGTCTGGCAATGTTGCGGAGGTGGTGGTAGGCAGTGCTGATAATGGTGTGGATGTGGGGGAGAAAGGACAGTTCAGGGTCAAACGAGACCCCCAGGTTCCTGACTGGCTCAGTGAGGGTGAGTGTGCAGCCGTGGAGGCTGATGCTGCCAGTGCCTGAGGTGCAGAGGCGCTGGCGCGAGCCAATCAGGAGGGCCTCGGTCTCGCTGATGTTCAGCTGCAGAAAGTTGTCCCTCATCCAGTACTTGATGTCGGACCGGCAGTCGGTCAGGATGCCAGTAGTCCTGGAGTTGAAGGTGGAGACAGAGAGATAGAGTTGGGTGTCATCCACACACATCTGGAAATTTACCCCATGTCTGCAGATGATGTCACCAAGGGGGAGCATGTAGAGGGTGAAGAGGAGGGGACCAAGGACAGAGCCCTGAGGGACACTGCACGAGACGGTGCGGGAGCTGTAGGAGAAGCTGTTAGCTGAGATGAAGTGGAGGCGGTGTGAAAGGTAGGACCTGATCCAGTCAAGGGCAGAACCTTGAAGGTTGAGGTGGGACGAGAGGCGGTGGAGGAAGATTGAATGGTCCACAGTGTCAAAAGCAGCAGAGAGGTCTAGGAGGACGAGGAGGCAGAGGGAGTCCTGGTCACACATGGTCAGGATGTCATTTGTGACCTTGACCAGAGCAGTTTTCGTGCTGTGGGCAGGGCTCTCTCAAGGACCTTGTATAGGAAAGGGAGTTTCGAGATGAGCTCGTAGCTGGATAGCTGTGTTAGGTCAAGGAAAGGTTTCTTCAAGGTGGGGGTGATAGTGGCTGTTTTGAGGGGATAGGAACAGTGCCAGATGACAGGGAGAGGTTGATGATGTCGGCGAGTAGTGAGGTAAAGAAGTGGAGCTAGGATTTAAGGAGAGGGATGGGGATGGGGTCCAGGGAGCAGGTGGTGGGCTTCATGGAGGATATGGTGGTGATGATAGAGGAGGGGGTGACAGGTTCAAAGGTATGGAAGGAGGGATTGTCCCACAGCATTGTCCCACAAACAGCTGTGAAGTCAACGATCAATTTTATCTGGTGGATTTTTTGCATGGACACCAGGAGAAACTCCTTTTTATGAGTGGTACCCTGGAATCTTTAACAGCCAACACCCTCGTTCTCGAAAAAAACAAGCTGAAAGCGCTGCGGGCCAAGTGTAGTGACTGTGTACTTGTTCTAAAAGCCATTTACTTTAGTGTGCAATTTTCTTGGTTGGCTCAAGTTTGATCTCTTCGGCTGTTTTAAGAGATTCTGACATGTCTCACTCAAGGCTTCTTCACAAACAATATAAGCAAAGGCTAAGTGCTTGCTCTAGGGGCAAGGCAAGCGATTGCAGTGCTTTCTGTGCTGTTCTCCGCTGGGCACAGATCGGCAGATGCAGCAATTAAAATGGAGGAAGTGGGATGGAAAGGAAAGGCGGCTGTAGAAATGCCTATTTTCCCAAAGGACCCAGTTAACCTTTCCCTTCAGATCTCTTATTACTCAACTCAACATTTACCTAAAGGCAATCTGATGCTCTCCACAGCAATTCAGCGGCCAGGGTAATAGCTCACTGAGTCTTACCTCCTTAACTTAAACATTGTACAGAGTCTACCCCCATCCGTCCACCCGGACTGACAGCCGTGACACCCAGAAACTCTACACTGACATCACACATTACCACAAACAGCCATGATGTAAATGACCAACTTAATTTGGGGTATTGTTGGCCAGGACATCTCATCTGAAGGATGGCACTTCCAAAAATGCAACACTCCCCCAGCACTGCACTACAGAATCCGCATAGAGTATAAGTTCAAAGTCCTGATGTGAGGCGTGAATCCTCAACCTTCTGACTTAGAGGCGAGAGTGCTACTGACTGAGCCAGGCTGCCCCCGGGTGAGATTAAATGTGACAAGTGTGGGGAGGGAACTTCTTTCCCCCAAATTTTTCTTACTACCTTCTGACCTGTGTTCACTGCGGCCTGGAGGGGCAGAAGGATGTGGAGCAAAGGGAACATGTTGTAAAGGCTCGATGCCAATCAGCACTGAGTGTGTGGCAGGAGCCGGAGGTATAACAGCAGAGAGCATGTAGCTGAGGTGACGGCTGGAAGACGACCAAGTGAAACAGATCGTCTTCCTGCACACCTTCTCACCGGCCAGTCACCCAGGACCAGCACTAAGGCTGTGCGGTGATGACCAGACAAGTGATTCAAAGCTGACTAATGGCAGTCAATGCGGGTGTAAAATCAGGGATAATTTTATATGTTACTGCAGGAAAATGCACAAGGTTCCGATAGGAATTGTCGCCACATACCACGTGTGATTTGACAAGAACATCAATCGAATGGTAAGCTCTCCCAGCGCCCAATCCATGCAGATTGTTTTATAATAATAATCCTTGTATTTGATATAGCGCTTTTCACGTCGGGAGGACGTCCCAAAGCGCTTCACAGAACACACTGTAAAGTGAATTGACTGTATATTTGTGGGCGAACGCGGCAGACAATTGCGCACAGCAATGTCCCACAAACAGTCGTAGATTGAAAATGACCAATTTATTATTGTTTTTTTTTGGAGGGATTATTATTGGGCTCTGTGTGGAGTAAGGAAACTTGCCCGAGGTTTCGCCCTCTGCCTGGAATTGAACTCAGGTCTCTCACTTGCAAAGCGAGTGCTCTAACCACTGAGCTACAGGACTTTCTTTACAGGATTCTTTACAAAATTTAGACTGACTTAGGTCTCTTCCACTACGCTACAAGATGCCGTCCCATGGCATTACTTGAAAAGATTATTTGAAAGATCTCTTGGGCCAAATCCCCAGAAAAAAATTAGTTACTCAGTTCATGTTTGTCTGTGACACATTGGCTGCCACGTTTGCCTACAAAATACAATGTCCTCACACTTTACAGTGAACGCTGTGAAGATCTTTGAGATTCCTTCTGACGCGAAAGACACTGTATCAAATCCAACCCACCCAGTGAGCTCTATTAAATGGATTCCTTGCACCAGCTCTGGATTCAAGATTAATCGCACCAAAACACATTGTAACTAACTCACAGGAGTCTCCTGAGATTAGCTTTAACTTTTTCAGTTTTTTTTTGTGTATTTCTGTTTTTTATAGATCTTTACATTAAAATAACATTTCGCACAGTCGTCTTTCTGTAGTCGAAAAACGACAACAAAAAAAGCCTCTCATCTTTTAATGAGACCTAACTTTCTTCAGCAGTGAGTCAGGAGCTAATTAAAGTGTTGCAACCTTCCCAGTCAGCCTGGTGTAACTGTGGACAGCTCCAGTCTCCGCTTCTTAAGAAAATTATGAATTCCAAAACAGATCTCTGAGATGAGAATGCAGAATTATAAAAAATGAAAAAGTCAGGAAAAAATTCTGACAAATAGCTGTAAAGCTAATTTAATTATCCTTGCTTCTGATACAGCACTTTATCACGTCGCTCAGATGTCTCAAAGGACTTGTGAAGTTTAAATTAGTACTTTGTCAGTAAACACAGCAGCCAATTTGTGCACAGCAACGTCGTCAATATTTTACTAGTTTACTATACAGTGTTTTTTTACCTTTTTTGTGCCTGAGAAATCAAAGTTGCAAACGGAGTGTGTAACTCCACTATCTAATGGTTTGGTCTCTGTGCACAGGAAAGTAACTATAAAGGTGTAGTAAATGCTGTTAATATGTAACAGCAATAAAAAGGCCATATATTTGCGGATATTTGGAGCACGACAGATCTCACTTCAATGTGGCTTTACATCTACATCAAGCGAACGCTTCCTCAAAGTACTAAAACCATTAGTTATTATTTACTCTTTGGAGAAATCATCTGGAAGTTCAACAAGATCGTCTGGAGGACATGTACATTCAATAGGAACCAATGGATATCACAACAGGAAGAGGAACCTGATGGATTTTGCTCCATGCACACTAACATTTCTGCAATTTTCCCTTCATAAACGATGAACCTTATTCTCCCAGAATATGTTTTGAGGAGGTTAATGATCTGTTAATTAAAACCCATCACCCTGGCATTTTATTTGGCATGATTACAGTCACATCAAAGTGACTGGATCTTACCTCCCAAACCCTGGATTGATCATGTTTAGATTTTGCCCATTTAATAGTCCGTGTGGTTAGCAATTATTTATTGCTCAGGAAGCTACGTCACGTCAGATCATACAGCGATCTGGTGCTGTATAGACACCAGGTAATGGTTACTCACTGCTAAATATAATCCATGAGATAGCAAGTTGATTTTAACCTGATGTTTAATATATAATACTCAAGAGCGGAGGTAAATCAAGCACTGGTTTGCTCAGCAGTTCTTAACCTTCATGTTATTTTCGTGAGGCCTTCAAATGTCATACTTCTCTTTTATTTTTCTCTATCTGCCACCTTTGTGAGTTCCTGGTCAGAAAGAAAGCATTGAAGAAAGCATTGAATCAATACCCCGATCCCCACAGAATACTGCTTGGCTCACTGCTCTCAGCAATGTGATCTCATTTCATTGTGTTGTCAGTCAGGAAGAACTCAAATCACCTTTGGAATACTGATATGACTTCACCTGTGTTAGTGAAACCAAAGGAAGCAATCCGCTTGAAGCAGATGGGCAGAGGATGAGAGTGCACTGTCAGAACACTTGCCCTAATGTCATTCACACGCTACTGAGTTCTTATAATGTCCTCCAGATTTTCACCATAATCCCCAGTACCTCAAGCTCCTGTTCCCCCACCACCATTCCTCACAATCTCTTTCCTTCTCCAGAAGCTAATGTATCTTCGACAGGCAAGATTCGATTCCTATCGAAGATTCAATCGCTAGTCAATTGATGGATCACTTTTCAGGGGTAATAATCCCTCCCCCCCACCCCCCTAAAAAAAATAATAATATGGTAACTCAATCCATGACTGTTTGTGGGTCGCTGCTGTGTACAATTGGCTGCCATGTTTCACCCAAAAAATACACAGTCAATTCACTTTACAATATATTTGTGAAGTGCTTCGAGGCATCTCAATGACGTACGTGATAAGGCATTATGTAAATGTAAGGATCATCATTTTTATTCCTTTAGTTTCTGTCGCTCACTTCCTAGAAGTCATAACTCCACCAAAACAAAGAACTTGCTCTTTATCACCTTCTCATGTGTAAAAGCCTCGAGGTGGGTTAATTGGTCTTGCATGTGCTGAGGGCAGGCCTCGTTGTCAGACATGCCATCCTGTCCTAATTGCTGAATGTACAACTTATTTGAATCTTGGTGGAGAAATTTAAATAACAGGACATCAGAATGAAGCAGATTTATGAATAGAAACAGGTGGAATGATTACTCCATACATTGCCTGGTTCCCAGATAATAATAATGATAATAATATCAATCAATCCAGGACATGAGCTCCAAAGAATTCAGTATTCCTTCCTTCCTTCCTTCTTTCCTTCCTTCCTTAGTTCCTTCCTTCCTTCCTATCTCCCTCTCTCTCTCTCAATTGTTCCTTCCTCTCTCTCTCTCTTTCTCTCACTTGTTCGTCCGCTCATTCACTCCCGTGTTGATCGGTCCTTTAGCTTCGACAGATGGCAGAAAGCGAAAAGCCTTCAGACTTGCTTCTTGCCTCTTGTTCAGTCAAGTTTTACATCTGTCAGATGGTCAGCAGTCAGCTAGGTACAGAGACTCGACACGGAACTCTCTCATTAGACGTCTTGCTCTCTTTATGTTGTGTCCACAAGAGACCTTGGCTCTTCCAGCTGCTCTTTCTGACCTTCTCCCAGCCCCCATATGCTGCCCTGAAGGCATCTGATCCTATCATAGCAGATGGTGAGGGACTGAACCCTTCATGTTAAAGCAGTGGCAGATCAAGCCATATGGCGAGATGGACAATGACATTTCAATTGGACAAATTACAAAGGACAAAAGGTGTTTAAGCTAAATCGAGAAGTCAGTCGATTATTGACATTCATTGCAAAGAAATACAGTAATATTCCTGAACAAATTAAATAAAATCTTATTATTGCCCCAGCACATTCTTCACTACAGGTCAACCAGGTGTCTGAAATGCAAAAATCCATCAACATGATTACAAGTCTCCAGAGCAGACAGCATCCTACCTACTCATGGAAATTCCCATATTTGGAATGGAATGTGCACTCTCCCTCTGGAGGGACGCATTCTGTTTACTTAATCAACACTGGACATGGAAGAAATCGTTCTTGGTTTCAGACTTCTGTCTCTAGCAGTGATTGAATTGTCTGAGCAACTCCAGACATAGTCTAAATGATTGAATGTTTCCTGGGCTGGACATTGTTCTTGGTTTAGAATCATAGAAGCATAGAATATTACAGCACAGAAGGAGGCCATTCGGTCCATCGTGCCTGTACTTGGCACTTTGGAAGAGCTACCCAATCAGTCCCACTCCCCCTCTCTTTCCCCATATCCTTGAAAAGTTTTCCTCTTCAAGCACCTGTCCAATTCCCTTTTGAAAGTTGTTATTGAATCTGTTTCCAACCCGTCAGGCAGTGCATTCCAGACCATAAGGGCGGTGAACGTATGGAACTCACTACCCCAAAGGGCTGTTGACGCTCAGTCCTTGAACATATTCAAGACTGAGAGAGATAGATTTCTTATTGCAAAAGGGATTAAGGGATATGGGAATAAGGCAGCATCAGGTTATGAGCTGGAGTTAGATTAGAAGATCAGCCATGATTGAATGGCGGGGCAGGCTCGAAGGGCCGAATGGCCTCCTCCTGCTCCTACATGTTATGTTATGTTATGTTATGTTATGTTATGTTATGTTATGTTATGTAACAACTCTCTGTGTAAAATAATATCTCCTCATCTCCTCTCTGGTTCTTTTGCCAATTATCTTAAATCTATGTGCCCTGGTTACTGACCCACCGGCCAGTGGAAACAGTTTCTCCCTATCTACCTTATCAGAACCCCACATCATTTTGAACACTTCTTTTAGATCTCCCCTTAACCTTCTCTGCTCTAAGGAGAACAATCCCGGCTTCTCTCATCTCTCCACATAACTAAAGTCCTCCATCCATGGTACCAGTCTGGTAAATCTCCTCTGCACCCTCTCCAAGCCCTTGACATCCTTCCTAACGTGCGGTGCCCAGAATTTGACAAAATACTCCAGCTGAGGCCTAACCAATGGCTTATAAAGGTTTAGCAGAACTTCCTTGCTTTTGTACTCTAGGCCTCTATTTATAAAGCTGAGGATCCCATATGTTTTTTTAACAGCTCTATCAACCTGTCCTGCCACCTTTGTATGTGAAGCCCCAGGTCTCTCTGCTCCTAAACCCCCTTTAAAATTGTACTATTTATTGTACATTACCTCTCCTCATTCTTCCTCCCAAAATGCATCACCTCACACTTGTCTGCATTAAACTTCATCTGCCATGTGTCTGCCCCTTTCACCAGTCTGTCTATGTCCTCCTGCAGTCTGCTTTATTGTGTTTTTGTCATCTGGAGGGTGACACCCGGCACATCACAAAACAACAAACACTTAAAAAGTATCCCCACCCAACTGAAGGAGTTTCCTGCCTTTGGTTGGTGGACGATTAGGAAGGTTTTCTTTAGTCACTGCTGTGCACAATTGGATGCCACATTTTGCCCACAAAATACACAGTCAGTTCAGTTTACACTATATTCTGTGAAGCGCTTTGAGGCATCTCAATGACGTGATAAGGTGCTGTATCAAATACAAGGCTTATTATTTTTATTATTGTTGGATGTTTTGGTCTTGGGCAGATCACTTGCTCACTCGCTTTCATTGCCAGATTGGGTGGTATCAGTTTCTGAGGTGATTGGGTCAGTCTAACACTTTTGATAGAAACCTTTGTCTAGATCTTTTCTATGTAACATTTGCCACTTTCTGAGGCTTTAACGTAAAGAGGATTCGATCGATCAAACTTCGAAGGCCTGTGGGTTGATGTTGGGTTTGTCTATACCTTTGGGTATCACCAGGGACACAGCAGATGTTCGGAGGCTGAGTGATGAGGTTACTCTGCTTAACACAGGATTTCTTCCTCAATCAATCAGCAGGCCAAGGACAATCACAGCAGCCCAGCGATTCCTTCCTCAGCATCATCACATCTATCGCACCCTTTGCATTTCATGCAAATAGAATTGACATTTCCCTCACCATCCCTGGGATCTGGATTGCAGTGCAAAACAGAACACTTTTGACTCAATTAGTCCTTGCTGGTGTCTGTTCTCTGTACAAACCTCTCTATTCCCCTCTCCCTTATGTATGCATCAAGCTTCCTCTTTAATACATTGATGCTTTTTGTTTCAGCCACAGCTTCCACCAGTTGAGTTCCGCACTCTCACACCCACTGTGTGAGGAAATTCCTCCCAGACCCTCTATTAGATCTCTTCCTGCCTACATTTTGTGGAGTCTTGTAGCTCAGTGGTTAGACACTTGCCTCACAAACGAAAGGACCCGGATTGAATTCCGGGCAGAGCAAAACAGGCAAGTTTCCTTACTCCACATCTCTGTTTACCTAGCAGTAAGTAAGAACCTGTTTTTTAGTCGATTGGCAGATCGCTTTTCCAGGGCTAATAATCCCTTCAAAAAAAACAAATAAATAGTAATTTGGCGACTCAATCCATGACTGTTTGTTAGACACTGCTGTACACAATTGGCTGCCACGAGTTGCCACAAAATATACAGTTAATTCACTTTACAGTATATTCTGTGAAGTGCTTTGAGATATCTCGAAGCCATGATAAGGCGCTATATCAAACGCAAGGATTATTATCTTACATTTATGGATCTTTGTGAAATTAAAGCCATTAAGACCACGTCAATAGATATGTTTCTAAGAAGTTGAATACCACTCACAGGGCAATAGAAATCAGGACAACAAGCAGACAATGTAGAGGAGGGAGACTCCTGCTGACACAGTACAAAATACAAAATTACATTTCTATAGTGCCTTTCACATCAGGAGGACGTCCCAAGACACTACTATTCACAGTGGGTGAAATGGCCGCAAGGAAACCACATTTCCGTAAGCTTACTGAGAGCTCACTGTGGCCTCATGACTGTTTCTCATGAGTTAGCTGCGCTCAGACACTAAGACATTCTCAGGACACCTCCTTTCTTCAATGGTCGAATGAGCTCCCCCACCAAATAATTTGGTGATTCAATCCACGACTGTTTGTGGGATACTGCTGTGTGCAATTGGCTGCTGCGATCGCTCACAAAATATACAGTTAATTCATTTTACAGTATATTCTGTAAAGCGCTTTGAGACATCTTGAAAACGTGATAAGGCTCTATATCAAATGCAAGGAATATTATTATTATTATCATCAATTAAACTGGCCCTGTAGAGGGCACTATTGCCAGTGTAACTGATATCCAGCAGGCGATTCTCGTCTCAACACAATAAGACCCCACCTGCAAGGTAGCAGCATTGAAACAGTAACTTTATACAGCAGAAAGTCCACGTTGTGAATATTAACAAATGTCAACAATTATTTCAGTCCAGGTGAACACAAGCCGCAGGGAGATAATCCCGTAGTATTTCAGTTGCCAAGAAAGCTCGGAGTGACACTGGTGCCTCAGGGATTTGTTCCCAACGTTCCCAGGTTAAACTTTGCAGGAAGACATTTTTCAAACTCTGATCCTTTCCACACTGGAGACGAGCGCCCTGGGGAAGGGCTCGCAGGCGAGCAATGTCAAACAAAAGCTTTGCAATTTGACCTCTTCAAAGTGGAGAGGTTACAGCGTTTTGGTTCCAGGCAATACAGAATGAGCCAGCACCCCCCACCTCCATCACATATTTTGGTCAACCAGGGTCTGACACATATGGAAACCCATCACCAAACTTGAGTCTCCAAACCAAACTGAGAATTCCATGCATCCCACCTATATGTGGAAATTCCTGTGTATTGGAATGAAATACGCGCTCTCATCCTGAAGGGATGCATTCTGTTTACCTAATTCCTAATTAGGATTTGGTTTGCAGGGTTAACAGGTGAGTGGGAGGATTCCCTACCCCCCAGAGACTGATTTCCCCTTCCAAGTCCTGCCGATCAGCTGTGCTATCATCAGCGATGCCCTGGAATACTGCGGACCTGTCTGGCTCAGGAACTGGACTAGAGACCGTCACAGAGGGCTGGCGCGGTACTGACGTTCTGTTGCCAAACATGCCACCTTGGGGCTAGTTCAGCCCCTAGAAGCCCCCACTTCCACCCCCCTCCCCAAACCCCCATCCCAGGAGGATAGTGATGTCATCACATATCTCAACCAGGCAGATGGAGCAAACTGGAGCGAAGGTCTATCCCTGCCCCAGGGTGAAATATTTCTTAATGGGTGGTTGGGGGATGGTATAATTTGGGGTATTCCTTAACTTGGTCGTTAAATTATAATAATAATAATATTCCTTGCGCCTTATCACATCTTTGAGACACACAAAGCCCTTCACAGAATATACTATAAAATGAATTCACTATATATTTTGTGGGCAAAACGTCCTGATCCAGGAAATTAGCGCTGGTCCTAATTTTACCCCCTTTTGCTATTTAGAAGCATATATTTGACAGACATCAGTTCACGACATGTCTTATTGTACATGCCATAAGATATGATAATGATCACTGGTGATAATTAGTACTGTTCAGGGGTGTGTGAAGAATGTGACATCTCATAACCGATTTGATGAGTTGGATTTTTCCTCCCTGTCGCTGAGGCTGACCTTGGTGCAATGGCTCGTTGCTGAAGATTGTGTTGTGAATTGCTGACAGAACTGGTACCTGGTTGACTAATAAGCAAGAGGCTCCCAGAACGACTGAGGTCAAGTTTACATTGACATGACTTGAGTGTTTTGTTTAGTGGGCAGATTCCAATCAGCAAGCTCGTGTGAAGAGCAGTAAACACTTGCTTTGAGCTTAGGCAGCTCATAGCATCAGAAGCAGTGCAGCTCATAGCATATCCATCGTTAGGTCTCCTTGGCTCATTGTCAGACTCCGCCACTGTGAAGCACTCCGCGAGGCCACCCCGCGTGAAGGGGGCTATAGAAATGCAAATAGTAGTTTTTGTTGTTGTTGCTCAGCAGGCTCCAGCCTGCTTCACATCCCCCGACTTGTCCACCCCACCATTGGCTGACGGGCCTTCAGCCACTCTGCCCCAATCCTCTGGAACTCCATTCCGCAATCCCTCCCCTTCAAACCCCTCCCTTGCCTCCTTCAAGACCCAACTCAAGACTCTCCTCTTCAACCATGCCTTTGATCACCTTCCTTCCCCTCCTGGCCTCCACCCTCCCCGATTCCAACCCCCAGCTTGGATTTGAAACACTGAATGTCCAACTCCTTGGGATGTCCTCCAGATGTGAAAGGAGCTTTACACATGCAATTTTGTTGTTGTTGTAGTTGTTGGATTGATTTCAAGATCCTCACATTTACAAACAACACATTGAACCCAAGTGTCTCGCTTGCAAGGTGAGTGCTCTAACCATTTATGTATTATACAAATATAATTTGTATAGCGCCTTTCACAGCGGGAGGATGTCCCAAGGCGCTGAACAGACAGAGTTTCAGACCTGAGCTGAGAGGCGGGATGGGGGAGAGGGGAGGGCAGCGGGGAAGCAGGGAGATCGAAAGCACGGTTGAAGAGGAGTGTCTTGAGGTGGGTCTTGAAGGTGATGAGGGAAGGGGCGAAGCTGAGGGACTGCGGAATGGAGTTCCAGAGTGGTGGAAGGCCCGCCCGCTGATAGTGGGGGTGAGCAAGGCGGAGAACGTGAAGCAGGCCAGAGCCCGCTGAGTGGAGGGAGCGAACAGGGTGTTAGGGGGTTAGGAGGTCGGAGAGGTCAGGGCGAGCTTTGAAGGTGAGGACCAGGATCTTGAACTGTATCCTCTGTGTAATGGGAAGCCAGTGGAGTCGGATGAGGATGGGAGAGGACATGGGCTGCAGAGTTCTGGATGTTCTGCAGCCTGTGGAGAGAGGAGTTGGGGAGCCGACAAGCAGGGAGTTTGCATAGTCAAGCTTTGATGTAATGAAGGCATGTATGAGGGTTTTGGTGGCCTGCGGTGTGAGACAGTGTCAGAGCCGGGCGACATTACATTGCGGGTCATGGAGCAGATATGGGGTAGAAAGGATAGTTGAGGGTCAAACAAGACCCCAAGGTTCCGGACTGGCTCAGTGAGGTGGAGTGTGCAACCATGGATAGTGATGCTGTCAGCACCTGAGGTGAGGAGGCGCTGACGGGAGCCAATTAGGAGAGCCTCAGTCTTGTTGACGTTCAATTGAGGAAAGTTTAGAGAGAATGAAGTGATTTGAAAACAAATGAGAGGATCTTGAAGTCAATACATTCGGTGATCGGGAGTCAGTGGAGCCTGGCAATGACTGGTGTAATGGGGGTACGGAGTTTTGTGTGGGTGAGTGTCCAGGCGGCAGAGTTTTGAATTAATTGGATTTTGTGTACGGTGGAGCTGGGGAGACCAGCGAGGAGGGTACTGGGAGTAGAAAACGCACAGTCACAGCCCTTTCCAACAACAACAACAACAACAAATTACACTTGTAAAGGGCCTTTCTCATCAGGAGGATGTCCCAAGGCGCTTTAATCCTGTGAAGCGCTTTCAGGTGTCCTTATGATGTGAAAGGCAGTATATCAGATGTAAAGGTTATTGCATAGTCAGTCATTTTCGGCTCAATTAAATCAAGTTAAATTTTGAAGTTATTGGAGCCCTGTACATATTGTGCTACTTTTTTCAATGTAAATACACAAAGTGTCTTTGAGGTTTGCCCAACACTTACACAGCAGTGACAATGCCTCTTTTAATGGATTCCTGGCTTGGACTAGGAGCAGTTTAGCATTCTGACTGATTCCTGTTGCAGAAGGGCAATTACCCAGTGAGATCAATAGTGTTATCTCTCCCTTCATTTCTACTGGGTGCACAGCTTGGTGTCACTGACTAGAAACCAAACCATGTAATTACTCCTTAGAACCTAAACTGTGAAAACTGGAGATAGATAAAGTGTCTGCTGCCGGCTAGTGCCTGCTGGAAGGTATAACAGCAAAACATTTTCTTTCAATCAGCAATATTTTTGCTCAAAATCACGAGTTTTAACATCATGGAAAAAGATGACTTCACTCATCACCTAATACATTGCAGTTCAATGTGAAATATATTCATTGAGGCATTAAATCTGCCATCATACTATGTATTTAGTAGGGGTTCCATCCCCATCGTTGGCAATTTGTGTGATATTGCCATGTCTGGGCTGACAACGCAGCAGAGTACTGGGTTGGGGGGGCACTTTATTCCAGGTGCCGTCCTTCAGATGAGACATAAAATCAGATGGACCTTAGCCTTCCCTCGCCACCAAATCAACAACTATAGAGAGCTTTTCCAGTTCTGGCAAGACCTTTTGTGACTGTTTGCGAGACTTTGCTGTGCACAAAATGGCTGACTACAAAAACACCAAATATAAATGTCTGGGTGCATCAGACAGACACCATGCAATTATACAGAGTATGCAACTACCCAAAGTTCTACTGATATTAGTTCATAACTGCATTAGTAACAATCCGACAGGATGTATGTATTGATTCAGGACTACATAAAGCATGACACAGTATATATCACCAATATATATTTATGACTTCAGAACTACTAATGTAGTGAGCTAAAGTAAGCATAGTATATCTTCTCTTAGAAGTCGTCATAACTGCAAGTCAAATTGTTTGTGGTCACGTGTTCAACTCCTCAAATCAATGTAATTATCTGAATAATTATAAATGTGTGAATGAAATTGACTGGTTATCTTTCATGCAATTAAGCAAATGAAATATGCAATTATCCTCTATGCATTTGAGCAGAGTGCAACATCATGCAGACAAGTAGCAAATTTTCGGTACATAGGAATTGTTATGCAATTAAAAAGATATGCAATTAAGTGGAGTGCAATATACTACACTTGACTTTATTATTGGGGAAGACTTGAACATCAGAAGTCAGAACTTCTCTATCTTTCCATTAGCTACCAAACGAGCAGTGAAAGGGAGTGGGGGAGAAGCCAACCCCAGTGCATGATACAAACACTGAGACAGCGCATCAGTCTCCCAACCCCAGAAAACACCCATGTTATGGGTCTAACAGGCCCAGGTCACATGTCGGCGCCACCTCCTGAGTGTTTCTTGTACTGCACTTGCTGTCCAACCTCAGGGTCACTGACTGTGTGTGTCACTGGAACTGTCCATTTGTATCTTACTGTCAATCACGCAAAGGTCTTGTCTTAGTCTGTAAACCTCTGGTCTGTGTGCTAACAGCCACTTCTCAAAGTGCCTGTGATATAATAATAATAATAATAATAATCCTTGCATTTGATATTGCGCCTTATCAAATCTTAGACGTCTCAATGTGATATGTGATTAGGTGGGATGCTCTGTGCACAGATTGATTAGCTTACAATCCTTGTGTTTGATACATGGGGCACACCAGGCCACGGGTTCAAGTCTCGCTCTGTGTGAGTTTGCTGATCTCAGCCGGGGCAGACAGACGGGCACTATCACTGGCTTCAGTGACCGTGAGTTATGAAGGAGAAAGATCAGTCAAGGTCTGGTCCCCATCCATTGCCACCCCCACTCCCCCAGCAGGAAGGACCCATATGGGTTGATGTGGGGCGAGGACTGGCTGAGTTTGGTCTCCTCCAGACTACAACAGTCAGCAACGCTCTCTGTCCAGCTCACACACAGAGAACTGTCTCTGGGACAAGGTACCAGAAACTGATTAACGCCCGGGGAAACTTCCCCCACCCCACTTCTCCCGCAGGGGAGAAGGGGAAGAGGTAAAAACTGGCAAAAATAAAGAGATAAAAAACACAGAAGTTGTAACAAAAAAAATGTGAAAACTGTTAACTCAGCACGTGGCTGAGCGCAAATACTCTCTTGATTGATCTAAACCAAGAATCTCCTCGCTGTGAGCTACTGAAATCAGGCACTGAGCTGCTTTAATAATTTATACCATCTTGACTAAGTAGCTGAACTAAATTCTTTTCAACCAGTCCACTAATGCAGCAGGAAAATAATAATAATAATCCTTGCATTTGATTACTCACTGACTTCTGTGTGAGTCACCACGGAAATAAGGCTTCGGGGTTTGCTCTGCTAAGATTGCAAAGTCTCCCAGAATCACGTAATTACTGACAAACCTGAACTTTCATCAACTAATCTAACCTCTTGCAAACCCAAGGTTTCTACAGTATCTCTGTTATTTGTTTCATTCTCAGTTCTGTTCTTTGTAACCCTGAATTATCTTTAATCTGACAGGAACCTGGTTTTATAGCAAGTGCTTGAGGTTCATCGATGGCTCACTGAGTAAATACAATGGCTGATGGGATTTAGCCAAAAAGACCTGAGAAAGTCTCAGGTTCAATACATGGTGTGTGGATGACGATGGAACGAGAATTTGGAAACTGGAAACATCACTGTGCTACAATAGCTGTCTTTGATCCCTAACAATTGTGTGTCAGCCTGTCTCAGTGGTAGTCCTCTCGCCTCTGAGTTGGATGGTTGTGAGTTCAAGCTTCACATCAGGACTTGGAATCACGTAACCTAAGCTGACGCTCCAATGCAATGCTTGGGGTGTTGCATTGTTGGAGGTGCTGTCCTTCGGATGAAACGTTAAAACCGAGGTCCCATCTGCCTGTTCAGGTGGACATTAAAAATGCCGCGGTGCTATTCTAAAAGAGAAGGGAGTTTCTCTGTCTCTTGGTGGCCTGGCCAACAATCCCCCAAATAAAATTGGTCACTCAATCCATGGCTGTTTGTTGGACATTGTTATCCGCACTCTGGCTGCTACATTGGCTCACAAAATATAGTCACTCCGCTTTGCTGTATATCCTGTGAAGCGCTTTGAGATGTCTTGAAGATGTGATAAATGCAAAGATTATTATTATTACAAATGAAATCCTGAAAAATAGTAATAACTCAAAGTAACCATCACGATACAGGACACTACACCCCCAGCTTGTGTGGATGACGTTTGTAGGCTGTGATAAGTATAGAGACACAATGAATTCACTTTACAATTGTCTTCTCTTCGCCTCGATTGTTGGTGGAGCTTCTGTGATTGACCCTGAAGCAGAGCCTCAGTGTGACCCAGTAGGTCTTGGCCGCTGTCTGGCTGTGTGTGGTGTGTAACAGACAGACTGTGGTTTCTCATTGTCTGCACACAGTTTTGTTCCATGTCAAAATCACAGCCAGAAAAACAACAGCTCAACGGCAGCAAGTGTCTCTTTCAAAGTTCAAAAGGTCTCAAGGCAGCACTTGTGCTTGTAATTACTAATGAGCTGCTGTTACAGGGGCTCTCACCTGTATCTTTTATTATATTCCTTACATTTGATTCAGTGCCTTATCACATCGTCACGATCTTGCAAGCAGGATTTTACTGTGGAGTAATGTGGAGTCCTGTAGCTCAGTGGTTAGAGCACTCGCTTTGCAAGCGAGAGACCTGAGTTCAATCCCAGGCAGAGGGCGAAACTTTGGGCAAGTTTCCTTACTCCACACAGAGCCTAATAATAATCCCTCCAAAACAAAACAATAATAAATTGGTCATTTTCAATCTACGACTGTTTGTGGGACATTGCTGTGCGCAATTGGCTGCCGCGTTCGCCCACAAACGTACAGTCAATTCACTTTACAGTGTGTTCTGTGAAGCGCTTTGGGACGTCCTCCCGACGTGAAGAGCGCTATATCAAATGCAAGGATTATTATTATTATTACTGTAAAGTGTATTTCGAGGGTGAACGCCACAGTCGATTTGTACCCAAAAACTTCCCACAAACAGCCATGAAGCGAATCAAGGATTTTATCTGCAGCAATGTCAGCCCCGGACACCCTTGTCTTTTCCAACAGCACCTCGGGATCTTTACCAGGCGCAGGCGAAACCTCGGCTTAGCATTGGCATTCCATTGGCTTTGCACAATGGAACCCCGTTATAATAAACAATGACCTCCGACCTGTCAGTGCTCGAAGGCCGGACGGCTTCCTGTGCAGAAACAGTGGCCCAATTCCAGGTCATAGGGCTGCCGGCAAAGCCACTTCCTGTACATGATCTGGAAAACAGCCACCATTGCGGAAAACTGGTTATTAAGTGTACTGAAACCACAGGGCGTCATCAGCTTTGGCGCACCCAGACCACTGTTAGAAAAGGGCACTTTATGGAGTCTTGTAGCTCAGTGGTTAGAGCACTCACATTGCAAACGAGAGACCTGGGTTCGGTTCCCGGCAGGACCAAACCTTGGGCAAGTTTCCTTACTCCACACACTTGATAATAATCCCTCAAGAAAATAAACAATAATAAATTGGTCATTTTCAATCCACGACTGTTTGTGGGATGCTGCTGTGCGCAATTGGCTGCCATCACCCCCGCAATCAGCCCCCCCTCACCCCCACCATCACCCCCAACCCTCACCATCACCCCCAACCCTCAGCCCTAAACACGAAATAAATAATGACAAATGTTCTGACGACCTGAAACGTTAACTCACTTTCCTCTCTCCATTGATGCTGCCTGACCTGCTGCGTGTGCCCAGCCGCTTCTGTAGTGTTTGGTTTGTTGTTTATTAGATAAATAACGGTGGGGGTCAGAGTTGGGGTGAGGGTTGGAGGTAATGGTGGGGCTGGGATGTTGAGGGGGAAGGAACCCCACGAGAAAGGAAAAGGAGCTAAAAGCCTTCAAGTGAGCAAGAGGAGAGAAGACTTGGCAGAGCAGAGCGTAAAATGAATCATTTCACACACTACCCAGACAGCACCTAGAGCTAAGCGTGAGCGTTGGACGGTTGGCTGGGCTGTGTAAGATTGTGTCTGGTGAGGCTGTGGTCTCAGTTTCTTTTCTTGTCTCATTTCAAAGCTAAAGCGAGTTTGTGGTTCCACTATATCTGAACAGCTTTCTACCAAACGTAACCACACAAAACCAGTCGCACTCAGTCACAAACCCTTGTTGCACAGCACAGAGTAGCTTGCACCTGGGTGACATCCCACCTCCGTCTAGACAAAGCCTTTTTCTCAGTTTCAGAGCGTTTGGTTGCAAACTGTGAACAATTCCTTGATTCAGTTTTAACTCGGAAAGCAGTTTCCTGGAGATCTTAAAGTAACCCACAGGAAGAAAAACTGCTTCAACATTAAGAATTTAATTTTTAAAACTTACAAACTCTTAAAATGGAGACATTTGGGGGAAGAGATTCCAGATCCACCGAGGTCAAGATTTACTCTATTTGTGCAGCGTTATAGAGCGTCCAGAAGTTAACAAACTGTTGAATACAGATTCGACTTTCAGGCATTTTCTTGTACGGCTTCAAAATTGAGGCTGTATTTATGACACTGGCACATTCTAGTAGTGCTATGCCCTGCGTGGAGGACGCTATGTAAGTGCAAGTTTGTTGTTGCTTTAAAATGCTCAGCCCAATAGAATAAATGTAGAACAAAAACAGAAGTCACTGGGAACACTCAGCAGGTCAGGCAGCATCTATGGAGAAAGGAAAGTGAGTCAACGTTTCGGGTCCACAACAACAGTGTGAGTGAAACATTCTTTTCAATCAGTGATCTTTAACATCCACCTGATCAGGCAGAGCTTGGACCCAGTTCTTGCCAATCTGCACTTAATACTTTCTGGAATTAGGGAAGCGGGTGCTTCCCTCCAGGGAGAGAGTGCACATTCCATTCCAGACACAGAAACCCATCACCATGATCAGCCGGGCATCTGACACACACAAAACCCCATCATCGTAATCTGTCACAGGAATTTCTGACATGGGCTTCTGACAAGGGAATTTCCCTGTGTCGGTGGCATGCATGGAACTCTCAGTCTGGTTTGGAAAATCTGAAGCACGGTGATGGTTTTATGAGTGTGTCAGACACCCGGCTGATCACGTTAATGAGTTTCCCTGCGTGTCAAATGCTCTACTGCTGACCAAAACCCAATGATCCTGACAGACCACAGTGCCCTCTTCCTCCTGCCTGTGCTGTGTGCTCGTCGCTTGGTTAACAGCTATAAACAGGAAGAGGTTCCCGGGGTTAAAACCAGCTCTTTATTTTTTAGGCGCAAAAAATAGTGCTAAACACGTCCGATCAGAGGCGGAAAACAGGAAATAACCTTGATTGGTTTCCCTCTTTACAGAGTGGATTTCAAGCTGCGTCACTTGCTGGTGCTAAGCTTGTTTTAAAAAAAACACTTTTTAAAGACCAGAGAAAAAGGGAATTCATTTGGTTTTAGGGTGAAATCCACAACATTTGGCAATAGATTCAACTATCAGTCACATTGACAAACTTAATCCCTGACTCTTTCCCAGCAGCTGCTCCCAACAACTTGTAATCATAGTGTCGTTCATTTGTGTTAGTATCTCAGCGCTTAACAGTGGTGAATCCTCACTGACCCCTCTTCTGCTCTCACCCTCCTCCACAACACCCTCTCCTCCATACTCGATACTCTTGCCCCCATCACCTCCCGTACTGTCTCCTACTCTCGCTCCTCCCCCTGGTTCACCACCCACTTCCGCTCACTGAAGAGCCAGGTGCGGGCCGGACCTGGACCTCCTCAAAATCTACCGCTCCACTCTAGCCTCGGCCAAGTCGTCCTTCTACTCCAGGATAATCCTGGAGGCGAAGAACAACCCCAGGCTACTGTTTTCTACCACAACCCGACTCCTCCGACCCCCCCGCCACCCCGCGCAGGTCATCTCCTCCAACCTTCACTGTGAGGAGATGCTGGATTTCCTTGAATCCAAAATCAAGGGAATTCGCTTCGCGATCACTTCCCCTCCAACATCCACCCAATCCCCACCCCCTCCCTCCCACACTCCGACTCCAACCCATCCTCCCCTACACACTTTCGTACCCGTTTCCCCACTCTGTCACCAAACTCATCCTATCCCTGAAACCCACCACCTGTTCCCTTGACCCCATCCCCATTCCACTCCTTATCTCCCAGCTCCACCTCCTTGCCCCACATATCACAGACATCGTCAACCTGTCCCTCTGCTCTGCACTACCTCACCTCTCACGCGGCTGAAACTCTGGTCCACGCCTTTATCACCTCAAGGCTGGACTATGGGAACTCTCTCCTCGCCGGCCTTCCCGGCCCTCCCTCCACACTGCAGGTCATTCAGAACTCTGCAGCTCATGTACTGTCCCGCACCAGACACCGCGACCACATCACTCCCACCCTCACCCTCACCCCCGCTCGCCTCCACTGGCTCCCCATCCCCCAGAGGATCGAATTCAAGATCCTCATCCTCACCTACAAGGCCATTCACGGCCTCGCTCCCTCCTACCTCTCCGACCTACTATCCCCCTACCTACCTGCCCGTACCCTCCGTTCCTCTTGCTCCGGTCTGCTCCACATCCCCCGCCCCAACCGCCCTACCATCGGTGGCCGGGCCTTCAGCCTCTCAGCCCCGAGGCTCTGGAACTCTATCCCCCAGTGCCTTCGCCGCTTCCTCCCTTTCCTCCTTCAAGGCCGATCTCAAGACCTTTCTCTTTGACCGAGCCTTCAGCTCCCCTCTCGACTCTCTACCCCCTCCTTGCTCCCTCCCTTCCCTCCCCTCACCCTGACCATTTCCCCCCAGTGCTCGGGTCCTGACCCAACTGTACAGCGCCTTGGGACGTCCTCCCGACGTGAAAGGCGCTCTATAAATGGAATCTTGTTGTTGTTGTTGTTGTTGTTGTGAAGTTTGACATCAAACCAGGAAGAAAGGGGAGGAGATTTACATTCCCACCACAGACATCAGAGAACCTCAGACTTGTCATGGACACCTTGTTTTTATTAATGCTCTGTCTCCTTCTAATGATATTTTCTGTAAATGGTCTGTGTACAGAGAGTTTTTGTCGCTTTGCTTTAAAGTGCAATTATGGTCCAGCGACTAGAATATAATTTTAAAGTGGTACAGCTGTAACGGCACAAAGTCTGTGACCTGGATGCGTGTTGCGACAGAAAAGACAGACCCACGTGGGTCCTGGAGTGGTAACCAAGTGGTACATTGGAAGGGGAGGAGATTGGGAAAAGGTATCGAGAGATACATTGAAAAGGGAAGGAGTTAGAACAACGTGAAAGGAGGGGATTTGTTAAACTCGCGGTCGCTCTTCATCTTTAGTGTCACCAATGAGGTGCGTGTCTGACCTGAGAGTCTCGCCTCCAGGTCAAGATTGTTTTTACTTTGTCTACTAACTTTGGGTAAAGCTTCTCGTGTCATAGTTATGGTGTCAGGGTTTTTCTACTTCTTAACATTGTGACCATTTATCCGGGCTGTGAAGTGAGGTGCAGGGTTTTACGGACCAATAAAATACCGTTGTGTTTTCTAAAAAGTGCTTCTCGAGTCTCTGTTAAATTCAAGGCGGGATGGAGGGACACAAACAGGTTACTGCGGAAGTCAGCTGTCTGGTAATGCGAAGGACACTGACTGAAGCATCCCATTCTTCAGTTATAAGGCACTGGGGCTACCTGATGTGTTAATTCTGAGAAACTAGAAGTAGAAATACTGAAGCAGGAGCCCTGGTGGTACAGCGGGTAGAGCTGTGGATCATAGACCAGGAGCTCGATGGAGCCAGGGCTGCCTGGGAGGCTAAATTAGCCCCGGCCTGCCCAGGGATAGGGAGGGAGAAACCAGCCGGGTTACTGCCCCTGGTCCCTGCTGGTTCTGTGCATGGATGCATTGGGCAGCTGGGTCAAGAGAAGTCAGACTCAGCTGTGATGGTCTCTACAGGAAAATGGCCTCCAACACTCACTGCCCAGGCTCACACGTGAACAATGGCCACTTGGGGTGGGGTTAACCAGGCTGGGGGCAGAGAGAGAGGCCAGGCCAGGGGCACATGGTAATGGGGAGAAAATGAGAAAAGTGCTTGGACACAATAAATATAATAAAAAAGACAAATATTAAGAAATAAAGAATAAACTGCTGTAAAAGTGCAATAAACTCAACATTTTAATGTCAAATAAAGCCAATATCCTACAAATACAAGATTTCAGTGTTGGACCAGGAAATACAGGGTCCATAACAAACATCAACTGAACCGAAACTCATCACACACCATCAGCAGGAGCTCAGAGTGTAATGCAATATGATATCTGGCAATAAGTTAGAAAAAGGAAATGACACCAGGGTCAAGCTGACCATAAAATCCTGGTACAGATATGTGAAGCTCACAATCACAGCTTTACAATAAACAAAATTGCCCTTCGCCTCCTGCAGAGTCATTTTTCAGTCTTCTTATTCAGCCTTCAAATGAAAATACAGTCTCTCTTTTAGGGGGTTTAACGCGTTGCCTACAGTCACTACATGCTATAGGAAATCCTGTGAAGCGCTTTAAGATGTTTGGTAATACGATAAGACGCACGATTAAATCCCGCTACTGCCTAGCTCTCTGGGACTCTGCCCTGTGAGAGGGTCGCTATATAAATGCAAGTTGTTGTTCTGCTCAGTCTTGGTCTGCAGCTGATCTCAGCCTGACGTTAAATACATCACTAAATTAAGTCAAATTGGAGTCGTCAACAACAACAGCAGCAATTTATACTTATATATTGTTGTAATCCAGGCCTTTTGTTGAATCACTACAGTTTTATAATTATAATAATCCAGGCAGTTGATATTGTGTTTTGTCACGCTAAGTTCCTTACATGGCCAGGATGTGACTGAGCAATTTTCTGGGGATTTGTACATTTAAGATAAAGAACAATAGAATAATCAGTAAATATAGAGCTTGGCTCACAGACCCCGTCTGTGTTTAATTTGATTGCTTTGTCAGTGTGACGTTCCCCAGTGTTATAATAATCCTTGCATTTGATATAATGCCTTTTCATGTCTTCAAGACATCTCAAAGCATTTCACAGGATATACAGTACTGCAAAGTGGATTGACTGTATATTTTTTGGGTGAACACAGCAGCCAATTTGCGCACAGCAATGTCCCACAAACAGCCATGGAGTGAGTGACTGATTTTATTGGGGGATTGTTGGACAAGACACTGGGAGAGAGAAACTCTTTAACGTCCACCTGAACAGGCAGACGGAGCTCGGTTTATAGTCTCATCCATAGTGGTCACATCTGTAGGGTTTGGTCACAGATCAAAAACTGGTCACATGATGGCAGGGTTTGGTGCCAGCCTACGGTGTTGGCCAGGCAGCCGGTGTGTGGCACGGATCCCATGTCTGAGGTGATGGTTAGCCAGCTCTGGCTCTCTCACCTCCGTGATGGTCTCTCACTTAGATCTGAGACATGGCAACATCTGACAGCCATTAGCAGCCTCCCGAGGACAGCAAAACTCATTTGGTAACTAGTAAAGTGCTCTCCAGTGTGAAGCAGCGTGTGCAGTAACCACACATTTCCACCATTCTGTGTGAACTGCCGACAGAAAGGGTATAACTATAGCCTCAATGTTTCATTTTCTGTTTCCCTCTGTACACAATAATCACAGGGACACAGGCATCATGGAAAACCTTTGACATATCTGACTTAAAATGACATAGGTCTCAGTGACTTTAAGAGGGTTATCATAACACAGTCTCGCATGACTTGGACAAAGTTACTACGGTAAACAAAATGCCTTTCAATTCCCGAACTGAAATAAAACATCGCCAACCAAGACGGCGATACCTTTAATCATAGAATCTTACAGTACAGGAAGAGGTCATTCAGCCCATTGTGCCTGTGCCAGCTCTCTGAAAGAGCTATGCAACTAGTCCTACTCCCCCGCTCGTACCACATAAATCTGCACGTTTAATATCATCGCGTAACATTTCCGGAAACATTAAAGGAGTCCAATGTGCAATGTTTCTTAACTGGATTCCTGAACAAATGCAAAAGGGAAATTATACCCTTTGTGTTCCCTCAGAACCACATCACCTTGCCCTCCAGATGTGAAAGACGCTAGACAAATGTCATTTGTTGTTGTTGTTCCAAACACTCACAAATGGATGCTCCAATAACCAGCAGGCCCTGACAGGGCCAGGAGAGGACAGTCCAAGGTGAGAATGTTTACATTGTTCCCGAGTCTTCATTTGAAACTGAAATGGAAACCTTCCCGGTGGCTGGCGCTGTGGGCTAGGGCTGACATGAAGCTGGGAGTCACACGCAGCTCCTGGTTAGCTTCACGTCTAAGAGCTGGTGAACGAGTTCGATGCCATGTGGGATTCCGAGGGTTCGGTGATGTGGGACTGGAATGTTATGCGTCCCAGCAGCTTTCCCATGGTTTTAATCAGTTCCCTACGGAATCGCTTGACGGAGAAGCAGTAGATGATGGGATCAATGCAGCTATTGAGGCTGAGCAAAGCCAGGTTCAGTTTGTGTACAATGTCCACCGGCTCCACAGGCCCACAGGCAGAGCTGGCTGTGGATCTGACTTTGTTTAATGTCCAGGGGATGAGGGAGACATGATAGGGCAGGACACAGATCAGAAACACCAGCAGCATGCCCAGCACCATGGAGCGTGCCCGTCTGCGGTGAGCTCCCTGCGGCTTTGTGGGGTTGTTCTGTTGGGGACTGAGAGATTGTATGATGGAGATGTAGCTGGTCAGCACGATGAGGAGTGACAGCAGGAAGAAGGCAAACGATACGTACACGTAGCTGCTGCGGTCCGCGTAGTCTTCGAAACACTTAGTGAAGCTGGGGTCCCGATGTGAGGTTTGCTGCTCGGTTATAGCGGGGATGGAGCAGGCCAGCCACACCAGCCAGATGGCCACAGATGTGTAGACTGCTCCTTGGTGCTCAGTCAGGAACAGCTTGCGCTTGCTCACTGTGCAGTAGCGGTTCAAGCTGATGAGGATCATGAAGGTGATGGCGCTGTACGTGGCCAGGTAATAGAGAGCTCCAACTACCCTGCACGCCCCTTCCGACAGCACCCAGTCCCCTCTTCTGAAGTAATAAATGATCCAGAAGGGCAGCAAGCAGTTGAAGAGGATGTCAGCCAGGGTCAGGTTGATGAGGTACACACGGATCGCCTTCTTTATCTTCCTGGCTTTCTGCAGGAAGATCAGCAACGCCACGCAGTTACCCAGGAGCCCCACAAACAGCACCACCAGATACACGAGGGGCAAGATAATGTTCTGCACAGGATGCCAGGGGTCACAGGTCATGTTTTGCTCCACGACCCATGTCTCGTTCTCACTGTCGTTCATCCCTGAGCTGGGAGAGGCTGTGGGTGGGGGAGGGGGGAAGAAAAGAAAGTATAATTCTCTTGTGTCTATGCGAGCAATAACATTCTGGGCAAAGTAAAGGGGGCTCGCACTTGCATTTTCAGTGAATCTGCAGTGAGTCGACAATTGCCTACAAAAGCACTTTGAGACGACGACAACAACAACAACACATTCATGTAGTGCTCTTCACACAGGGTAGCATCTCAGAGGTGTCCTCACGTTGTTATGTTAATGTTAACTGTATTGTAAATGTCACTGCACAGTTGCTTCACAAGATCAAAACCTTGTGATCACTAACACACCAAACCGGCTTTCAATAAAACTAACTCTTGCACTTTGATATAGCGCCTTATCATAGTGAAACTTCTCAAAGATCTTAACACGGTTTTCTGTAAAATGTAGCGACTGTGTGTATGTTGTGGGCAACAACAACAGCAACAACTTGAACTTATATAACACCCTCCACACAGGGTAGTGTCTCAGAGCGCTTAAAACAAAGCAATGAAATTTGTGCACTGAAATGTCTAAAAAACAGCCATGTGAGTGACCAATTTTATTTGGAGGAATTGTTGGCCAGGACACTTTACAGTATATTCTGTGAAGTACTTTGAGACTTCTTGAAGACGTGATAAGACGCTGTATCAAAAGCAAGGAGTATTTATTATTATAATTGGGAAAGTTGTGTTTTCAGTTCAGTGCAGATCTAGTGATTTCTGTTGTATTTTGTTTAACATGTGACAACTCACGGGAGGTCAGGCAGGGGTTGGAGATCTAGACTGAAAACCACCACAGAAGGAACAGTGTGTTCATGCGACGTCTCGACACTTCACAAACACCGTGGGACACCACACGTCTATAAACACTTCATTACACAACTCCAGTCAAGATTATGAAAAGTCCCCTCCACTTCCTGCCATGAGTGTTTTCATGTGAAGCTCTCCCAGCTTCTGGCTTAAACTCTCTCTGCAATACCTGTAGCAGAGGTCGGGCAGGTGGATGGGTGAATAGGAAAGGGCCAGTGATAACACGCATGCTCTCTAATATGATTTCCACAATGGCGTGGGAAAATTGGTTGTTCGGGCAGAGGATGTGTCAGTGTCAGAGTGGGGGTAAAGGATGCCTCTTATTCAAGACTGTTTCAGACAGTCTTACAGAGTGGGGCGCTGTGAGTGAAGGCATTGCAGTGGTGCAAACTCATATCCGCAAAGCGCCTCAGTGAGCTAACCCTCAGAGGGGCTGCTCTGTCCTGCCTTCTTCCTGCACCGTCAACTCTCAGCTCCCTACAACAACAACAACAACAAGATTCCATTTATTGAGCGCCTTTCACGTCAGGAGGACGTCCCAAGGCGCTGTACAGTTGGGTCAGGACCCGAGCAGAGGGGAAATAGTCAGGGTGAGGGGAGGGAAGGGAGGGAGCGAGGAAGGGGGAAATGGTCAGGGTGAGGGGAGGGAAGGGAGGGAGCGAGGAGGGGGTAGAGAGTCGAGAGCGGAGCTGAAGGCTGAAGGTCAAAGAGAAAGGTCTTGAGACCGGCCTTGAAGGAGGAAAGGGAGGAGGCGGCGAAGGCACTGGGGGATAGAGTTCCAGAGCCTCGGGGCTGAGAGGCTGAAGGCCACCGATGGTAGGGCGGTTGGGGCGGGGGATGTGGAGCAGACCGGAGGCAGAGGAACGGAGGGTACGGGCAGGTAGGGAGGGGGATAGTAGGTCGGAGAGGTAGGAGGGAGCGAGGCCGTGAATGGCCTTCTAGGTGAGGGTGAGGATCTTGAACTAGACAATTAACAGCTGCAGCTTACCCAGGACCTTCTACACTTCACAACCTATCCTTCTCACCAGCTCGTCCACTGTAACACCCGATCATATTATTTGTGGTTAGTGCTGTAGCTCAGTGGTTAGAGCACTCGCCTCGCAAGAGAGAGGACCTGGGTTTCATTCCCAGCAGGGAGAAACGTTGGGAAAGTTTTGTCACTACACACGCCTCTGTTTATCTAGCAGTAAGTAGGAACCTGGTTATTAGTCAATTGGGGGAATCGCTTTTCAGGGGTAATAATTCCTTCCAAAAAAAATAAAAAATAAATTGGTTACTCAATCCACGACTGTTTGAGGGGCGCTGCTGTGCGCGATTGGCTGCTGCGTTTCACCCATAAAAATATATGGTCAATTCACTTTACAGTATATTCTGCTTTGAGAAGTCTCAAAGACTTAATAAGACGCTAAATAAATGCAAGGATTATTATTATTTGTGCTGCAGAAATTAAGTTAGAATAGTAAGAATAGAACACTGAAAATAACAGGAGTCCAAAACGGAGGAGCCCATTCGGCCTGTCGAGTCTGCTCTGCCAGTTTATTAAACCCTTGTACTTCTTAATGCCCTTACTTCCCCCAAATTTGTCAATTTGCTTTTTAAAACATCCCAATTTACTAAGCGGAGAGTGATAGAAACCTCACCATTGGAAGGAGGCCATTTGGCCCATCATGTCTGTGGTGCTTCTCTGAGCCAGCTCTAACTATGTCCCATTCTCTTCCCCTTACCCCACCTAATGACCATCACCCGTCTTTCCTCAGCTACCCCCGCTCCACGGGCTGAGATCCTGAGCTGGGGGTAGCTGAGGAAAAATGAGTGTTGAAGGCAAGTTAGGACTCTTCAGGCTTGAGAGAAGACGACTCAGAAGGGACCAAAGGTGTAAGCTCCGAGATGCCATCCAGCGTGTAGGACGCTATATAAATGCAAGTTGTGGTTGTGGTGTACAACGTTTAAAATTGGATTGAAAAAGTAAACCCAGATCCATACTTTAGGATGTGCTGAGACAGTAAACAAGAAGGCACAGGTTTGGAGTTGGGAGGAGAGTAGGGTTCTGGAGAGGTGTGATCAGATAGGGCAAAGGGTCTTCTTCATCTGAACTGATCTTATGAGCTTGTCATTGTCATCTATCAAAGGCACTGTATAAATGTAACATTGTTGTTGGGTCTCCACTCCTAGCCAGGCCTATAGTACTTTGCAAATAATAATAATGATAATAATAATCCTTGTATTTGATACAATGCCTTATCACATCGTTGAGGCGTCTCAAAGCGCTTCACAGTATTTATTGTAAAGTGGATTGACTGTGTATTTTGTGGGTGAAACGCGGCGGCCAATATGCACAGCAGTGTCCCACAAACAGTTGTGGATTGAGTGGCCAATTGTTTTCTTCTTGGAGGAATTATTAACCCTGGATCCACCAATTGACTAACAGCTGAGTTCCTGCTGGGTAAACGTGTGGAGGAAGGAAACTTGCTTAAGGTTGTGTCCTACCCAGGAATAGAGCACAGATCCTCTCAATTACGAGGTGAGTGCGCTAACCACTACCCTATGGGACTCCACAAAGGTGTAGCAAGGTACAGCGTTGCAGAACAGAGTTATTACACAGCCAACCACGTGCTGTGCCAGATCACAGGTATAAGAGTTGATGGAATGTAGCTTCTGTCAGAGTTGTAGTTTGGTTCCACAATAATTTTTTTAAAAGACCGTAATTATTTAGTGAGTACAAAATAAAATGATGGGGGGTGGGGGCACAGAGCAGGGGGGGTGGGGGATGGGTAGTAAAACACAGATTACATTTCAGTGAGTGTCTCTGTTGTGTGTCAGGACTTGGCTCTGCTTGTTAACCGCTGAAGCCTATCTCACTTTCTACCTGAGGTGCGGTGACGCTGACTGATAGCAGTGGCTTTTGTTTTTCATGGGCAAAGATAAGATCGCACAGCAAGTCCCCCCTCACCTCACTCTGGGGCCCCATGTTTACTCTTCTACTGCCTTACACTTAAAAGTGAAACAGAATCAAGGCTATCTCTCCAGTATGGCCTAAATTCGGAAGCCCGGGTTTTCCACAGTAACTTAAACAAGATTATAAGTTAGAGGTGTCCACCATCATTCCACACCACCTTCAGTTTTAAGAGTTAAACAGTATCGCGGGCTGAGGCTAGCTGGAATTTCAGGTCTCAGACTGTCATGGTATTTGGTGAAAAGGGCAAGGAAAGGAGATTAATCGGAAGATCACCCGGTCTGGATGGGATGCATCCCAGGTTACTGAGGGAAATAAGGGTGGAAATAGTGGAAGCTTTGCCTGCAATCTTTCAATCCTCCTTGGACACTGGAGTGGTGCCTGAGGGCTGGAGGGTTGCAAATGTTACTCACTGTACAAAAAGGGGCAGAAGGATAAACCGGGACTACAGGCCAGTCAGCCTAACGTCAGCAGTGGGAAACTTCTAGAGACTATAATGCGGAACAAAATTAATTTTCACTTAGAAAAATATGGGTTAATAAGGACAGCCAACATGGACTTGTTAAAGGCAAATCATGTCGAACAAACCTGATAGAGTTTATGATGAAGTAACGGAGACGGTGGATGAAGGTAGTGCATTTGTTGTAGTTTATATGGATTTTCAAAAGGCGTTTGATAAAGTGCTACATAAGAGACTTGTAAGCAAAATCGAAGCCCCGGTATTAAAGGGACAGTGGCAACGGATACAGAACTGTCTGGGAGACAGAAAGCAGAGAGTGGTGGTGAACGGTTGTTTTTCTGACTGGAGGGAAGTGTACAGTGGTGTCTCCCAGAGATCAGTATTGGTACCACTGCTGTTTGTGATCTATATAAATGACCTGAACTTGGGTATAGGGAGTACAATTCCCAAGTTTGCAGATGATACTAAGCTGTAAAAGTAGTGAACAGTGAGGAGGATAGTAACAGACTGCAAATGGACATAGACAGACTGGTAACGTGGGCAGACACGTGGCAGATGAAGTTTAATGTGGAGAACTATGAAGTGATGCATTTTTGGAGGAAGAATGAGGAGAGGCAATATACGCTGATGGGACAATCTTAAAGGGGGTGAAGGGACAGAGAGACCTGGGGTCATATAAGGAAATCTTTGCAGGTGGCAGGACAGGGAGATACAGCTGTTAAAAAAGCATCCGGGATACTGGGCTTTATAAATAGGGGCACAGAGTACACAATAATAATAATAATAATAATCCTTGCATTTGATATAGCGCTTTTCACGTCGGGAGGACGTCCCAAAGCGCTTCACAGAACACACTGTAAAGTGAATTGACTGTATATTTGTGGGCGAACGCGGCAGCCAATTGCGCACAGCAATGTCCCACAAACAGTCGTAGATTGAAAATGACCAATTTATTATTGTTTTTGGTTTTGGAGGGATTATTATTAGGCTCTGTGTGGAGTAAGGAAACTTGCCCGAGGTTTCGCCCTCTGCCTGGAATTGAACTCAGGTCTCAGGTCTCGCTTGCAAAGCGAGTGCTCTAACCACTGAGCTACAGGACTCCGTCAGGAAGTTATGATGAACCTTTATATAAAACACTGGTTAGGCCTCAGCTCGAGACTGGGTTCAGTTCTGGGCCCCACACTTTAGGAAGGATGTCAAGGCATTGGAGAGGATGCAAAGGAGATTGACCAGGTACCAGGAATGAGGGGCTTCAGTTATCAGGAGAGGTAGAAAAGTGAGGATTATTCTCCTTGGAGCAGAGAAGGTTAAGAGGAGACTTAATTCAAGTTTTCAAAATGATGAGGCATTTGATAGGGTGAACAGGAGAAACTATTCATACTGGCGGGTGGGTCGATAACCCGAGGACACCGATTTAAAATAGTTGTTAAAAGAAAAGAAGAGTGGAGGTGAGGAGAAATGTTTTCACACAGCGAGTTGTTGGGATCATTGCCTGAAAGGCCGGTGGAAGCCGATTCAATGACAACTTTTAAGAGAGAAGTAGATAATTATTTGGGGAGGACAAGTTTGCAGAACTATGGGGAGAGAGGGGGGGAGTGGGGTTGATTTGGAAACTCTTTTAAAAGAGCCAACACAGACACGATGGGCCGAATGGCCTCCTTCTGTGCTGTATAATGCAATGATTCTATGATCAACTATAACGAGAATACTTGCATTTAATAGAGCATCTGACGTATTGTCGAGATGTCACAAAATGATTCACAAGATTGATGGTAAAGTGACTGTATATTTTGTAGGCCAGTGTAGCAGCCAATTTGCACACACAAAGAGTGGTGAAGTGAGCGAGCAATTGTATTTGGGGGAATAATATGCAAATGGTAAAACAAGTAAATTAGCCATCTGATTTGACACTGGCCATGATGTCTCACTGCCTCTGCACTGAGCAGGATAGCGTCTCAGATCGCTGTTCACCACCACCCTGCAGCCAGTCAGGAATGAAAGTGACTGCTCTGCTCGCCCACGCGTGAGATACAGGCAAGGCTGAAAGGGGGGTGGGGTGGCACCAACGCACACAAGGCAACAATCTGTCTCAAGAACAGCTGTACCCCTTGGCACTGCTTCCCCAGCACTTTATACACAGGAACTCTATATACAGCTTTGCCGAGGAACTCAAACTGTAATCCCAGGCTGGGCTGTGCTGTCATCAGCAGTGGCCTGAAATACTGCGGATCCACTTGGCTCAGGGACCGGACAAGAGACCTCACAGAGGGTGGACTTGATTCTGAGATTTTGTTGCCAAACATGTTGGGCTTGGAGCCAGTGAGCCTTGAGGGGACGCCATTTACCTCCTCACCCCCTTCCCCACCCCCCCACCGAGGACAGACACAAGCACACCGAACAGTTTGCAAATTGTTGAATTGAGCTCAACTTTGAGGCCTATTTCTGTAGTTTTTCTTAAACAAACGTACAGAAAAAGCCACTTCAAAATCTGCCAAATTCTGGATGCTCTGAACAGCCAAGAAGACGGAGCAAATCTAAAGTCAGGTGGAATTTCTTGCCGAGAGTGCGCTATAGTTTTAAAGCTGACACCAGTGTCTGAAGGCTTATGACATTGTAAGCTCTGCCAAGGAGATTCAGTGAGGTGTGACTGCTGGAACGCAAAATCACTGGCCGATGCCAAACACTCCAGCTACACAAATTCATTAATTTTCTTGCGGATAAAACAGGAACTAAAATGTCAACACCTGTGTGGTCTGTGCCAATGACAGGCACAATATGTGCTGTGGTATCAAGGAGACCACAGTGTGCGTACATGTGTGTGTGAGAACACAATGTCACGCATGTTGACATCAGATGCTGTATTTTTGGCCCAGAAATATCCTGTTTACATTGACTGGATACCATACCACCCACTGCCCAGAGAATGACACAGACCCACTTTTCTTCTCTGGTTATTTGCTCCTTTGCTGATCTCAGCTGGGATGACAGTGGGAGCTGTACAATAATCATGATAATAATGCGTGCATTTGTTACAGCGTCCTTATCATATCTCTCATATCTTATATTATTATTAAGATATTATTATTATTATCTCTCACAGGGCTTCCCAGAGTATGGGATATTGTTATCATGAGTCTCAACCAGCCGTGGAATGAAAGACTGCCCTCTGCTCCTCACTGTAAATCTCTGGGAGGAACAGCATCGAGAGGGGCTGGGCATTGCACCCCATAGTCAACGAGGCAGCCAACACTCACTGTCCGGTGTCTAACACCAGCCATCATCCCAGCGGGAGTCAACACGTTCACAACCACACACCTCAAAACTGTGAAACTACAGCACCAAACATATTCCCATTGAAAACCTCAAACACACACATACACAGCTAAAAGCATGACATAACCTAACCCTGAAACTAACCCTAACCATAAAGGGACATCATTGGCATATTGGAGAGTCTTACACACGGTTTGGATTGTTGTCAGGGGGAACCTGTCCTGAAATCATGGAACGGTGTCATGGGATCTTTAACATTCATCTGGACAGGCAGACAGCACCTCGGTTTAATGCTTCATCTGAAAGGATGGTACTGAGAGGGAGCGCTCCCCCCAGCACTGCGCTGACACATCAGCCAAGATTATGTGAGCTCAGAGTCCTGACATCATAGAGATGAAACCTTCTGCCCAGAGCTGAGAGTGCCTGACTGAGCCACAGCTTCCCACCTCCGCGAAACTAAACAATTCCACTCTAAACATAGCATCTCACAGTCTGACTGGAAGGTCATTGACATGAAACGTTAACTCACTTTCCTCTCTCTCTAGACACTGCTGAATGTTCCCAGCGACATCTGTTTTTATTTCAGATTTCCAGCTTGTGCAGTATTTTGCCTTTTGTTAATCTCACAATCTCATTAGTGACAAAAAATTAACAATATTTAGAGAATATGATGACTGAGGACAATGGCCCTATAAGAGCTCCGCTTGCCCACGTGGGCCAATCAAGTGAGTGGAGGGAAATTTGAATCTGTAAAGTGACAAAAATTCACTAAATATCTGGAGAGGAAAGTGCAGCCAAAAGGCAGCTGGTTTATCACTGAATCATTAGAAAACCATAAACAGTTTGTTATTTGCTTAAAACTATTCACATTCTGATAAATATGTCAGTTTTATATTCAACGATGGAGATTTGCAGGAGATTCACAGAGAATTCACACAGCAACCTGCGGAGCTGGAGAAGCGGGGTTTCTGCTCAGTGATTCTCTGCACAAAGTCTCTGTGACTAGGGGACATCTGACTCGCCAGCACTGATGGCAGTGTCGGGGCAGACACCGGGGCTCAATGCTTTACACAGAGGGTAATTAACGACTGCGATAGGTTGCCATGGAAAGTCTGCCAGCCGAGGACGGCACACAGCAGAGGCCTCTCAATCCACACTCCCCAGAGCAGCGACACAAGATAGATTCTAAATTCAAATTCCTTTGATAGAAATTGTGCTCAGATTGGACGCCACAGCTACAGACAGCACTCTCCAAATGATTTTGCCTCAGAACCCTTCTATTATAATAATAATAATCCTTACGTTTGATAGAGCGCCTTATCACGTCTTCGAGACATCTCAAACTTCTCAGATTGAAACCCCGCTCGAGAGCTGAACAGTAGAGATGATAAAGATTTAAAGCACTCACCTGTAGGCAGGTGTCCAGGGGCTGAGTCAGTGAGAGAGCGGCAGCTGACAGGGGGAGAATCTAGAGAGAATGATGGTGACAGAGTGGACACATTGCTGATGTGACTACACACTGTCTGTCAGGCCAGCTGCTGTGCAGTTTATTTAACGTGAGCATTAGGCTCCACCTGTCTGAGCCACACGCTCCTTCATTGGCCCAGATTTGTTTTCATCGTCTGTGGGTTTGACTCAAGCTGCCTCTTCCCGCACACAGCTCAGCATTGATAACCCTGAGAAACACTTTGCTCGTCATTTCATTCACTCAGTGGGATTTTTTTTTAAATAATTTGTTACAAGCCGCCTGACATTTTTGGGACTTTCTGCCTTTGCATGCTATCTGTATCTGGATTCATATCTGCTTTTATTTTGGTTAGCCAAGTTTCTGACACACGCAGAAACCCATCACTGTGCTTAAGAGCATCTGCTTTACACACTGAAGACAGTCTCCACTCTGACCGGGTTTTTCCCTATGATTTGGGTCTCGTTCTGCTCTGTGTCTGATCCTCGTTAGCTCTGTTTAACCCAGAGAGAAGCCTCCCTCCTTCCCCCACCTCCTGGCCAGGGTCTCAGTCATAGAAACACTCTCCTGTGTCTCAGTGAGGAAAGGGTTGAGTGTGTGGGCAGCCGGAGAGCTTGTGCAACTGACGAACCTCACACTGGGCTTCACCTATTTATAAATAGATGTGAGCCTCCACCCGCACAGACAGCTCCACTTTATCCTCAGATGTTAATTTAGCCCCTACCTACACACTGCTCACAGTCTCACTGAGGTTCTGAAGAACAATTTGTTTCAACAACAAAAACAAAATTTCATGTGTACAGCGCATTTCACGTCGGGAGGACGTCCCAAGGTGCTGGAGAGACAGTGTTTTGGACCCGAGCTGGGGGTCGGGGTAGGGGAGGGTGGAGGACAGGGGCGGAAGCAGGGAGATCGAAAGCATGGTTGAAGAAGAGGGTCTTGAGATGGTTCTTGAAGGTGCCGAGGGTTGGCGGCAAGGCGGATGGACTGCAGGATGGCGTTCCAGAGGGTGGGGGCAGAGCGTCAGAAGACCCACCCGCAAATGGTGGGGCGAGCAAGGCGGGGGACGTAGCAGGCCGGAGCCCGCTGAGCGTACGGAGATAGCAGGATGGTAGGGGGTTAGGAGGTTGCAGAGTTAGGGGGGAGCAAGACCATGGAGAGCTTTGAAGGTGAGGACCAGGTTCTTGAACTGTATCCTCTGTGCGATGGGAAGCCAGTGGAGTTGGGTGAGGATGGGGGTGATAGGGTCACGGAGTTTTGTGCGGGAGAGGACATGGGCTGCTGATTTCTGGATGATCTGCAGCCTGTGGAGGGAGGAGTTGTGGAGGCCGACAAGCAATGAGATTGCATAGTCAAGCCTTGATGTAATGAGGGTTTTGGCTGTTGGACAGCCAGCAGCGTCTGCCACGATGTTCCTGACGGAGGATTCGCAGGCTGGTAGCGGAGGGAGGCTGTGGGACAGTCGAGCAGAGATAGGAGTCGAGGAAGGTGGTGGGAGAGGAGGACCGAGCGGGAGTAATGGAGGGTAGAGGACAGGGCTGGGGGCATTTTGGGGAAGCAGCTCGGGTCAGTGGTGGCAGCCAAAATGCGCACGCTAAGACTAAGAGCGAATGACGGCAGGGTGGGGGGTCAGCGAGGCAGGGCTAGCCCACTGGCCTGAATCATCGTGGGGTTTCAAACTGAAACTCAGCTTAAAAACCAACAACATACACACACATAGACACACGCACACACAAACACACACAGACACATTGACACACACATGCACTCACATAGACACATGTTTTCACACACATACACACACACACAAGCACAAACTTTTTTTAACCGAACTGAGATTTCCAGGCATCCCACCTACACATGGAAATCCCAGAGATAGATTGTTGGAATGGAATATGTTCTCTCCCTGCACGGACAGATCCTGTTTACCTGGTCCTGGAAAGTATTAGGCGCAGATTGGCAAGAGCCCGAGATTGGGGACCCGAGAGTGTGCGTTGGGGTAACTGCTGGAGTCTAACCAACTAAAACCACAGTTTGTCATTGATATTGTTTCCGGCAAACCTTCCCGCTGCTTGTCCAGTTAAGACCACCCTCCCCGTTAGGGCTTTGGCTTGCAGGGTTAACAGGAGCTGAATGGGATGAATCCTTGCCACACAATCATACATACACCCAATCTGTAACTATTTGTGGGACGCTGCTGTGTGCAATTGGCTGTCGCTTTTCACCCACAAAATATACAGTCAATTCACTTTACAGTGTGTCCTGTGAAATGCTTTAAGATGACTCGAAGATGTGATATGGCGCTATATCATATGCGAGGATTATTTTTATTATTTCACACACTTCCACACACACACACTCTCATTCATACACCCACACAGTAATGGAGACTATAGTTGGTTCCTGAGCAGGAGAGAAAACCCCCCGGATTCTTGTTGCTAATCAGGAAGCTTTGGGCACTTGATGGCACTGATGGGGGTCAGGTCAGCCCCCGACTTCCAGCCCCCAGGATTCTTCTTCTCATCTTTCTCAACGATGTAGTTTGCCATGTTGCCCACATGTAGATCACTGACCCAAATCAATCACCGAGCAGAGAGCAGAGGAGAAATCCAGGGCAGGGAGTCTGATTCTGACTCACAGTCATTCCCCTGTGTGGTCTGTACCCGCAGGTCATTGGTGAAGAGGCTTCTGGCTGTGCATTTGGAAACCCTTCTGACTCCACACCACAACACATCACTCACTCACAACAAGTATCCAACACCCACCCCAGCCCCTCACCACACCCTGTATCCCACCCACACCGACCGGTACCTTCATACCCGAGGAGAGGACAGACCTGCTTCACATTCCTTGCAATTCCATAGTACATACGCTTTCACAGTCACTGTGGGCAGGGATTCTTCCCAATCAAGCTGTTCCTAGCTAGATGAGGAGTGGGGTGTTTACCGTTAGTCTCTGGTTAAACTTCAGCAGTTACAACCATCTCACACAGTGGGGTCCCCAAGCCTGGGCTCTTGCCAACCTGCGCCTAATACTCTCTGGAATTTTGGTAAGCAGAATGCTCCCTTCCAGGGAAAGACATGGGGATTTCCATGCATAGATACATACATACATGGAACTCTCAATCTGGTTCAGAGACTCTTAAACAGACACCCGGCTGATCATGGTGATGGATTTCTATAATAATAATTCTTGCATTTGATATAGCACCTGATCACGTCTTCGAGACATCTCAAAGCGCTTCACAGAATATACTGTAAATTGAATTGACTGTATATTTTGTGGGCGAAACGCAACAACAATTGCGCACAGCAGCGTCCCACAAACAGTCGTGGATTGAGCGACCACATTATTATTATTTATTTTTTTGGAGGGATTGTTACCCCGGAAAAGCGATCCACCAATCGACTACTAACCATGTTCCTAGTTACTGCTAGGTAAACAGAGCGGTGTGAATAAGGAAACTTGCCTAGCGTTTCCACAATTAACTAACGTGTGTCAGACACTGGCTGATCCTGATGTGAAAGGCACTGTACAAAAGTAATTTGTTGTTGTTGTTGATCATAGTGATCGGTTTCTGCTTGTATCAGACACCCGGCTGATGAACATTTTTTTTAAAATGACCTCTTGGTGTTCAACTCTTTCAGGTACATCTTCTGTTGGAAATCTTTGACTACACACAAGTCAGCAGGTCTCTAGAGAAGCCATTTGAAGTTACAAATCAGGGCACACGACACTCATTCTGTCACTGAGGTCTCTTATTAAAGGAAAGTGTAACGTCATGATGAGGGAGGGAGGTGGGGTCGAGCTTTACACCAGCAACTATCTATAACTCTCATCAGAACCTCAGCTAGATAGCAGAGAGCTCAGATAACACAGCACAGAGCGCTCTTGCTGAAGGAATGAGCAGAAAGTTTATTGTGAGCAATGAAAGCGAAGCTGGGTTGTGTACTGTGATGTTCCTTCGCCTTTGCAGATGGTATCTCAGGCTTGGTCCATTTAGCTACCGCCCCTCACAGCAACAAGCTCGATATGTCCAGGTTTGTGATCCAATCTGTTCCTGCAGCAGGAATCCCTATCACTGAGGCCGGCTCATCAGTGTGATGCACAGGTCAGGCTGACACTCCAGTGCAGTGCTGGGGATGTGCTGCATTGTCAGGTGCCGTCCCTCAGGTGAGATGTTAACCCAAGGTCCTGTCTGCCTGCTCAGGTGGATGTTAAAGATCCCCGGCGCTATTCAAAGCGAGAAGGGAGTTTCTCTCTCCCGGTGTCCTGGCCAACAATCCCCCAGATAATATTGACCATTCACTTCATGGCTGATTGACAGCCAGACAGGACTTTTTAGTTTAATATCTGAGCCCTGCACAGCACTTCTGACAATCACACCCCTCCCCTCGCACTGCACTGCCCTAGATTGTAAACTGAAGGATGTGAGGTTGGAGCCCTTAACTGCCTGATTTAGAGGTGAGCTGGTTAGCAACTCAGCCAGGACAGCAGGTCACCTCTCGCTGATCCTCCCAAACCACATCCTCGTCATGGAGAGAGTCACAGAGTCAAACAGAGCCATCAAAGCCTGACGACCACTGCTCACCCAGAGCAGAGCCTTCACACGCCCTGTGCTGCCCTCTTCTGAAGAAACACAAAATAAGTAAAGTTTG